>NC_135700.1:6988145-7347940 GCF_964276395.1 Gasterosteus aculeatus
GACTTTGTTGAGCCGGTGATGTAATGTCGCCAAATCCCAGTGATTACATCGGTGACTAAAATATAAAGTTGAACAGCATCAATAACACCAGAGAAGCTGAATGAAGCAGAATGTGTTTTCTCCCTGTGCCCCTCATGTGTGTTCTCCCCGCTATGCAGACGCATCGACGACGATATGGGGCGAACGCATGAACTGGAGCATTCCGCTGTCAAGTGCATGAGAGGGATCCTCTACTGCTACATGAGACAGGCTGATAAGGTGAGCGCTGAGCCCCCCCCCCCCACACACACTCAGCTCCTGCTTTTAGGCTGAGTCGTTTGCGTGAAAGCACACCGCAATTACACAGCGTCCAGAGGTGCATTTCTGAGCTGGTATTCAGCATCCGGTTCCTCTTTCATGTCATAGCAAATGACAACTGGAGCCGGTTGCTTTTTCTCCTGTGGGCTCAATAACCGGCGTCCTGTTGATCACCAAAGACGTTTTTGGGGAACTTCCTGGCACGCCGCTGTCTGTCAATAGGAAACGGCCTTTTTAGGGAACCAATGCGGTTTTCTTTTCTTCACCAACAACATTTTGTAACCGAGCAGCTGGCCGTGCCGCTGTACACGCGTGTACACGCTTCACCCCGCCTCGACCTTGACGACCTAATTTAGGAGAGAGCTTTCTACTGTCTTAATTACAAAGCTGTGTTTACACGGTTAATTACACAGCGTTCGTTGCGGCCCCGTCTCCAACACTTACCAAGAACATGGCACTTTAATGGAGGCGTGACACAGGGGCCACTGCTGGGCAAATACCACACGGCAGAGCAGCAGCTGGGCCCGGCTGCCCGGCTGTGGCATCGTGGGTGTTGTTTAGGGACAAATGTTGCATCCTGAGATGCCTGGTCATTGGTTTGATGAGATGCAAGTTTTTTGTTTTGCATTAGCTCACACAGGTAGCTCCTCCCTCACTATCACCTCACTATCACCAGCAAAAGTGGGACGGAGGGTCTCCGCTCTGACCGCACGACGTGAGAGAGAGAAAGAGGTGGCCAGCGGCGAGAAAAGATACACAGAGAACAAGAGGGGCAACTAAGAAAAAAGGAGAGTAAGCAAAAGAAAATGCTGGGAGGAGACAGGTGGAACGGAGGTGGAAAGAAAGAAATGGAGACAGCTGGGGGGTGATAAATATAGCTGCGCAACAAACGGTGGCGCCGCTGTAATTTCAGGGGCCGGTCGCGTAGATGCAACAAACACACGGAGCCTGAAAGTATTCCCTGAATACAAAGCACAGACAACACCTGGTTCTGTTTTTTAAGACTTTATATATACATATATATATAATATGTATTGACTGTTTATTTTACACACTGTATGTGTCACTGCACACACTGCAATGTCACATTGGCATTAAAAGCTCTGCATGTAGTGCTATTGTTGGTTGTCATTTGTAAACATACCATTAAAAACACTGACTGCCAACCGCAATACGGAATAGCTCCTCATGCACTCTCTACTGCTAGTCTCCTATTTAAGATAAGAAGAAATACATGATGAATCCATTGTCAGTAAATGACTGAGGAAGTCTGTTGAAAGGAGTTAAATTGCCAATTGAGGCGTAATAGTGGTAAAAACGTGGTTGAGGAGCTCGACTCGGTATTAAATAAATGAACAAAACACTCATTGAGGCGCACAAGACATTAGCATGACCGTCCATTACCATGCATTAACTCCACGCGCCTGCTTCCTAATTCCGTGTTTTTGAACGTGCACCAGGCTGCTATTGTGGTGCGCTGCAGCCCTCTCTTACCTCCCCTCTGCCGCCTGTGCGTCTCTCTACCAGGTGGAGCAGTTCAAACAGGATCCCAGCCCCTCCAAGTGCCTGCACTCAGTGTTCCACGTGGTCACCGGTGACGAGGTGCACTCCTACAGCGACTACCACCACCTGCAGGTCAGCCAGCGAGCACGCAGATGCAGGGATGAGTCGAACCCGCCGTTGAAAGGCTGAAATTGAAATGTTGTTTTGTTTTTTTGCACAATATGCATGTGCACATTATGTACGTTCGGGATTCATGCCGGACTGTCTGTCCAATTCAACGACATGTCCAGATGGGATATTTCAGACTCAGCCGTATATTCTGCTGTCCTCAGAGGAGGAAGGGGATTAAATGGGCACTAAAACAGCTTATTCTTCTGTCCATGGTATTGAGCGAGGTCTAATTGATGTAAGATTTGCATGGAGCCTTCCTGCCTCGTGGAGGGGCGGCTCCTACATCAAGTGAGCTCAATTGAGAATCTGAAATAGGATGTAGGGACAAGGTAATCTACCTAAACAAACAAAGCTGCATATTTGTTTAACGCTCCCTGTATACATATTTCGTCCTGGGTTGTGATTTATTGTCCAAAAACTTTGCACTGAAGTAAATTGCGTGATTGATGATAACGGCATAACGCCAAAGGCTTAATGGCTATTATGAAGCTCACGCCTCAGACTACGCTGCATAGGAAACTCACGACACCTGTATTGATAAGTCCCGAAATATTAGACAGCACACAAATGACAGTGATTCTTTTTTAATAGTCATCCACTCTGTCCTCCTCTCTGTCGTTGCTGCAGATCGATGCTGTGTCGCTGTTTCTGCTGTACCTGGTGGAGATGATCTGCTCCGGTCTGCAAATCATTTTCAACACCGATGAGGTAAACAAGGAGCTAAAAAGGACTGGTGAGGAAATCAATGCTGGACCCTGTGGCTTTACGCCCAGTCCTGGCCATCGCTTTGACGTTCCCTGGCCACTCCGCCAGCAGCCATCAGTGTTCATCTTGAGTGCCAAATAGTTAACTTCTCTTCTTCTCGCGACAATCCCGCATTGGGCAGAGAGCTTCTGCTGATATTAACTTTGAGTCTTTCATTATTTTATGCAAAACAGGTTAAACTGCACATAAAATAACCACTAACATTGTTTTACAATTTAACATTTACATTACTTCATTTTTGGGAGTTTTGTTTTGGGAGAACCATTCATTTGCATTTTGGTGATGAAATTCTTACAGGTTCACACAAAAATGCCCTCTAACATAAATTCTGGGACCTAATAAGGTTTATGAGTATTACATTGTGTGATGCTTCCCTTGCTGCTTTAAAGTTAGTGCAAGGGATTTCTGAAAGCAGCTCGATGTACCCTGAATCCCCACGATATCCTGCAGCCGGCGCAAATGCAGGATCAGGGGACAGTATCTCACTTTTATAGCTCCGCTCACATTTATGTTTTCTGCTGAGCCGCTCAATTGACTTTCAGCAGGGAAACGTTTACATGGTTTCAGCGTGGAGGCTTAAACGCCCCCCTGGGAATCGAACCGGTAGCGTCCTCTTTGGCTGCGCACCAATCCCGGCTATTACTGGAAAGCGCTGAATGGAGTTTGATGTATCTGTTCCGGTGGCAGTTTTTTGTCTTCTTTATGTTTGACTCTTAATAAAACAGTAGGGTGACGTGGTCGTTACGTTTACACGCCGGGCTGTTTCTTTGTGCGGCCCCGAGGACCGGTTGGAACTTCATTAATTCTGTTAGTTCTTATAGTCTGCTCATTTGCAGCTTTTACTTACCGCCACAGAGCGGGGAAATGTTTTGCCACCGGTAAAGGAATCCGTTTGTTTACTAAATTGGGTTTATCTTGAGGAAGTAAGGACATGGTAACTATGTTTCCACTGAGCAATTAGTGCGGGCATTCTTCACTTTGTTTACAGAAATACTCTTCCTTCTTTGCCCGTGTCTCACTGCTAATTGCAATGCTACTCTTATTAAGAGTACTATCTCTCAATGTGCATGTTTGAACACGGCTTATTAGGTTGAATAATTTAAACTGAGTTAGACTGCACCCCGCCTCCCTTTTATTATCCGACATTAGATGGAGTGAGCAAAAGGACCTTGTGTTGTCAACGCTGTTTGAAAAAGGTTTCCCTGTGGACTAACCGAACCGTTGCGGCGTTGTTTATCAGCTTGTTGTTTGCTGGCACAACTTGTGAAGTCCAGCGGCGTTTACCGGACTGAGCTGGAAGCTGCATTGCAGTATTTTATTTAACTTCCTCGATGTAGGTGGTAGAGAAAAGGCTGCTGCTCGTCCTCCGAGAAGATGCTCCATCTTCTCACCTTCTCACCTTCCACCAGCCTTTTTCGGTGCAGAATGAAATGGAGTGTCTCACTAGCCTACTGTGCACCCCAGTCTGTATTATGCCCCCCCCCCCATAATACAGGTGCATGCATTATTTTGTTCCCCACTGTGGGAGTTCAGCGGGCAAAAGCAGCAGCAGCACAAGTAGTGTGCTTCTGCATTAGAGAGACGGGAGAGGCTTGTTTAGCCGGCGGGCAGTAACATTCATTAAGATACCATTAAGATACGGAAAAGTCCCCCTCGTTAATCACTCCGCTCATGAACGGCCGAGAAGAGAAGCAGCAAACCCTCCTCTCTCTCCTTGTCTGCTTTGCTCCCTTGTTCCCTGGCCTCCTTCACAGACTGGCCTAGTTAAGTCCTACACAGGTTGTGTCTCCTCCCCTCTCTCTCTCTCTCTCTCTCTCTCTCTCTCTCTTCTCTCTCTCTCTCTCTCTTGCATGCTCCCCCCTCCCTCCCCCAAATTTGTCCTCTTAGATTAAATCTCCCTTCAGTCAAGCACACACACACACAGACATACACACACATACACACACATGCACGTGCACTCTTTTTAACGATTCAGTGCCTTTAAGTCATTGCACGTTGCATGTCTCTCCCTTTTAGGTTATTTGTAGACTTGCCCATTGATTTTGACATGTCCCTCGTGGACACCAGGTCCTTCCAAACACGCGGCGCTCCTGATCACGTCTTTAAAACCGCGAGGCCACCGTTTTGTGTCTGTGATTGAATCAAGGGCGCTGCAGAATGAGTTTTTAGAGCCTGCCTGAAAGGGCGATGCGCCAATAATTCAAATTGAGCTATAAATTTATATGTGTCCATTTCAATGTTGCGTCACGGGCGGGAGAAGAGCCGGTGAAGCCGTGACCTTCCACGCTCGCAGTGCACCTCGTCTTCAGTCACGGGGACACTTTCACTTTGAAACGTCAGTGAGGAATCGGCTTTCTTGTCCACTTTTCTAACACTTAAACTAAGCGGGAGAGATTCTCACCTTTCCCCAGATCAATACCGAAGGTCGGCCATTACTAGTGAATGTGTACAGAGGTGTGAGATAGGATGTTAGTGCATGTGTAGCTGGAGCTGAAACTATTGCGTCTCTCAACATGGACACGTGTCTCTTCTTTCTGCTGCCGTGGATCCTGTCCTAGCGGGTGTGTCTGTATGTGTAAGATGCATTTCAACCCGTGTCTTCCTCTGTTTGATGTGTTTTGCGTGTCCAGGTCTCCTTCATCCAGAACCTGGTGTTCTGTGTGGAAAGAGCTTACAGGGTGCCTGACTTCGGCATGTGGGAGAGAGGCAGCAAATACAACAACGGCAGCACTGAGCTGCATTCCAGGTCAGTCGGAGGCCGGACAACACAACAAGAACACGCGCAACAAACGCACTTAGTAGTGTTCCACTGTGAGCGTGTTACAAAGTGAGACACTACTGGGTTTTTACAGAACGTTCTTTGGTCCTATTTTGGGCCGTAAGCATGGGCAGAGTTTGAGATCAATGTAAACTGACGTCAAAGTAAATATCAAAAGGTGTTTAAGTGACCCACGGTTTTATTTCCTCCCCATTACCTTTGAGAAATGGATTCCCAGAATAGATTACACTGTGCCCCGAGTCTCTGTGATGCGATAAGGTGTTTGTTGAATTCTGAGGGCGGTGGGGGGGGGCGCGCGGGTCTTTCTGTGTGTGTGTGAATGCTGTTGCCAGTGAAATGATATTGTAGTGCCTTCAACAAAGAGGGAGAGTAGGAAGAAGGACGTAATGAAACGCCGGGCGGGAAACAAAGGAATTGTGAGATAGAATTATGAAGGAATGAACAGAATCATTAGAATTATTTTGGTATTATTATTATTATTACTACACAGTATCTACTGCTGGAGCAAAACACATCTTCTCGATCCGAGTTATAAAGATACATTTAATTCTACTAAACAAGGGATGGAGCAAAGTATACAGAAAGTTAGGAATCCGATTTTAACAAACAAACGTTTACAGTTAAAGTGGAAATCTAAATCTTTAACATAATGGCAAATAGGATTTTTGGGGCCAATTTAGGGAAATTCAGCAGGCTGTGTTCACGTTTAACCTGAGTTAACTGTTAAGAAAAGAAGAATATATCCTTCTTCCTCAACCTCCACAGACTGACAGGTAGGGGGTTAAAACAGCCTCTTTACACCACAATTTATGGGAAATTTCTTTAAAAAAAGGAGTTAAAAGCCCACGTCATCTGACGCGGGGCGTTTGGGGTCAGTGTTTGAGTCTTGAAGCATACCCACCTCCCTGCAGTCTCCCACAAATTCTGCCATCGTATCACTGAGAAGTCTCTTGTTTTTGGTTGTCTACTGTCTGTAACATGTCTACCGGCAGCAGCCAAGGAAACATAACAAGTCCGATGGAGCGAAGAAGCGCCGTGTCTCGCGCTTCTTGCGTCTCCTCCCCTCCAGGTCATGCTTGGGATTTCCACAATTAGCGAGCCGGCTGTAATACATGTAGTCGCGCGACACCAATTACCGAGCCGCATGCGTGAGCCGTATGCAGGGGCAGATTCAAAATGCTTCCGCGTAAACAAGATCTGTGTAAACGATCAAATTGAGCAGTCGTTCCTCGTCCCGCGGTGCCCGTGGGCAGAGAAGAGGAAAGGATGTGTTCGTTTGTCCACATCAAATCAAATGATTGCCTCCGCCGCGTGTTTAACATCACAGCCAGTCAAACGGCCCGAGTGTTTTATTTAAAGTGGCGTGTCTAATATTGGAAGCAGCTGGGTTTTTGCAACCTCTCCACTTCTGATGAGTTAAAATGTCATTTTATTAGATGTATAAAACGGACAGGACTGTTCTCAGGAGTTCACAAATGTTTAATCATTATTTATCGTTTGGGATAGTGACTTTTTCCATGAATGCATTTGACTCATCTATATGGTGCAATTCTGAATGTTATTATACAGATGTCAAGGGGCTCCAATGGTCAATGCTGACTGGTTTGAACAGCTTAAGCATGGATTCAGATATTCAGCTATTACTGCATTAGAGATATTTTGGCCTTGTCTTTTAAGGGGGCCTTGTTTCAGAAAATTGTGACAAAATTAGCATTTGTATTAAAACTAAATACGCTGCGCTACCTTGAATTCTTGAAGAACACTTTTCTCGCATTCCTCCACGATAACAGTATTTTAAGGAAGCTGCGAAAAGAAGGCAGGCTGCCTTTAACACCAGCAAAAATCTTTGTATCTGTTTGTTGTGCCAACCGTCAACTGGTACAATTCATGCAGATTGAATTAATTATGTTTGACGAATGGATTAGAAAACCACAACTACAAAATCCTTTCACTAGCTTTTTCTTCTGATGCTTGTTATTTGCTGGAGTTCAGTTGTCATGACGATGAGTCAGTGGTCACGTGACCTACGAGTTTAACTCTGTGGTCTTATATTGATGTGAGTGGCTGACCACTGACTGAACCAATTAACCCCATGTGACCTCCACTGAGGTCTGAGCTGCCGTGTGTAAACACCTTTATTTTTGTTTGTTCCCATTCCGGGGGCTGTAATAGAAGGGGGGGGGCGCACCAACCGATAGACACACAGGATCACACACACACACACACACACACACTATATAATAAAACCATAACAAATACAATCGCAAACAGGTTTTAAAGAAAAATAAGTCAAGCGGAAATGACGTGATTCTGTCAATGGACGAGTAGCCGCAAAAAAGAGAAAGTGATTAGAGATGAATGAGATTGTGTTATGCCAGCATGGACAGATGTGTAATAACAGCGTTATAACACTATTGAAAAAAACAAAAAGTGAAACGGTGAGGCAACATGTATGTACAATTAAATCCAAACAAAGAAGGTACGACCCATTGGGGTTGGTCCTTCAATGTTCCTCCACCCGAAACGAATACTAGCACCTCCACCTCACCAACGTGTTTTGTCACGTCAGCAGAGCCACCGCCAGTTGTCGGCCAGTTCGCGTTGCAATTCTTTCCCTCCTCCTCCTCTGTTCTAGGGAAACCTTGGCAGGGCAGAAAGGGAACGGAACGGAACGACAGCGAAATTGATTCACGTTTAGTCTGCATCGCAATCACAGCAGCCCGGCAGTGTGAAATACAGGACAAGGTTTTATTACAGTGGACCATAATCTCCGGACCCTTAAGCTCTATTGAGCCCTAACAGATAGCAGTTTGAGGTTTAAGTACAATTCTGAATGCTTTCTTTTGGCCTTTTGATGATTGAAGGACACTTATGGTTCCTATTACAGAACTGCATTTTTTGTCACTATGATTAAAAAAAGAAAAGGGAACTACTGTTTGCCGAGCGATAAATGATCACATGTCACTGGAATCGTATCAATATGAGAATCATTCACAATGATGTCCTCAAAAGGGATAATTGTAACCCATATCTATAATTTAAAACGTTTGGGAATACCTGAGTATAATCCACACAAAACCATGTGCTTATTTTATTTAGACAATTTGATTATTGGATTATCAGAAAAAGTGCAATGTAGTGATGAATATCGTTGCCGGAATAGAAGACGAAATAGTAAATCAATGTCAGTGAAACTAGCTCATCATGTCAAGTGATTTGCTGTGTTTCTTTTCTCTGCAGCTCCGTGGGTTTGGCTAAAGCGGCTCTGGAGGCCATCAATGGATTCAACCTGTTTGGAAACCAGGTATTTGAAGAGACATGTATTTGAGTCTTTGCTCACCGTGTCCCTTGGCACAAGATGGCATTATAGATGGACAGTGTATTCTCTGAAGGTCCTCTGTGAGAAATGCTAGATGTTTGCATCCTACGAAGCCATAGGCGGATTCTCCAGCCGTCCACTGCATTGGACTATTCTTCTCATCAATACATCAGTTTTTCTCTTCTGATCAGCAACAAAATGAAGGGGGTTAATTGTGCCTGGAAATTGATTTTGTCATCAAGCTCGGCCTTTTGAAAAAAAAAAAAAACATTTTATAGAGGTAGCTGATGGATGGCCCGTGCTGTGTGGTGCCTTTGTAAGTGTATCATCCAGTCTGTTGACCCTCTATGGGAATGAAAGTGCTACAAGCCAGCTAGTTGCTTATTAATGATCTCTATCGATCTTGATTTCCCAGCTGGCTCTAATCCGTCCAGCCAGATGTAACTCCCCCCGACCCCGTTAACCGGAACATCCGGTACGGCCTGGACGCCGCTACCACATTTTACACCGGCTGCAGACTCTAGTGTTTGTGTGTCGCATTTAGCCTACTGTTCTTTTCTTTCTTTCTCTCCTTTTTTAACGCCTCCCCCCCCCCGAGTTACACAAACTGATGCAAAGATAGCAGCTTCTCCCTCGGTCTGACGGATGGAACTCTCGCCAAGAGCAGGATCCTTTCTCTTTAAAGCCAGTCATCTAATCCACAGCGCTGTGTACAGGCTGGACAATCAAATCCTAACCGCTTCCACTTTCTATCTTGGGATTGTCACCTAATTCACACCCAGTCAAGAGCAGAATGTGATGGAGGGAACACACACCTAAATCAATCCAGCCGTCCTTTCTTTCGGGGGGGTTTCTCTCTTCGTATCTGGGAGAGAGCTTTTTTTTCTCTGCTGACATACATCTTGGAACTTAAATCACGTACATCAATGCATAGAAAGTCAAGTCAAATCATGGCCTTTGAAAGGGTTATTATAAAAACTACATACTACATTTATTTGTAACCGGTGCTTATAGCAGCGACTTGGATGGTTTTGCTTGAACTGGCCTTTAATCAACTTGTATTTTGCAGTCAGTTTTTTCTATTATAGAGGAATGTTGGTTAATTACACAGAGAAGTTCCAGAATTTAAGAGGAATTGTGGCATGTTATAGGAATAAAAGTAGAATATTGAATAAAATTGGTTTGTTTTTTTCGCAAGATTTTATCCGTTTATTAGTGTTAGATATTTCCTCTTAATCCAAGGTATATTTTTAAGGCAATTTATTATAGATGTGAGGCGCTGATACATGTAATAATCATTCAAAACCATTCACTAACAGCTGTGGACATTGACCTCTTATCTCATCGCTGTGGGTTTGGGGCTAAGTGTCCAGTAAGTGAGTACTTCTTGAAGTAAACAAGAAGTACTCACTTATTATGTGATTATTAGTCTGCAAAGGTTTGAAGAAAAACACCATTGCCTTTTATATTTCATATACACATTTTTTATTCTCTTTAAATGGTCCGTTTCATGTGTACCACATTTATGTCAATCATTTGGTCAAGGCTGATTATTTAATAACTCTGTGGAAAAATGTATTTTGTTGTCTGCTGTAACGCCCAAAGTGAAACAAATCACATATATTTATATGAATATATATGATTTTTTTCTTATATGTGGCGCTTTAAACTGCTCAGTTTTATTAAAAAGTAAATGTGTTAGCCCAGCAAATGAGAATATCCTCTTGGGTCTGTACGTTTCCCTGTCAAAGGCAAAATCAGTCATCTCTCACGCATGGTTTTCTTATACACTCAGCTGCTTCATCGCCAGACGAGGTTACATTCCACCAAACGTGTCACACAGCTGCCTACATCGGTGGCCAGCAATCCACTGCACGATGCAAATTTTGACAGGAAAGCTTGCTGATTTGACTAAAAGGCTTTTCTGGATCTGTTTTTTTTTTATTTTTTTTTTAGAGGAATGAAAAGTAGACTGGCAATATTCATACATAATGCATTTGACTTGCATTAGAAACTGCTTAGCAGGTTGCGAGAGTGGCTGAGGTTGTTTTACGTAAGCGCTGCTGATGGATGGATGAAGTGAACTGGACCGGCCCTTTTTAGAACCAGTACGGTTTGATCGCTTTCCTTCCTTAAGTAAAAACATACAAACGGACCGTCCTCTCCAGCCCAGAGGTGTTTAAGTGCACCGCCTGGACAGACTGCATTGGAGTAGCAGCACTTCTGTTTGGTACTCTGGTACTTTTGAAGTGATAGGGTAACTCTTGACTCACTGTTGTTCAAGCACTCCCACACCGCACTTCAAAAAGCATGTACAACCCAAATATATCCGCCTGGTTCTACAGCAAAAGAGTGTGTTTTTATGTGCGTAGGTGCGATTGAGGGGGGCCCCTTCGGTTATTGCAGCCTTTTTTGGGGGGGGGGTAAACGGTAGAGGGCTTGTTATCTATGTTTCCGTATTGGTAAGTGTCCCGTTGGTGCCCCGCTTTATGGTTGAATAGCTGTGACGCTCTCTGCCGATAACTTTTGCTCTGCAGGGCTGCTCGTGGTCGGTGATATTTGTGGATCTGGACGCCCACAACAGGAACCGGCAGACCCTCTCCTCCTTACTGCCCCGAGAGTCTCGCTCACATGTGAGTCCGTTTATGCAACTACTTAACAAACGACTGAAAACACAAGCATATGACAAGGTTAAAAAAAAACGTGTGAATTTACTTAGTTGACCTGCACAGTTGCGCGTATTGTCGCCACCTGTTACTTCTTTGTCCTCCTCTTTTGTCTCAGAGGTGGAGCTGTACTCTGCTCACATACTCTTCTAGTTCCCCTCTTGGTGCAGTCATTACGCTGACTCTAAATGTGCTATTGATGGTTCAATCTTGATAAGAGATTGGTAAAGGTAAAGGTGGCTGCAGAGCTCGAGGGAGGTACAGTTGAAAAAGCAAGGGGAGGTAAATAGAGAAAAGAGGAAGAGCAAAGCCATTTCCTTCTCTACACTCCACTGCTTGCAGACACTTACATGATCACATCTCTCCCTTTGTGTGCTGAATGTGTCGCGCGCGACACTGTGCCGTCAGTCAGCTCGCGAGTTAATGAGTGCAATTAGACAACGAGAGGCCTTTTAGCTGCATGGGATTAACGTTGAGTAGAGAAAGACGGAGTGCAGTAAAAAGCGAGAGACCGAGAGGATAATGTCAAGCTAACCAAACTATAAATATCATATGAGTACAGCGTGCACTATGGAAAAAGATTGGAATTCGATATAAAATTCAATACCTGCACTGTGCTCTGCAAGCTGATGCCCGCATTTCAGCTGCAGCTGCTGAGGATGTCAACGTGTAAACTGGAGTTTTAACAAGAAGTCGGAGAGGTAAAGAGAGAGAGAATTACAACGCAAAACGTAACATGGACATCAAACAGTCGACTACATTTTGTACTTTAATCTATTCACGGAGCTGGTTGAGTATGCACAGAATGTAGAAAACAAATCTTTTACTTCTGGAAGCTCTTTGATCTATTAATGAACCTAAAATATTCCTAGCGGTTTGCATGCAAGGCTGAAGTCTAATAGCTTTCATTTTTACAGAAAAATAGAGTAAACCAAGCAAAAACAAAATTGAAGTTAGATAACCAGTAATCATGGTTTGCGAAGCCTAATAACAATATTCATCCATAATAATTGTTGTAGTCTAGACGGTCCTTGATGGAAAACAAGCCTGCAGTGGAGTTTATTCATAACTCGGACAATTGTCTCCTGACCTGGTAAATGACATATACAGCTTTCTAGTATAGGACACAAAACGTGCTGGTTAAATAGTATTTGCTGATAGGATTTAATTCTAATGGCCAATTAAAAAAATAAATAGATGTTATGACTGGTGTCTATAATTAAAATGTAGATAATGGTAAATGACATTTGACATATGGAAACAATTTTCTTGTAATTCTCCCTGGAAATATAAATAAAAACGTATATTGAAGGTGTTGTGGTAAATCTTCTAACCCTGGCAGAACACCGATGCAGCCTTGCTTCCAACCATCAGCTATCCTGCCTTTGCAGTAGATGACGATGCCCTCTACAGTCAGACACTGGACAAGATTGTTCGCAAACTGCGGGGCAAATACGGCTTCAAGCGTTTCCTCCGCGATGGCTACCGCACCGCCAACGAAGACAAGGACCGGCGCTTCTACAAACCTGCTGAGATGAAGGTCCGTGGTGGTGGTGCGAAATTATTTGTTTATCCATGTTTTTTTAATTTCACAGATTTTTCCATATTTCCTTGCAAATTCCTCCAATTTTTAATTTTAGATACTTTGCCTGCCAGACCTGGATTGTTGAGAAGCAATTCTTACACGTCCAACATTTTATCGTATCATATCAAAAAAGACACAAATATTATTCACTCTCTTCTAGCTCCACGTACAGCTGACTGTCATCAGCATAGCAGTTGAAATTAATATTCTGTTGTTCACTACAACAAAAGCTTGACTTCAGAAACATTGCAAGCAAACTGATATTCCAGGGTTTGTCAACCAGATAATGAGCAATATAATGTTTAAGTGAGGTCATTTCAGCCAACCAGACGTTAATGCAGCCAGAAAGGCAGAGTGCGAATGGCTTCCAGCGCCTGACGACTGAAAAAGTTCAACTTGAAAGCGGCCGAGTGTGACATTTGAAAAGTTTTTGAAGTGTTTAAGCCTCTAAAGGTTTTACCCTTTTCTGCTAACGCTCAGAAATCTGCCTGTGACTCAGCCGCTACCGTTTCGAGTGTTTTAATCCTCCAGGTGTTTCAACCCCCATTCTCGGTGTGTTTGTGCATGTGGGTGCGGGTGACCGTGGCTGTGCTCATGCATATATATATGTATGTGAGCGACAGTGAGTTCATTGTGCTCCTCTGACTCCCCCGTGATCCCCGTCGAAATGGTGGCCGATTCACTTTAGAATCAGCGCCGTGTACAATGAGTGAATCAGCAGCTAAGGGCACTGGCTGCAGAACGAACCTCCCAGAGTGAATAAATCCAGCGAGAGAGTTACAGAATAAGTCCAGCGAGAACGTGTTGAAACAATAACGTGTTACCTTTCAGGTAACATGTTATTGTTTCCATGACAAAGAAAAAGGCTGGTAAATCGTTTACAAAGTAGCTTTACACATGAATCCCAGTTCAGCCGTGATCTTCGGCCTTGTGGCTCGTGATGTACTGCGGGACACCAGATTGCTGCTCGTGGCTCTCGCAGCTGCTCTTCTGCTCTGTGGAAAATTACATTACTTTTGGCTGTTCACATCGTGAACGGGTTCAAGTTTTGAGACAAAAACACAGATAATTCCCTATTAGCAACCTTTTGATCACAAAGTACTGAAACATGTGCTGCTTTATATTCAGTTTCACTCTAAATCTAGAATTTACAAAAAAAACAAACACCATGCTTTGTTGAACAAGAATTGAAACCTGTGATTGAGATCACAAACTCTTGTTTACAATGTCTACTGAGGAAATAAACCAAGTGAAAAGTCATTTCTGGGACTTCTTTTCACTTGGTCACCCTGCATGTTTACTTTTAACCCCTCAGGTTGCCTGGCTGAGGATGTTCAAACCGTATTTATGCCTTGGTTCCTTCAGGCTTGTTGCTGCCCGCAGTTCTTCCAGCAGGCACGCTGCACATTTACTGTGGCAGATAATGCCAGTTGAGTTACGTATTATAAACTCCTCATCGCTCCTGCTGTCATTTATTTTCCGCCACATCAGCAGACAGTGCAGGTATTACTAATAAAGTTGCATGAGAGGAAGCGTGCCCGGCGGTGAGATTACACGACGCAGATTACCATTTTCACAGTGACAAACAATGAGGCAAACCTCCTACGTCCCTTCACGCGCACTTATCAGTTCAAGAGGTGTATCGACATTAGAAACACAATGGGACACACGGGACCTCCTCTGAATGATGAGTATAAACCCACAGATTCATGACATGAAGCCGGTGTGTGCGCTCTGTGGCTCACAGGTAGACCAGCAGAGGACACGGAGTGAAGGTGTTGTTGTTGTTGTTGTTGGTGTTTAAGAGGGAATTCACAGCAGGGCAGGCGTCTGCGCTCCCTGTCTGTTTACCATTGACGGAGAGCAGCAGCCTGTGTGATAGACAGTTTCGACAATCAGTCGAGCTGCTCAAGCACAAAACCCCAGGGATCCCTGCTTGTTTACAGCCTCAACGGGCCGAAAAGCACAGGCCTCTCTGGGCGACTGCCTTGGCTCTCCCCCTCCCTCCGAACGAAGCCTCCTCTGCTCCTGTTTCTCTTCATGCACCTTCTTTTCTTTTCCTCATCGCTCTCAGACACCGATAGCTTTTAATTGCGTCTCATCTCTTGACAAATACACAGTTCGAAGCCCCACATTCCTGCATCATCAGCGGGTGCAGACATTAAAGAAGCACGTTCTAAGCCCACACGTAGCAGGACCCCATTGGTGAACCGCAGCCTTATTGCAACCAATGAGGCTGCAGTTCACTTAAATGTTTCGGCTGCACGTGTGTCGTTACCCGGTGCTGGTTTTTGTGTAATTGAGTGACACTACACACACAAGTCATGTGAGGTGCACAACGGGATTAGGGAGTGAGATTCCCGAGAATGAACCAACTAATGATGTGCTTCGCGTTAATCCAAGTGTTTGTTCCGGAAGATTTCCTTTAGCTGCTGCCGCACGCTGGCTTTTACTTCGCTTTGTTCTGTTGACTAAAAACATCCCGACGGTCGCCCAGTCAGGCTAACACTCGCCCATATCGATCAGGCAGTCAATCAATCGGTCAGCCGGGACTTGCAGAGTTTATTAGTCAGAGGTTTTCATCAAATTAAAAGCCTGAATGAATGAATGGGGAGACGTAACAAATACACATGTCTACACGGCGAATGGTTTGGTGACTATCGAAACGATGCAAGTCGTAAACTGAAGTCTTTGTATTCAGCGCCGCCCAAGTGCTCATTTGGAGATTTGGGAGCATTTTGCACAACCTAAAAAAAATGCGAAATGTGTTTATTTAAATAACAAAGTATTACATTTTCTGTACTGTTATGGGGAGTTGTGTCTAACTACACAATTCCAATGTTCCTCTCCTGTTTCTACTAATTCTTTATGAAAAGATTGGACCAGTTGCAGTCTTGATTAATTAATTAATTAATCCTAACCCTAATTAATAATTAAACCTGTTACCTATAAACCTCCAGATCAAGCTCTTCTCTCAGTGCTCTTTGTCACAGTATTATGAACTTTCCTAACACCCTAAAAAAAAACGTTCACGGCTTCAAATGAAATAAAAGGGCCGTGGTGGGAAGCTAGATTATTTGTGTTGTGTGAGTGTTTATTTTCCCTTCTGTTCCACACTCGGCGCTACTAAAGTTGAGCCATCCGCTGCTTTAAAGTCGCTGTGCCCGTCTCCTCTTTCCGATGTGGAAAAGTAACGATTCCCGCTCTCTGTCTCCCTCCAGCTCTTTGATGGGATCGAGTGCGAGTTTCCCATATTTTTCATCTACATGATGATTGACGGTAAGCCTTGTTCTATCCATAGGCGATGTTATGATGCCTGGAGTGGGTCATTGGGACGATGGAAGACAGAAGCATATGACAGGAAATATTTTTGGTGTTTGCCGACTTTTAGAGGACTTCGAAACACTTAAAAGAAATATGTGATTTGTTAAATCTGTCAATAAACCAAAGGGAATGGTCAGAAATTAAGTAGATTTTCTCCCAGTAATGTGCATTTTGTCATTATTAAACAACCCTCCTGTCGGTTTAGTCTCCACTGACGTCTGTAGGACAGATCTCAGATACATTTTACATTCAGATTTATTTAGCATCTTTCAGTGTACTGTCTTATCTGACGTATCCAGACAATACAAAAAGTGTAATAATACATTTTCAATTACTATCATTTTGTGTGCCTTTGTGTATTTGTTTGTCTTGCAGGGGTGTTCAGAGGAAATAGTGCTCAGGTCAAAGAATACCAAGACCTCCTTCAACCCATCATCTTCCAGTCTTATGAGGGTGAGCCGTCACATTAACAGACGCACATACAGAAATGCAGCGAGCGATGGATCATGGTGAACTAAGAATGCTCAAACCCACAGACACAAGTGTTTTTCCACATCTATGTGGTTTGTTTTCGAGCTTCTGCTCTCTCCCTCCTGCAGTGAAGAATTTTCTTTTAAAATTAAATCACATCGTCCATCTTCAAATCCCAGATACCATGAACGAGGCTCACAGGGGCTTTTATATTCACTTGTCCCACTGTTTTGTGGGAGACAGTCGAATAATAGTGATCTCAAGAGTCTCCATTGGTCCGTTGTTAATAGCAAAGGAATAATTGGACAAAAAGGATAATGATGTGAGACAGAGCAGACTTATGTTGCAGCGGACATCTCCACAGAGCCTTTGTGCTGGTTATTTATGGGTTAACAGAACTCCTCTAGTTAATTGGCTGGATTTTAATGGATAACACGAGGGTCCTTTATTTTCCTCCTCCACCATTAAGAAGTCTAAACCCACAAAATGCACCCGCGGCTGTCAGAAGCTGCCGTTGTGCTCTGCTGTCAGTACGCTGGACCTCCCGGCAGTCACGGTCTCCCATGGTTCCAATGATGCACAGACGTGTGCAGCTCTGGGAGACCTGCCGCTGCACTGCGGCAATCGGGCAGCATTTGCACCAGTTGTGCCGTCCTTTGACTTGATTTCTCTGAAGTGGTTTGGATTCATATCGGCCACACATATGTTTTGGAGGACAAAGAGCAGCTTAGGTTCTGTACATTTAGCATGTTGCTGCACTTACTGCTTGTACCCTCAGGTGTATGATTATAGACTTGAAGAAACTAAATGTACTTCAGGATTTCTCAGGTGGAACTTTCACTACATTTTACTTCATTATTCAGCCTAACATGGGGATAATTATAATTCCTCTTTTCTTGTGCCACCATCAAGAACAAATGATATAGTGTGTCCAAAGAACAGATACATTCCCATCAGTTGGATTAAATAATTGGCACATTTTTGTTTAGTTTTTCCTGTTCGTCCAAAGAACGACCCCCGCTTCCTGCAGTCCTCGTGGTTGATAACTTTTCTCTGTGCTCTGTGCACGTTGAAAGGCAAGTTTATTTGTCGGGCGCATTTCAACAACAAGGCAATTCAAAGTGCTTCACATAAACCATTAAGAGCAGCGTTGTAGAAGATGGAGACGATGTACACGGACCAACTAGGACATAATCCCTCATTGGCTTTCCACCCTCCCTGCCGGGTGCGTTGGCCACAATGTTGAACCTGTGTCTCTGCAGTGGTGGGCAAGTGAATGCTGTTGAATGGCACATTTGTTTTATTCCAAGCAATCAGGTTCGCCTTTGTTCCGCTCCAGTTGTTCAGCAGCTGGCCCCATTACACACCTGTGAAAACGCACATTAGGTACATATATGTTACACACACTGTTCTTCTACCTCTGTGTGGATTATTTTTATGTAGTAGGTAAATAATGAAAATCAGAGCTGGTTTAATAGCCCGTCCGTCCATCTGTCGGCAAACCGCTTATCCTGAACACAGGGGAGGCTGGAGTCTATCCCAGCTGAGAGACTGGGTACATCCTGGACTGCTCGCCAGCCAATCGCAGGGCTACACAGAGACACACAACCATTCACACACCTACCGGCAATTTAGAGTCCCCAGTTAACCTGATCCCCAGAGCATGTCTTTGGACTGAGGGAGAAAGCCGGAGAACCCGGAGAGAACCCACGCAGACACGGGGAGAACATGCAGACTCCACACAGAAAGGCCACTGGGCGGAATCGAACCCAGGACCTTCTTGCTGTGAGGCGACAGTGCTCACCACCACGCCACCGTGCCGCCCCGGGTTAAATAGCCCGTTTAAGTTTAAATTAAAAAACTCAGAAAATAAAAGAAGATTGGAGGCATAAAAGCCTCTATTGAACAGAGCGCCAAGTGGTTTACTCGTGTGTGTGTGTGTGTGTGTGTGTGTGAGAGTGTTTGCGCGCAGCACGTGAACGGGTTCCTCATCAGTTGAAAATTGAGTTACAAATAAATACAATGCATTATTATTGTGCTGATCGTATTTCATTCAAACACTCACGCAACACTCGTCCGGAGAAAGCGCACATAAGCGCTCACAGTCCTCCTCTCCCATGCCAGGCCATGCTGTGATCCCCAAATACTACTACGTACCGGCTGACTTTGTGGAGGCAGAGCAGAACAAGCATGGAAGCCAGAAGCGTTTCCCTAGCAACTCTGGCCGCGATGGGATGGTCTTCCTGTGTGGTCAGGCGCTCTACAACATCGCCAAGCTGCTGGGTACGACGCTCACATGACACGCGTGCCGATTCTGTTCATTCCAATATCGGTCAACCGGTCCAGAAATACTAACACATCAAGCCATATTTGATGAGATGTATTAACTATTTAACCATTATTATCGATTGCCTGATGTTTTTATGTGTTGCTTGAATCTTTACTGACATTGTTCCAAAGATGCAGTTTGACTACATTGTGAGTGTAAATTAAGGAAAATATATTTCTTTATATTTTTTGTCCTTTTTTCACCCCTGCGTCTATGTAGGTGTGTGTACTAATGTGTCTGCCTTGGTGTGTGGGTTTGTGCAGTGGATGAGCTGATCAGCCCTAAAGATATCGACCCCATCCACCGCTACGTCCCCCGCCAGGACCAGCGCAACGTCACCATGCGATACTCCAACCAGGTAAGCTGGGATGTGACTCTGATTGTCACTCGCTTAACACTTACTTCACCATTTTTCATCGTGGACAGTCATTTATAGGGAAACTGCTCGTTGTTGCTGCACTCTTTCTTGTCGATGTGACTTATAGGGGAAGTTAAGCGCTTCCAGCGTACAATAACAATGAAATACACTCATTAAAAAAATAAAAAAAAATCAACTTGCGAGTTTGATCAATTTTAGAAGTCAAGTAGCACTTAGTGCTTCAGGTTGAGTGGGCAGACTGCCCACTCACAGTGTGAAAAACATTCTATGTCATTTAAACGGTCTATCCGAGGAAGACAACTTGCAGGGATAATAACATATATGATAAGTTGTGAAGTCTGAGTTGAGAGTTTTTTCTTTAATCCAACTCCATCTTTTTTTCACTTGTACTTCACTCTCACAAAGAGAAATATCACTGATTGCTTTAACAATCTGAACACAATCAGCCTCTCCTAATGTGTATCGCCGAGTTCTCTGTCATGATTCCAATCTGCTGCCAGATGTTCCTTAATTCCTGCACCTGTGATGCAGATGTCTGTTTGTTGTTCTGAATTTACCGGGATCGACTCCAGGTTATAGAAGGTGGATGAAGGCGGATGAGAACAATGCAACGAGCTCACTTTCATACACGTTCGATACGTGAGTGAGTGGTGATTCCTCCGGGAATACAAACATTCTAGTTTGTCTCCAGAAAACTAAACCTCAATGAAAATCGATAAAATAATATGTATGAAATATCTCACTCTTGCTTCAGTGTGATTCCCCACTGTGACTGCGTGTAGTGTGACGCTACACAAATCATATCAAGATACCTTCTCTTCTCCTTTGTAAGGTTACTGAATACGCGACGACTTCAATTCATTCTTTTTAATACCATATTGCATTTCTTCCAATAGAACCCCCTTTATCGTTCCTTTATTTCAATAATTCATCCTAAACAGCAGAAACACTCCTTTTTTTTACCTTGCCAGGGGTCAGTCTTGCAGACAGCGATGGAGCCGGTTTGTGTGCTCTGAGCTGCCTCTCTGCGTGGCGATCATGTCTGAGGTGTCTCCCAATGCTGAGACCGCCGGCAGCTCAGCGGATGCCACAGACAAAGGGTAGAGATACAGTGAGGATTGATAAGTCCCAATCGGCCCCCGTATGTGGAATTTAGTTCTCAGTGCTAGAACAAGGCCAATAAGGGACGGGAGGTCCAGGGAGGTATTACCAATGCCAGACTGAATCAAATAGGTTACAGCAAGACGGAGCAGCATGAAAGAACAAAGACAGAGAGAAACAAACATAACCAGCCAGAGATGGAACAGAGCATGTCAGCGATTTGTCTAAAAGAGGTACGATTGTCATTATTTAACTCTCTAAGGTCGGGTATACTAACATTCTTTAATACAGGAAGGTCACACAACTCTGTACAAGGCTAGAGTAGTGGGTTTTTTCACTTCAGTGTTTTGACATTTATCCTTTGTGCAAAGACATTTTCATCCTGGCTTTTGCTGTGCTGACTTATTGTAAAATAGTCCAAAAGAAATGGTTTCATTTCCTGCATGTCCAGAACCCACGAGGAAAGCAATAAATTTTTTCAGCGTAATTAGATATTTTTACAAATTATCACCAAATTTGGAAAATAAAATCTCTGGGTTGTGCCAGAAAAAATGTAAATTCAAATCTAAATGTGATATTCCACACAGATTCCTGCCCTGGGCAGGATTTAAATAATAAAAAAGGGAAGGATGAATGCTTTGTGCTAATGCAGCGACATTAGGTGGATGTGTAGGTGCCATTCGGTCGAGGCAGCGATGTAACAGTCGACTGCAGCTCACTTCTGCTGCTGAATCCGCCCGATCAAGTCAAAACTAAGCCATAAGGAGCATGGTGATTAGTCAATGACGACTATCAAACACTAGTATTGCCTAAACACTGTGAAAATAAGTTGTGAACAAAACCATCATCCTCTATGATGTTACTTAGTGTTTATCCATCTGCAGTTTGTACACCGGGCTTTTAGTTTAGCTGAAAACAGCTGCGTGCTGTTGATATAAGAATGTATCAATTACAGCCAAGAATTGCGTGTGATAACCACGGAGAAAATACAGATTTGTAGTGCTGGAGTGCTGTGCATGACCCTTTTAAAGACATGATGAGGAAACGAGTTGAGATGGAAGTCATTCACGGGCACCATGATTAGAAAGAAAGGCTTTGTGTCAAACACAGGTGGGCCGTGTTTGAGAGAAAAATCTGACAATTTGAAAAATCACCTTTGGGTTTTTAAGCAGTAGAGCCTGAATGCTGAAGTGGGGCATGATTTTTTCCCCCACAACACGTGAATGCTGTGAACAAACAGACTTTCAGTCTCAGAGCGTACGTGTAGCGTGACCCCAGCAGAACTTATTTATGTGGCTGTTGCCAAGCTGAGTGCCCTACAGGGTCAAACAGTCACATAAATTGCAAATGCAATTCTTAATTCTTGCTATCCTGTGCTGTTTCTTTCACCTCCTCCACCCCGTTATTATTATTTCTCCTTTTTTTTATGCACCACCATTTCTCTTTGTGTTTTTGTCTTTTCTCTTCTTATCCCTTTTCCGTACTTGAGATTGGCTGGAAGAAAGGAAAGTGAAAGAGGAGGATTTGTGTTCGCTTTAGTTTACTGTGAATGAATGCTTTGTAGATGTTGTTGCGTGTGCGTGAGTGTGTGTGTGTGTGTGTGTGTACACCAGCTGTCTTGTTGCCTCTGCATCATTGACGTCCAGTGTTTGGTCTGCGGGCAGGAAAGGCACACGGCCACGCTGGGCCTTCACATGTAGTTAAGGCTTGATTTGTGCGCTCCCCTTTCCTCCTTTGCACGAGTGTATAATTTGCTTACTTGCTTTTTGTGGATCCAAATGAGAAAAACATGAAAAAGGTATGTGTTGTTATGAGCCTGCTTGCCATCTTGGCTTGTAACTCTCTGTCTTTATGTGTTGAAGATGCAGGTTTGGCTTTCTGAAGTTGACGTTATTTTTATGCTACAACTTGGTGTCCAGGCATCAATTCATACAGCTGGAGACAAAGAAATGCTCTCCAATATTAAACCCATGAACAGCTTGAATTATTGTGCTGTCTTCTTCCACCTGTAGGCTTATGTGAGGTCATTTCTGGGTACTTTGACCTCAGCGCTGTCATTCAGCTCGGAGATGATAAATAGTTATTGCAGGATGTTTGACAATATCTATAATACTCCGTTTCAACAGATTCCTTTTCAATCAGCAGTTTCGCCACTACATTAAGAATTGAGTGGAAGCTGCAAAGAGAAGGACATGTTTGTGAATACAAATCACCCCTTTTATTTCCTGACTAGCACTGCTTGCATCTTGATCCCAGTCCCCCATTCAGCCTGTGGCTCCAACGCCCTGCGGATAAAGGGCCTCCGATGTGTTCAGCTCACCTGGCAACACATTTCTTGCACTAGCCTGAGAAGCATGTATTAAAGATGTGCACGGCGCAGTCTCTTTTTCTTTTTTTTTTCATAGCGCATATATATAGTACATTGGTAGGGCACCAGGAATTAAATGTGCATCATGTGTGCATCTCAGCGGGAAGGGAATGTAGTCTTGCCTGAAACATCATTTGGAGGATGGGAGAGGTGGGATTTGGTTGGTGAATGGGGCGTTAATGCAACTTTAATGCGTCTTTGAGCTTGATGTTCAGGAAGCTTTTACTACAAGTAATGAACTGCAAGCCTGTTAAATATATTATGAAGCTATACAATTAAATATGCATGGAAGCCATGTGGCAAACTGTGAAAAATCAGAAAAAGTGTGTTTCCACAGTGCTGCTGTGCTCTTATAATAGGGATAAATGTTTTTTGGAGCTTGACCCTGTGGATAAGCGCAGCTTTTGATGATATTAAGTGGTCGACTATCTTTTTTTGGTCTGCATGAGAGACCCGGTGCTGTGAGAGTGTGTCAGATCAAATGCACCCCGGGGAGCGCGGCGTGAGATCCCACTGACAAACATGCAATAATACGCAGCGGGCGCAGCAAGCGGGGGATCAGAGGAGTCATGAACGGCTGTGATAGTGAATTAGTTGCTTATGTTGCATTTGTCACACACTTTATTTTAGTAATATACCCTTAATCTACTGTGCGTGCTGTTGAGCCATGCTCGCAGGGCCCCGTTCTCGCGGTCTGTCTCCTCTTTCTTCCCCATTTGCTTTCTACTTGTGTGTGAATTCAGCAACACACATGCAGCGACGCAGCACACAAGAAGGAAAACACGTATCGCTCAACTCCGAAGGAACACTTGGCTTCGGTCAGATTTCTTTTTCATTCACAAGCATCTCGCTCTATGTTGAAGGTTAATGGAAAAGTTGCGTCGGGTCCACACTGCTGCAGGCGTCATTCATAGATCAGATAAGGTGCGGGTCAAGAGGGGGAACAAACATTCAGGGATGGAAGGGTAAAGAGGAGAACATCAGCGAGGTATGTAAGGCCGAGGTATACAGGAGGGAGGAGAGCGATGGACGAGGAGGTTTTTCTGAAACATTGCATTTGATGTTTTGCCACTTTTTATCAAGTATGACATTTCTTTTAATAGAGTATGTAATATATGTATTAGAATACAGAAAATAATTGAACTCCAATTGTTCAAGAACAATCTTGTTTTCAGTCACCCGCCTGGTCTCTGGTGGTAATTTATAGTGAATTAGTGGTTGACGCCGTTGGGTACTTTTCTCTCCTATATCTTAAGTGTATACATTTATAGAATCTAATCTCATTTTCTATGCAATTTTTTTGCAAAGAATAATTTTACACAACTGCCTGGTTAAAGATGAACAAATGTTTAGACTGACACACAGATTATTGAAAATAGAAAGACTCTGTAGGTGGAAATCTTTTTTGACACAGTTATTTTTACAACAAATTTACTAGAAATATAAAGCACTGAAATTCTTATTAGACACCCTTTTTTATATTTTATATGAAACATAGATGAGAATAGTTCTCTTAGATGTCTATCAGCTGAATAATTACATATTCTAATTAGTAGAGGATTAAATGTCAAAAATGAGCGCACACAATACATCTTGATGTATGTATCATTGATGGTCTGGTTTGCTCTCTGGATGGTTATTGGTCGATTATCAGCCGGGGATGGAGAGGGAACCTGGCTGAGGTGTTTTCTAGTCGCTTTGCTTTAAAGCTGATGTGTTTATTGAGCGACATGTCCGGCCAGTTGTTAATGCAGAGCGACGTACGTTTCCACTGTGAATCTCTGTTCTGTGTCAATAATGGATGATACACGTATTGCAGCAGAAGCCACGTCAAGCAGCCGTGTGGCGAGATCATACGGCACAGACAGATGTAATGATCGGTTAGATGTTAACGCCACTCTGGATTGTCCGGCAGAGCAAAGATTAGAGGTCATTGCCGAAAAAGCCAATGACTTTTCTTCAGACCGTCCCTCACTGCGGAGCAAAGAACGTACAAGCAGCGTCCTCCACAAACCCTACGACCCAAACACATATTCACACCAGCCCGCAGTGTCTCTCCCCCCTGTATCCTTTGCGTCACATACACACACACACACACACACACACTGACACACAGATTGAGAGCGTGCTAAACCCTGCTGTTTGCCAAATGGCCTGGTGTCGCGCAGGAAGTGAGGAGCCCAGCGGCCTGTGACAGTAAAAGCCTTGGAGAGATGGTTCCTGACCTTAACCTGCAGGGAAATGGACATCACTCAGCAGACACACTCACACTTTGCCTGCATTAACCCATGACCAGTCACACACACACACACACGCTGCTTTTCTGGGCTTTTAGGAGTTGTGTGTGTTTGTGTGCGTGCGCACTTGGGATACACTTCTTCTTCTTCTTCTTCTCTATTAGGAGCTGTTTTGCGTGCCAGGGGCCCCATCTAACGGGGTATGATGGGTCTCGCCCCTCATGTTCTTTGCTATTTGATCAAATGTTTGTGTTCGGAGCGTCGGATGAGTGTGGGATTTGTGTTTGGAGCCAGGTGGGCCGACAGGAGGCTCCTACTAGCTGCTTGTTCTCGGTGAGTGCTGACAGTGTACAAGACCGACTTGTCAATAGACGGGGGAGCTGAGTTGTTTGCTTCTTACAAACAAATATAGAGGCCAAGTGTTGAGTCAGTTTGAAATGTGTTCTTTGTTTATTGTACGGTGTTTACTTCCAGTGTGTTCTGCCATGGGTATTTGAAAGCCCCTTGTTGTCAGTATACTGTACCTAGGAAGGTTATACGTCATCGGAATGCTCAGGGTCTCCGGATATCAGGTTGTACAGTTATCTAGTTTGACAAAATGGTCTCATTGGGACTAACACGATTTAATTCTGGGCTGATTTGATCCAAACATCTTCGTTTCCCATTCCCATACAAAATGTATGCAATTCTGGCCCTTTTAGAGACCCCATCATCCAGTAATATCCAAATACGCCGCTCTCGCAAAAGGGAGTAAAGTGTCTGCCAAGAGGAGGCTTGTGTGGGACAAAGAAATGTTTCTCCTCCTGCCAACTTACTGCAGGAAGTACTATGAAATGTCACGCCAAGTAATAAAGAACAGTCCCAAAAAAACAGAAAAAGAGGTCAATCTCACGGCAGGTGAGCGTGTTTGCTTGACCCACCTATCTGCCATTGGAGGGGTTTACATTGCAGTCAGCCGAAAACGTGGTGCGACCGCTACACAAGCTAAAGGCGTCGGACGCCGTGGGGCGCCGACCAGGCTCGCATCGAGAGTGAGAACACGCCGTGTAATAAAAACTGAGCTTTGTTTTTAACCTTTTTAAAAACACACAGCCGAGTGCACCTTTGCTCTCAGCGTGTGTGCTGCACGTCTGAAGGGAAGTGTGGGGACCGGTTCACAACTCTTCCTCCGGCAGCGACGGTGCAGTCTGTTTATTTGTCGAGCGTTTGTGTGTGTGTGTGTGTGTGTGTGTGTGTGTGTGTGTGTGTGTGTGTGTGTGTGTGTGTGTGTGTGTGTGTGTGTGTGTGTGTGTGTGTGTGTGTGTGTGTGTGTGTGTGTGTGTGTGTGTGTGTGTGTGTGTGTGTGTGGAGGCTGATCCCATTTGATCCATAATGCCCATCTGTTCTCAAAGTTTTTAATTACGTGTGTAGTGGTGTTGTGTCTTTTGTGTACGTCTGGGTGCGTGTGACTGGAGCCTGGCAGAGAGACGCTCCTGCTTCAGGCTGCTCGTGTTCAGTAACTCTCACGCACACAGTTGACGCTTGACGCAAGTTGCCAGGAGGCGTTTGTGGCCTTCAAATGGCTTTGGCCAGAATTACAAGCGCTCAAACCGCGCACGGACACATCGCGTGTGCAACTTTTTTTTTTTTTTTGCAACTAAATTTTTTTTTATACGTGGCTGCTGGTATCTTTCTCTTGGATCATTGTGCCGACACCACGTGACACTCGGGCCACTTATCTTCAGCCCGCCTTCCTGGCGCTCCTGTGCCTCACACCGCCGCTTCCCTTTAATATCACTTCATTTTATTGGTTTGGGGTTGTTGGTTTTTTTTGGAGGATAATATTTCCTGAATCTGAGTCGCTTTCTCAGTCAGGGCGACTTCACGCCGGTCAGCAGCGTGCGATCCGATTCTTCACTGGTCTCTGCCGAGGTGATTCCCCCGTCCTCCCCCATCCATCTGTCTGCATGTCCCGCCGCTGGTTTTATCCGGCTGCAGCTCCAACGGGTTCCTTTTCGCCTCCATGTGGTCGTTTTCCTTAAATCAGACTCACGCCTCATCACCCCCCCCCTCCCGTCCTCCCCCTCCCACCCTCTTCCAATTGTGCTTAACTCATAAGTGCGACGGGTTCTTTTCACGGCCTCGTGGTTATCACCACCGGATGACCTTTAGAAAAGATCCGGCTTTAAAGATGTACACAGGAGACATTCTCCGCTCCCTCAGCCCCAGATTGAAAATGACTTAGCATCTCTTTCATGTTTTTTTCGGCCCCCCTCTCAACGTTTTCCTGTTAAACCCCTGACACTTTGAAATACCCTCATCAAAATACGAATCTCTGAGCTGCACAGGCAGCGAGGCAGCGCCCGCAGTCATTCGTCTGCGTAGGGGCATGAAAAGAAGGGATTATGTTTCATTCAAGTAGTTTTTTTTGGTTGGTGGGTAAATTCCCTCACTTGCTTCCTAACTTTGGTAAAGTCTTTTGAGTGTTTTATTCTGTTGTGCTGGGATGCTTGCTGGAGGCTGCCTCCCTTGTGCCGCGCTTCGCCAGCCGACACACTGGGAGGGATCTGACCTTCAAATTGAGTCTCATTCAGTTGAGCTGAAGTTGTTTTTTTACCAAAGTTTGATTTATATGGTCGTGAATTTAGTTAGAAGAGAAAAAGTTGAGTGTATCTCTGCTGCTCATCCGGAGCAACATTTCCCCCATTTCCCTTTAAATATGTGTATTTATATTTGTATTGAGTTATTAAATTGAGTTAAGTCGTGAATAAACCCTCATAACTAACACAAAATCCGTAAGAAGGAAAGAAACTCCTGAAAAGTTATTTATTTGCTGAGGAAAATCCATTCTCAAAGTCTCTATTTCATACATAACATTATGGGGCTTTGTCGGCTCTCCGATTTGCTGACTCACAGGTGTGCACATCAATCTCCTGCTGGTTCACGGCCCTCCAGCCAGGCTGTGGAATTCTGATTGTATTTCTGGCGGAGTTGTTTTGACAGAAAAGTCCGAGATTTTACTGTGAGAAATGATGTTTTTAAGGCGATTAACTTCTGACCTGTGAAACGCACGTGGATGTGAGACTGAGAGTGAATGAAGACCGGCAGTGACACGGTGGAAACAAGGAAGGATCGGAGGGTACGAAGTAAATACAGGAAAACTAAGACAGGACGGTGCTGCATGGAAACCAAAGATGAAGCAAAGAAGGAATCAGGGAGGGGGAAAGAGAAGAACAGGGGAGGAGGGAAGGACATGTAAAAAAGAAGGTGGGGTAGAAAGAACAAAAATAAGGATCACAGGATGCAGGGATGGGAAAGAAGGGAGGGTTGACTTAAGGATGGAAGAAATTACATAAAAAGATGAAGAGAAAAAAAATGAAGAAGCATAGATGGAAATAAGGGACAAGAGGAAGAAAGGAAAGAGTTTAAATGTGGATTGAAAGACACTTCTTATCTTGTGTCACAACTCAGTGCTTTTAATTTGGGGGAGAAAGTCAAATGAGGCGGAGCTGAAATTCATTTCTGTTCTGCAGAAACGTTTCCCGGCAAATGCTTTTACCACTTTTTCAAATGAAGCGGGGGCGTTTCTCTGAGGGGCGGCTGGTTGATGGCTGGCCCGCCTGCCCCCCCCCCCCCCCCCCCCAGCTGTCCTGCCGCTGGACTCACTTGTCAACAGCGTGTCTTATTTCGTCCCATTTCAACACTACCCCTTTATGTCCCTTCCTCTACCTTCTTGTCTGTGTTGATGGGGGTTTCCTGCTTTTTTTTTTTTAATTGTTGTGCTTTTACATAACACCCCCCACCACGTGTTCCAATGATGTGATCTGGAACACTTATTTACAATGTAGCATTTGACTTTGTAGCACCGATGGAGGAGCTTTTAATATTTACTCTCTGGAACAATACAAAGTTCTTCTAAAACAACAAAGGCAACAGCTGTCGTCAAGTTAATTTTGATTGAAATACTTCATCTCCTCGGGCAGAGATGAAGTCAAGGTGTTATTTATTCTCATTTGTTTGGCAGACAGATGTGTGCCATCCGTCTCCATTTGTCAATGCGCCCTCGTCATTAGTCAATCCGCGTATTTGTTCATGCACACGTAGGTAAACCTTTTTGAGTTTGTTCTCACTGTCACAGAGAAGTGACTGTGCTTGATGCGCACATGCATCCACACGCTGAAGACAACAGCAATATTAGACGAAAGCAATAATAACACCGCTCCCTGCCCCCGTCTCTGCCCTCTGCAAGTCGTTTTCATCATCATTTCGAGTGTCTCCCCCTTCCTCTCTCACACACACACACACACGCACACACACAGAATTCCCCCCGCTCACACACAAGCATCCACCTTTCTAATCAGTGTTTCAATGTAACACTATTTGCCATTGAACGCCTGTGCATTGAGACATTTATGGGGACAGTGAACCGTTTTTGTTTGCTTTCTTGTTGAGACTTAGACGAGAAGATCAATACCTGATTGATATAGGAAATGGTTAGCATAGCATAGCATAGCATAAATACTGGGAACATCTGGAAAAGTTCCCTCTCCCTCCGTTCAAAGGTTATGAAAATGCATATTGCAGAACTTCTAATTTCAATAATGAACACGCCATTCTTTATTTATTTACTCCGTACAAAGCGTAAAGTGTAAAACTGTGGGTGCTTACCAGTGGGCCGCGTGCAGTCAGCTTCATTGACAGGCGGTCACGAGAGGAGAGATCGATGGTAAATTACAAGCTGTGGTTACTTTCTACGCAGGACTTAATGTCATCTTGAGTAAATGACGTTTTAGCAGTCAGATCTGTAAGTATCTACTATCTCACAGCCCTCGTCCTTAGCCTATGGTAGGTGACCACATAGATTTATCCTCTGATAATCAACATTTTTCAGACTAGTCCGGACAAGCTTGGCTCAGCACCGTGCTGGAACTGCAGCAGTGCTGAGTTGTTGTTTTCCCGGTGCAGACAAATGTCCTTTTGCTGCTGCCGCTCTTCCTGTTGCCTGCACAAATATATTCCTTATATGCCTTTTGGCAAAGGAGCATGCAGGTAGCCGAGTTGTGATTAAGCCCGTCTCTGCGTTACATCCTTTCACACATACATACATACATCCTTTCATACATATCTGGCTGAGTGTGAATTGTTTTCGATGATCGTTCGTCCGGCCACCTGCCAACTCCGCTTCCTTCACCGAGGGTCCGAGCTGCGTGTGCTACTTCAAACGCTTCTCCTTCGAAGGTTCTCAACTCAATAAAGCATACTTCCTTTGCTTAAGCTTTGTTATGCTTAATTCATGGATAAATGCATCTTATTTCCATAGCGAGTCAGCAGAGAAGCGTGAAAGTAAAACTGTATTGAGTAATTTAATTAATGAACCGGCTGGTAGCGAGTCGCCTGCGCTGATGATGTGATCTTTTTCTCTACTTCCCCCCTCAACCTCCGGCTAACAGGGCACAAGCTCGGCCTGGACGTCTCTCCTCTCTGCCCGTGCCCTCTTGTGTACACGGCTTGGATATTCAATATTCTGTGCTGGGTTTCCCACTAGCACACACATCTTTAATATTCTGCATATTTGCAAGAATGGTTGAGGGGAGCACTCGAAACTGCAGGCAAAAACATATTTTGCACTACGGCTCTGAGCGTAGGTGCAGGTCCTGCTGATCCGTAAAACAAGTCTTGAAAACTGTTACTTTTTTATTTCGACGCAGAGCAGTGGAAAAAGCTGTTAACACAAGAATTTCATCACCTTATAAGTGGATGTAGTGAGGTTGTTAAAGAAAAGCTTTTTCACGCATCCAGCACTTAAAGAGCAGCTTTAGGATTCATTCTTAATTGAAGTTTGTTGCAACAAATATAGTGAACTCCACCGACCAACCTGTTGTCTGCTCAGGCAGCTGGCAATAGCATATACTGAGATTTGCATCTCAAACGGTCCTGATGAGAGTGGTAGGAGTCAAAAGCTCATCTTAGCGGTTAGCCTGGCTTTGTGCAAGTGTAACAAAATCAACGAGGCACGACACACAATTGGGTGGTTTTATGTAGGGACTTTTTTTTTATATATATAAATCTTTTCTTCAAACTCTGTACTGAAAAGCAAAGAAGTCCCCAAATATTTTTGACTATTTACTCGAGCCTAAAGCAAATTAATTGCGGCTCTGTGGAGCGTATGTTCAGTGTTCTTGCGGTTGACCGTCTCACAGCAAATGGATCTCCTCCGTCAGATTAATGATATGCTGACCTTCGGCCTGCAACCCCGGCAAAAAGCCGAGTTCCCTCTTGGATACACATTGTACTCTGTTGGAGAACATCAACCCTGTGATGTTCAGTGCATCCCGGTGGTTATTTCATGTTGAAGTGATCCACTGCTTGCTCTCCCTGTACTGCAGTTAGCCGTTTCTAGGGGAATCCCTGAGGACAAGCTGAATTGAACTGTTGTGTTCGAAGGTCAGCGTGTAGGTTGAATGTGTAGGCGGAGACCCGGATAGAGTGTTTTTTCTATTCACATGTTCCTGCGCTCCGAGAGCAACGTGAATGGTAAGGCAGGGTCATAACAACATGTCGGTTTCTATCAGATGGGCTTCACTATTGTGACAGCATCCCCCTTATCAGCTCGTTGGGCCTTTGTTCCACGTATTTTGAGGCAGTAGTGCAGAAGTTTCATAACTTAAATGACCTGTGTTCAGTTGCTCCTCGTTTCCTCAAACAGCAGACGCACCAGAGGCCCACTATGATCCAAAGGCCCACTATGATTTGCTTTCTACCCTTAGGCTCCGTTGGGGAGGCGTCACGTCTGTCATTTCCCCACCTTCACGCGGTTTCAGTCACGCTGCGTTGATGTGTTCAAGGAGCTGCTGAAAAGACTTAAGTTAAAAGAAACATTTCATCTCGTTTTCCTCAGTGTCGCTGAGGTTCGACTGCGTTGCACGGAGGAGAAGACGAGAGTGAGAGGGAGGACATTTCTCCCGTGTCCCCGTTATGCATTTCCATATTTTCTCCTTCGCCAAATGAGTGCTTTGTCTGCTCTGGGACCAAGCGCTAATGAGGGAGTTGCATTGCAGCATTTTAGAAGCCGTCCCCATTCATCAGGAGAGATTTGTGTTGAGCCCTGTTGGGTTTTTTTCTCCGCTCTCTCTCTACTCTCTGATTGATGATAACGAGGTTGTTGGCTAAAACTGGCTCTTATCCACAAACAAAATGGCTCCCCAGATTTCTCTGTGTGTGTGTGTGTGTGTGTGTGTGTGTGTGTGTGTGTGTGTGTGTGTGTGTGTGTGTGTGTGTGTGTGTGTGTGTGTGTGTGTGTGTGTGTGTGTGTGTGTGTGTGTGTGTGTGTGTGTGTGTGTGTGTGTGTGTGTGTGTGTGTGTGTGTGTGTGTGTGTGTGTGTCCCAGTCTCTGTTTACAATTCATTCACACACAAACACACCGAGATACAAATTACACATATAAATGGTCCATCTACAAATAAAGCATGGGAAGATGAAAGGCACTATTGCTACAGAGAGAGGTTTACATGCGCATAAATAAAACAATAAACACAACTCATGAAAAGGAAAGAGGTACAAATGAAGAGAAAGATATAAATGCAGCCTTATTAGAAAACATATCTTTCATATCCTGACCTATAAATAAAACCAGTTGTGATAAGACACATGGATTTGAATGTATTTAAATAAAGGTCTATTTCCTTGCTGATATGACTGATCGGGTACAGATTTCTGTAAGAGAAATAAGAAAAATTGGTTTGCTTCTTCTGGATGGGATTTATTCTGTGTCCAGGTGCTGCACCACAAGACAAACAACTGCAATGTCTCTTGTTTACGTGTTTTCCCTGATTGTCCACACGCCTAAAAGGTCCAAGAAGAGAACCTCTGGAATGACTGCTTGTTGCCACTTTTGTCTCTTCTCTGTATTTCCTCCCTTTCTTTTTTGTTGTTTCACACCCTGGATTCTCACTGCAGGCGACATGAGTGATGTGTTGCTTCATTCTGGTAAATAGTGTCTGTATGCTGTTGTTGTGCTGCATTGACAGGCTCCCTCTGAGGCCGCAGTTATGAAAGCAATGAAAAACCACGTGTTTCTATGTCTTTGGCTGCGTCTCCCCTGACGGTACCTTGTTTTGAGGAGGCATAGCTTGCTAGAAAGCATTATTTATCACAGGAGCACAGAAAATTTCATGTTTTTTGCAGTTGTATAGCTACATATACACATAGAAAGCCAATACAATTTCCTAAACAGCTGGAATTTTGAATTACAGGTAAAATTACTATATCCAAAAGTAACATATTGCTTCTTGTTACATATTTTCAAGGCAAACAAAACAAAGGGTTTAATAAAAGAACTAAGAAAAAGAAAAGCTTCAACCATAAAAGTGTTAAAATTACTGCCAAAAAATAAGCTTTGGCTTGCGGCTGACAGGCGCTGGCGTAAAGGCCTCGCCATCAAGTCCCAGCGCTGAATTTCTTTTTCTGCTGTTGGCCGGCAACAGCAGGCAGCCGCTCTTTAGTTGGGAAGTTTGGATTTCCCTGAGACACGAAACCTTGACTGCTCGGCGGTGTGGAAATCTGATGATGGCTCATTATTTTTATTGATAATTCTATTAATAGTTTAATCTGTACCATGCCAGAATGAGGGCCAAATGCCCGTCACAATTTACCATTGCCCAGTGACTTATTCAGATTTCTGAGTACTGGTCACAGTCGCTTCTCGTCGGCCAGTATAATGTGAAAATTGGAAATCCTCATATTCAACGAATCCAGAAAAAGTTAATAAGAAATGTCAAACTTTTCCATCTCGTGTGTCTGTATTCGGCTCATTGAATGGGCATCAAGGGGGAGAACTTCAGTGTACCATTCTCATCTTCCTCTCCCTTCATTTTCTCGTCCTTATTTCCCAGCTGAGCGCTTCTACATCTCTCATCAAGTTTTCCTTTCATTTCACTTGTGTGAGAAAGGAGTTGGCAATAACACAGGATACTGTTATTTTACACAAGAGTGACTTTCTCATTCAAATCAATTATTTTCTAGTTTGCATTATTGGCAAATGTGTCGGATCCACATTTCCAAGGCCAAGTGCTTGATTTATTTATTATTAATGCAAGAATATGAACCTTCAACCCGCTAAACAAATTCATTGGATTAAGAAATAACAGAACGGGCACCAGGGTGTAAACGTTTGTAACCCTACTGTACAGATTCAGCCGGTTCACATTTGTAGCAGTGTACATTTGCAGTGTTGACGGAGGAGAAATGTTCTCACGAAAGCATCACATACTTTGTAATGTACCATATGATGCGAGATGTAGCAGAGCTTTAGTCCACATGTTAACCTCTGTCTCTTCCACAGGGTCCCATAGAGAACGATGTGGTGATTCACGTGGCCCTGATAGCAGAGAGCCAGAGGTAAAGTATTCGTATTAATGTATATATATATATATATATATATATATATGTATATATATATATATATGTGTGTGTGTGTGTGTGTGTGTGGGGGGGTCTTGAAACACGTTGAAGGCCAGGTCTATCAGTGCCATAATCATGGTGAGCTCATAAAGTTTGACCCCAGTCTGACCTCTGCCATCATGCATCCCTCTTCTTGTTGTGCACGTTTGATTTCCTGTGAACGTGCGTGCGTGCGTGCGTACGTACGTGCATGTGTGTGTGTGTGTGTGTGTGTGGGGGGGTGCACGCTTGGTTACAACTGTGAGCGTGTGTGTGTGTGTGTGTGTGTGTGTGTGTGTGTGTGTGTGTGTGTGTGTGTGTGTGTGTGTGTGTGTGTGTGTGTGTGTGTGTGTGTGTGTGTGTGTCATGCAAGGTTAAAGGACTCTGTGAAGCTTGTTAACCTGTAGCTTCAATTACAGCGCCTGGAGAATCTCCATAAGGAGGACTCATGAATCATCTTTCTCATTGCAATCCACTTATGCATTCTAACGCTCTCTATTACACAGGGTGGTGGTTCAGCAGCAAAGGTTCCTAATGATTAAAGGTTTACTACAGACCCAGTTTACATGCGTTTGATGATGACAACAGGAGACCAATAGATTAATCAACCTGCTGCTGACACGGCTGTAGTTAAAGGACTTGTGGAGAGAGATATTTGAAAGGTCGGAAGCTGCTCTAGCACAGAGAAAAGAGTTACAGGAGGATTAATAATTCATTGTAGCATTTCTTTTACATGCATACATAAGAAACAATGATATTTGCATTGCATATAAGCTCCAGGGATCCAGTACTGAGAAAGGCCAACAACTAAATTATTCTATGTGATTTTGTGTGTGTGTGTGTGTGTGTGTGTGTGTGTGTGTGTGCGTGTGTGTGTGTGTGTGTGTGTGTGTGTAGACTTCAGGTGTTTCTGAACACCTACGGCATTCAGACCCAGACGCCCCAGCAGGTGGAGCCCATCCAGATCTGGCCTCAGAAGGAACTGGTCAAGGTAACGCGTGTTGTTCACACATTACTCCTGCTGTCGAGTTTCCTGTGATATAATGTGAGGTGTTTCACAGTGAAATCGAATATTTGAGCGGTGCGGCGGTACAAAACGTAGCGGAGGGTGATGGATACACCTCCCATGTGGCTTAAAGTTGCAGATTGATGGATTTATGTTGTGATATTATTGGTTGTTACTATGGCATTTCTGAAGCATAAGCACAATTACTTTACAGATGAAAAGGTTTACACAATAAATAGCGTTATTAATCCCCGCTTACGTTTTTACCAAAAACAGATGTGATAAATAAACTTTTACAGTGACCGTACTGTACATAAACTATAAACCTGCAGAGCAAGCACAGCGTGCAATGAAACTAAAGTAAAAAAAACTAATCAATTTTGAATTGATTTTTGTTCACTGTGAACAATTCAAAAACACAACTACACAAATCTATCTTCCAGTCTGCCGGATTACATTCAGCATTTAGTGGTCAATATCACAGCAGAACTGTCGGTGCATCTGCTTGTTAGTCCAAGATTTCCTTCCATCAGTTTGCCTCTTGAGTGTGCAGCAAGGCCACGGGTTGGCTGATGTGATGGATCAGATGAGGCGGGATTGTTTCATATTGATTGATCAGCACAATGGTGGAGCTGTCATTGTGCAAAAAGTGGAGCCGCAAGGAGATGAGAGGTTTGCTTATTTGTCATCACAAGGCTGTGAGAGACGAACGGTTCATCTGAATCACTTCCATTGTTTCCATTGCTGTTAACGGGTCTTCCATTTGTAAACCCAGAGTAAAAACAAGAAGAGACGTGAAATGAAGGGCTTCTGAAGAGAATGGAATTCAAAACAGCCTTTTCTTGCTATATGAATGAGCCTAGTAGGAGTCTTTGTCACTGGGTTACTCAACCTATGAAAGAAAAACAACTATCATTATACTTCAACAAATAGTTCTTACCAGATTTTTTATCTCCTTGATGCATGTCAGTCATTTAAGCTTTAATCTTTTGTCCAATTCACCTTGTGGCTTTCTTACGTAAACTACAAACATCAGCGCCGTGTCGAGTTATATTCTGCTGCAGTGAAATGTTTCAGACTATTTCTGTTTGTGAGAAATGGAACAAAAAGCAGCACAGTAGCGTTATGAAACAGAGCTTCACTACCCCGAACCCATGATTCATAGCAATCCCTCATGACAGTTCCTTTTTAATGCAGTGTTCTGAACAAAAGAAATGGGATTAAATAGAATTTAATCAAAACTGAATCCACCAACGAGTATGCACGCCACTTTCAAGGCCTTTACACCACATGGGCGCGATGAATAAGGGGCAAATAATATAAATATTAAATGTCTCGTGCTTTTATTGTGAAAGTTCTGAACGGAAGGAGTGGTTCCAGTACGCGCGTCCTTTGTCAAGCAGCAAACTCGAAGATCTCTCCAGCGGCTACTTCCATCCTGCCCGCTCTGCTCCTCTCATCCACAGCAGATTACACCATTTGTATTGTCATATCGGTGACACCACCCACTGCTTCTGCTTCAGCCCCCATCCCACCCATCACTCACCCCCTCCTTCCCCCCCTGATTCTGTCCCTCGTCTGCATGTGTGCTGCTTGAAGTCTACAAGTATCTGCCCATCTTCTGTCTCTCCTCTGTCGTACCTGTCACTCTCACCCTTGTGTCCTGCCTCGTCTCTGTCCCTCATCTGTCATGTCTGTTATGCAGCATCTATTCTCCACCTTACTGTCTCCGAACAAACAGTTCCTGCTTTCCTGTCATCTCCCCCGATCTGTGTTCTTTCCACCAGGCCCTTTCTACCTTCTACCCTCTCCTGTTATATGCGTCCCATCCGCTTCCCCAACCCCGCTCTCCCCTCCAAGCCCCGCATCCTGTCCCGCCCCCAATTATGTCCGGTCCTCCGAGCGGCGCTCCCTGCAGGTGCGTCCGCTCCCTTTGAACGGCCATACCTGGTATTTTTCCCCTCCTCTCGCCTCTGTCTCTTTTCTTCTGCGCGGTGCTCAGCCTCTCCACTGGATGCGGAGCTGTGAGTCACTGCAAGCGCTGTGCGGAATTTTAAATCCCGAGCCCAGACCGAAGCTTCTACCTCGACAGAATCTGTTTATCTGTGATTCTCCACCGTCCCCAGTGCTGCTCAGCTCACCTCGTCCCTCGCAGCCCTTTCATTGTGTTGACAACAGCTGCCCGACGGTGGCAAAGTGGCAATTACAACGTGTTATTGCCACACGTACAACCTGAAGCGTGTTCCCCAGCAAGACCCTGCTTTTACCCCAAGAATAGCCTCCCTTTTGGTAATAGCGTCTTCAACAGACAAAATGTCCACACTGAATAGCAGATGTCTCCCGGTTTCATATCTGATGGGGAGTGTGGACATCTTTGTGGACGACTATTGCAAACAACAGCTGGAGTTACGTCAATAAAGCCCTGAGGAGGAATTTAAAAGGAAATGGTGTTATTTTTCCACCTGGTACTCGTTCTAATAGTTCTGTCCGTCAGACTATTGATAATAATTACAACGAGAGATTAGGAAAATGTGAGGCAGCAGATCACAAAAAACGTAAGTAGTCCCATGACCCCGGGCCGAACATCACACTCCCAATAGTGAACTCATTCCCGTAGTTGTGACCTCCCTCTACATTGTAATGGCTGCTGTTCTTGCATTCCCCAAATACGTTTACAGTTTCTCCTCTTCATCCCTGCTGGGAGGAGAACGCTCCTCAATGTGAGTGCAAAGATCAGGGTGACGATCTGCGGCCCTTGTTCCACATGAGCTCGTACTTAGTTGCAGGTACAGTCCCGTTAGCACAACTGCTCCACCACAGCTCGGCAAGGAAAGTATATCCACTGGACCTTTCTACTGAAAATATTCTAACTAAGCTATACATTTTTATTTGACTCGTAGGGACTTCCAGAAGTCATTTGATTCGGCTGTGGATTTTGGACCCTGTTGCCTTTGAAGAGGTCTCTCCAGTAAGGGATCACTTCAAAGCGAGAACAGTTGTAGTGACCAACAGTACTGTTAATGTACATATGAGAATTAGATTCATGTTTTAGGAGAAACATGTGAAAATACGTCCCTGTCCTTTAAGGAAATGTTGTGGGTCCGTCTGTGGTTCAAGAAACCCGTTCAGAAGCCGACGGTTTAATCCCAGATTCGAGGCACCTGCTGTATCACTTTAAGTCGTGTGGCGAGCTGCTGAACCCCCGCCTGCACACCGAGTCCCTCAGGATGACAGAACCTGCTGGAGAAGTAAATCTGTAATGCACATTCTGTGACACCAACAGTACATCCTCCTCTATTCGGGGCACCAACCCAACAGCGATAAACATGTGCAGGAACCTGCTCCTGTGTGTCTGAGCTTTACAGAGTTTGTCTGTAAATAGTCACGCATTCTCACAGTGGCCACTGCCGAAGTGTAAAACGCGGCTTTCAGATGCAGCCTTTCATTATATCTCCCACCTGTCGGGCGTTCTGCTTGTGCCGGGCTCAGTGGGAATCTGAGGGAATGAAAGGATGCTTTGAAAGGCTTCCTGTGTGTTGTCTTTCTTCATTGGTATTCTGCACGCAGGAAGTGTTGGGTGCAGAGGTTCCTCCAACCTCCCGTGGCTTTTCTCCTCCAGGTCTCGCCCTGTTCCTGTTAAAGCACTGATTTGCAATGCCACGTAATCCTCAATTAACTATCTCTTTCTTTTATATAAACGCCAGACTTTTGCATCTTTAAGAGTGATTTCTTCCAATTTGCCCAATTCTCGCCTCCTCAGCTCAAGCCGGCGCGGCGGCACTCTGGAGTAGCAGAGCACCACCTTTTGGCCGACGTCCCAAACTGCAGCCGGTTTCAGGCGGAGAGAATGCGGCACTCAGGGGCGATTTCCCTGCAATGCAACTTGTCGACAGCCAAGATTGGGAGGCATTTCAATTTAGCATTCGTAGGATGTCAAAAAGAGAACAATTCAGCCAGACGCACGATTGTGATTCACACACGTACACAACCCCGGCTCTCTCTCACACACACACACTTAATCTGTAACTGGTGGCGAGCGTGTCACACCACTGCGCGCCGAGCAAGCCGAGACGAGGAATCAATGTCCATCCTCTTTCTCTTTCTGCGTCTTCGAATCAGTGCATTTCACAGCAGGCGTCACAACGGAGAGACGCTTTTATCCGAAACACCAAAGAAAAGCTGTGGAAGAGCTGATACTGCGGCTCGTGTGTCCTCCCTGCTGCCATGTCTAAACACATTTCACCTTTTCCTCTGCGCTGATGAAACAAGTGCGTGAAGGATTTCTATTCATCTTGCTCTTTATTCCCTGGTAACTGTACCCGGGGTACCACTACCCCAGCAAAATGTAAATACGGGTGTTACAGGTTTGAACTGATTCAGGCTTCCTAAATCTAAATTGATCCCGTGGGGGTTTTCCACCGTTTCTCCGGCTGTACTTTTCAGTCCACTAATTAGGAGTGAAACTTGACCTCAGCTTCTCGGAGCCCATCGACCTCATCCAAGCCCTGCTGGAGTTGAGCGTTAATGTCACGCTCGGTCTTGGCCTGTGCCCACGTGAACTCTTCTCAGCCCATAAAGTTGGCTTTATATTTGGGAGCTGACTCGACTGAGACGTGACTTCTGACTTTATTAAATTACAGTACGTCTGAAACCCTCGTGCCGAAAGTGGGATAAGTGTTTTAATAAGAGGGGTGCGTTACCTGAAATTTGAAAAAAGGAATCGAACGTAAATTTGAGATGTTTTTGAGGTTTCGAAAGGGGGGGTTTTGTCCAGAAACAAGGTTATATGCTAAAAAAGTCTGTGAGCTGGGAGATATTTTAACCTGTCAAAAGGGGCTCTAGTGATTTATTGCAGCAGAGCAAAGAGACCAGACGACAAAAATACTTGTTGTGACTGGCACATCCTCTGCATGGATATCACGCTAATGCATCAGAGGTTAGAGTAACCATAGCAACTCTATTTGGTGTGGGAAATTTACATCCGACGACATTGCGGTTCCCAAACTCTTCATCCCCCTCATCCTCAAGCAGAACAAAAACAATGAAGCACAAACCGAACCTGTCAGCCCGTCTTTCCATAAGTAAAAAAAAACAGTCGTATTTCTTTATTCAGAACTCAATGTGGAATTTGAGACCTATAGTATCAAAAATGTAAAAGTTGAGTGTTAAATCTACCACCGTTTTCACTACAAACTGCACATGTGCGGATCCAGAATGGAAAGTATGAGAGCTAACAGGGTTGATGCCTCGTGCATTATTATAATATGAGTAATATTACATTATTTAAGACGGATTTGGCATGTTTAGCTGTGCATAAGTGGCTCAAGTGGAATCAAACAGCACACAGCCTTTTATTTATTCTAATGAGGCTTCAGCCAGGACTCCGTTTCCTCTCTGGCTGCGAACTGTCTGCAGCGCCGGCTCCACTAAGCACGCTGCCTGTTGCATCACAGGGACAGTTTGCTATCGCCACGTCTCATAACTTCACACGGAGCTAAATATCAGAAGGTGGTTCTGCCACATGGTGGTAATTTCAGCTTTCGGGTTGCAACAATAGAGGTATCTCCACTGAACTGACGGATAATGGCAACGCACTTTCAATGCGATAAGGACTGGCGCTGCACGGCATGACATTTAATCGTGACAAGTAGTAAATATCTCACTGGGAAATGTACGGGAAAAATCATTTGTAGACTCCGTATCTCTCTGAGATCAGAGAGGTTAGCAGTGGGTTTTACATGTGTTTGCTTCTGCAGGCGTACCGTTTCCTCGCCGCAAACAAGAAGCTGGGGCTGAGTGGCCGTCCAGAGAGGCCAGTGGGCTGCATTGGGACCTGCAAGGTATATGGATCGCATACCGGGACAGATGGGACTCATGGGGGACCACTAACACGCCTCCCACGTGTTGATCTGCATACGGCCCCCAGAGCTCTGAGACAAAATATTGAGATCCGAGTATTTCCCCCTGCCAAATGTACAGTATGCATCAGTGAATGCAGAATAGGTTCTTTGCATATGCTAAGCTGTCGGGCATGCGCGTGTGTGTGTGTGTGTGTGTGTGTGTGTGCGTGTGTGTGTGTGTGCGTGCAGGATGTTGTTTACAGCTTCTTCCAAGTCAAGGTCATCAAATAAGTAGAGGCAGAGCAGCTTGGTCAAACAAAGGCATTACCCAACAAATGAATCATGGCTTCCAATGAATTGCTAAGGCCGAGTTATAATGGGACATTTATAGGGGAGATGGCAGACTGCCAGAGGGCATTACCATCACCAGTGTGTGTCTATAAGGGAGTGTGTGTATGGGTGAGCCCCTGTGGCAATCTGTATGTGACAGAGGGGGGGCTTTATATTACTTGTGTGTGATTGTGTTGTCTGGAGTGTGTGTGTTGCTTCTGTTTGCCCCCCCCCCCCCCCCCCCCCCCCCGTCTTAGGATTGATGGCGTGTTTTATACGCGGCCCAGAATAAGGTATATGTGACTACTTGGGAGCCATCCGTCTTCTTATGCAACGTTGTGTGTATGTGTGTGTTCACCTCCCTCCAGATTTATCGGATCCTTGGCAAGACGGTGGTGTGCCACCCGATAGTGTTTGATCTGAGTGACTTCTACTTGTCCCAGGATGTTATGCTGCTGATCGATGACATTAAGGTAAGTCGGGGTCACAGTCTTTGAGCTCACTGACGCTGTTACGGCTCCACAGCCGACGACTTGTTACGCGCTCAAAGGACTTTCTAGACAACGAATCAGCTGGTTTGGGTCGCATGCTCGTTTGGCGCAACGCAACAGAAAAGAGCACCTGCTAAGCGTCGTAGCAGGCAATATTCTCCTGGACACTGGCCTTATTTAAGCTTATTGAGTTTGACTAAATCTCTTTTAATTGTTGCCATAGAGCAGTGAAACAGTGTGTAGATGGTGGCTGGCCGGCTTATTGTTCTAAAAACTTAAACTTAAACTTGCTGAGCCTGGTGACCTAGTTGTGTTGGGGGCCATGTAATCCTCTGACTTCCCATTCAAATCCTGCCACGGGCCTTTTACGAATAGAATACGAAGGGGAAACCGAAACTAAACACAGAATTGAACACAACTGTAGAAAAATAGTGTATGTTGAGTGTTGCCACTGACGTATATGTGATGTTTACCTCTTACGACTGCATGGGAACACCTACTAAACTCTAGTATATTTGGTACTTCAATTAATCTTCCTTATCAATAACTTTGATCAGATGGTGATGGATGATGAGGTTGAACTTGCCACTGATTCAGTTTCTGCTCATGCCAGTGAAAATCTGATTGTGTGTGTGTGTGTGCAGAACGCCCTGCAGTTCATCAAACAGTGCTGGAAGATGCAGGGACGGCCGCTCTTCCTGGTTCTCATCCGGGAGGATAACATCAAGTAATAAACACACTCCACGTTGGCTCTTTTATCCCCCTTTTAATGTCCTCCTGTCCTCCGATGGCTTTCTTACAGCACTCTTCCTCCACTTATCGGCCCCGTCATCACACTCTATCTCTCTTTTTCTCTCTGATAATTGATCGAGGTCGCCACAAAATTCTGCGACAGGCACAATGCGGTTTGGTTCCTTTTTTAAATCACTCATATCTCCCTCCCTCCCACTTTAGCTCTCTTCCCTCCCACATGCACTGCTATTTATCTTCATAGCGGCAAGGTGCAACTGAATTTGCTTGCTGATTGGGTGATAATGTTTCTCATTTGTATCACTGTAGGGTGACTGGTGGGTTGATTGAAGCGGTATTGACAATTTTCCAGAAAGCTGTGTATTTAAAATTAGCTAGGAGCGTTTAAACAGCCACACTGCAGTATCTGAAAAGGATTCAGTGGGTTCTCAAAGAAGAAAGTCAATAGTCATTAGTTTGCTATTGATTGGGATGAGGACCCGTATGGAGGGTAAACGCACACTGGATAAAGCAGTGAAGGTCTGGTGTGAATACGGAGATGTTTAACACGCGTGTTCTGTTTGTGATCCACTGGTTAACACGGACGTTTAGGCTTCGAGTGACACAGATTCACGCTGCTGTCCGCTGTAGAAAAAGCCACACTTCATCCTTCCAACCTCTGTGTCACCAGGGGGAGCCGCTTCAACCCGGTCCTCGACATGCTGGCCTCGTTCAAGAAGGGCAACATCGGAGGGGTCAAAGTTCACGTTGACAGGCTTCAGGTTTGAAGTAGACTTGTTTATTACGGTATTGATTATTTCATTCGGTCATCACTCTTTGTCTCGGTGATGCGCGTTTGAAGGTTACAATGTTCTCAAAACAAACTTCAATTTGACTGATTTTATTTTTTTGTTGCCATGGAACTCGAAACAACCAGTTAGAAGGTTTATTATTCAAACATGGACTCGGGAGGACCAATTATTGTGGTCATTTAACCTTAAAAGCTCAGTAAATATGTTTGGCCGACCAGTGAATTGGATTTTAATCATTACAATTTTACAGCACTTTTTAAAGAAATGATTATCCACCCAACCTGTACCACCAATATCACTGCATCCTCTCAAATACACAATGGCTTGACATTGCTGATACAGGGCGTCCCAGCATTTAATCTAAAGTCCCTTCTTCTTTCAATAGCATTACCTATGTTTATCCGTGACGGGACCTTCATTCTGGGAGGGTGAGACAAGAGAAATGGAATTGAGCTCGGACGGTTTAAGGGGTGAAGCTTTTGTGGCTGGCAGGGAATAAAATGGAATGACCTTAGGGAGGCAGAATGAAATGAAATGGTGAGTCGACAGATTGGAGGTTGATCCTCAGTATTTATTTCAGAGAGAAGAGAAACCTGAATGTAGAGAAATGAATCTACATCACAGGGCGAATGTGCCACAGACGCTATGAAGACACACTTTGATATGACAATGGATCACATGACTTCATGTAATGCGAAAGGTTTATTGCGCTCAAACCACTGATAGTTATCTCCTTGCTGAAGTATTTATGCCTCTTTTAGCCTTATTTCCATCAGCACAGTGTTCAGCGAGAAGCATTAAATCTGTTAGTTCGGGCTTAATCGAAGTAAAACTTTCACACACGTATTGTTAGTGAGCATATATTGTACTTAAATACACAATTTGATTTAACTCGGTGAAATGTTTGCGGCATTCATTTCAATCAGCCGTAAACATTTGACTCCAGCTAGTCCTTATTTCTCATGGCAGATGCTATTGGTCCATGATGCAGGATGCGGAACACTATCACAGAATAAAGAAATAAGGCTGTGGTAGCTCCAGGATTATATTAAAGAAACCTTTCCAACGCTGTCTGAGTGTGTCTGCGGTGTTCAGCCGAGACTTCCTCTTATGATCTGATTTTAGTTCTTCCTCCTCCTGCCTATTTGCTATTCACTTTACAGCAAACTTTGAAGCGCTTCCCCTCTTCATCCTTTCATTGTTCTGGGGATTGCTTTGCTTCTTATTTTTGTTTTGGAGCTGACATCAGTTGGAATGGCTAACACCACATTTATACCACAGGGGCGGGTCGCGTTGAGCTACGCTCGCTGCTCTCACACTGCTTTGCTTTCAAACTTGTTACCGCTCCCACACACATTGGTAACATTTGAAAGATTGAACTAAGTTTCCAACTTGCCACTCCGTGTGCTGTTTGTTATGAAGTGCATTGCTCAAACAGCTGTTTCGTATACCGAGTCCTCCGACAAACCTGAATTTGTGCGTTCAGGACTACGATGTCCTGTGTAAATGTGCTAAGGCTTGTATATAAATAGAATACTCATTTTGCAAATCATAGAGGTGTCATTTCTTTCCTCATCGACCTGTCAGACTCTGATATCTGGAGCCGTGGTGGAGCAGCTGGACTTCCTGCGTGTCAACGAGGAAGAGTAAGAGTTCCCTCTAGTCTTTCAATACTTCATCAGTCAGAGGTCGGTTGAAAAAGCTCATTCAGGCTTTCCATGACAAATACAATTCAAATCTGACACGCATACAGTGTGAGGATTACTTGTTCAGAGTGTAGACATGTGGACTTGATTTAAAATGTTTTTCAGGATCAAGGAATCAGTTAAGTGTATAATTCACAACGTGCCAAAGGAATGATGCCAGCGGCGTTTTCGTTGTTGAATTAATTGTGAAATGTTTCAAATCAAATTCAAAGCATCTACCTGTGGATCCACCTTGCACAAACAATTGTCGTGTGTGTGCGTGTGCATAGGATCCCAGAGTTTAAGAGCTTTGAAGAGCTGGAGCTGCCGAAGCACTCCAAGGTGAAGAGACAGATGAGCACGCCCAACGTCTCCGACCTTGAGCAGCAGCCAGAGATCGACGTGGACGAGTGGCAGCTGAAGCCCACCCACGAGATCATCCACAAGTTCCACGTGAGTGACCAGGAACTAGAGTATTCGTGAGTGGCGACCTTAAGATGGCGGTCCTGGTTTATTTCCTAAAGTTGTTTTATTGTTTCCTTTTTTTTGAGTAAATGAAGGAGAAAAGTGATCATACATCACCAGGTGAACAGTGGGAGCTGATGTGGTTAGAACAATCTCCATTATCGGCAATGGAGGAAAATACTTTTATCCATCCATTCGTCTTCAAAGCTGGTTATCCATCAGTGTGGAAAACAACCTGTTATTTTACCCCTGTTGACGCACCACACATGTCACTTGTTAAATGTGTTAGAACCTCCTCACAGCCGTGTTCTTTATACCATCGGTTCAAGTCTGCTCACTATTAACAGCTTGTCAATCTGCCTCTGGACTTAAATGTTTCATACAGACTTCAGCCCACGCCCTTCTGCAATTGTCACATGTCTTGTCTGTGGGGAATTCATGATAGACGACGCAACGAAAGTCCAAAAACCAAATTCGCTCATTACTTCATTTCAACATGTGGCCACGTTAAAGCCACTAAATCTGATAACCACTTAGTATGTCCAGCTAGCCAAAAATATTCCTCCTCTCGCTTCCATATTTTTGGCATGTTAAGGCTGCTTTCAAATTTAAATGAGGCAGTGTATAGAAAACCAACTCATCATTACCACGATTGCATAATTTGAACTATCAATAAAAGTAAAAAAATGGCTTGTTGGCGAAAGCAGAGAATATTGCAACCGTGTGTCATAAAGGCCCCGAAGCTGCTTTAGATCGGTTGTGTTTGTGTGCGTAACGAGCCTCATCTACCCTGTTGCTTCTGTGTGTGTGTGTGTGTGTGTGTGTGTGTGTGTGTGTGTGTGTGTGTGTGTGTGTGTGTGTGTGTGTGTGTGTGTGTGTGTGTCATTACCCAGGACTGCAACTGCTTGGCCAGTCAGGCTCAACTTGCAGTCATCCTGCTGAGGAGAGAAGGACCAGACTTCCTCGCTAAAGATGGTAAGACACACATACGCACACTGACTTGGTGGGCATCTTAAAGAACTGGTCACACGTCGTGCTGCAACAGAACATTTTCCTCCATAAAGGCAATTGATTCAGAAGTCTGTTTATTTTATTCTTGTAAAGCCTCTTTTTGTACTTCGTCGCGTGTCTGTCGCGCCCCGTCCGAATGGTCGGCCTCTCGCCTCCCCTATAGACGCCTCCGGCCGGTTTCTCTATTACTGTGGATTTCACGGTGACATGTATGCGAGCGTGTGAGTCTCCATGTCTACCCGGGGAGTGCGGTGAGGCCCCGTCACCCCCCCAGAGTGACGTGTTTACCTCGGGAGGGTCTTCTGGATGGGGTCTCTGGCTGCAGTCACAAGGGAGGCGCTCAGAGGTGTTTTCATTTTGTAGAAAAAAGGCAACAATACAAAATGATGCTGCTTCACAAAATCCCATTATACACTTTTCATATTTTTTTCTTCATTTGTGATATGCCACGTACTGAAACAATGTCTTATACTCCATTTCTGCAGATAAATAGGTCTAATGCTCGATTTCATCTCTTGGAGATGAGGCTAGATAGAACCATGGGAACCATGTTAAGTTTTCTTCACAATACCTAGTTATTCAGCACTCTCCTCTTAAAGGAATTATATTAATTCCGTTCATATAATGATGAATATTTGCTCCCCAGTGTGAAGAGATACCTGTGCACCGAAGTGTTTTTGAATCTATTAGCATACACAAAGTTGTTATGCTTCCTTCTACAAACAGCCTGTGCTAAATGCTTGAGATGGTTCTATCCATAAGCTTCTTCCTGTGAACTGGGTTATGTTTTCTTATTATTTTCAATAAACCTAGTTATTTAACAGCATGTAATCATCCTACTTGTCTTAATGGTGCTGTTTATTGTGTGGTAACATCTGTTCTAATATGCAAAGAATGGAGGATTTGACTGTACGTCTTTATGGCCAAATGTCCAAACATATTTGTAATTACAGAGAACCTGATGGATGAACTGGAGAGAATCTACAGAAGAGCCGGCAGCAGAAAGCTTTGGTCTGATATTCCCACACACATACACGGGTGGCACCCACACAATCTTGTCTCATGTTAACACATTTAATCTGGCTGAACTGTAGGCTGGCAGTACGTCATGCTGCTGCCATTATCAAGAAGTTTGCCAGCTCTATAGCTCCTCATATCACCACAATACTGGTGCATGGGAAACAGGTACTGTCCAGGCGGAGATGGACTGACGACTCGGCATGTTTTCTCCCAGTCAGCAGGCTGGCTAGCTGCCCAACTTGAGAGCTGTGTGATGGTCAGCTAATCCTAAATTAACAAATAACAGCACTTTAGTAAGACGCGAAGAAGGACTTCCAAACGTCAAGATGTGGATTTTTGACATATTTCACAAAGTCTTCCATTTCCCCTCTTTTATTATGTAAATCAGCACAAATTTTGGGGTAAGCTGCTTTGGGCGTATAACTTACTTTTCCTTGCAGGACTGAATTAAACAATAAAAATATATTTAGCATGATACGGTGGCTTCACACAGTAGTGAGTTTGGCCGAGCTAGCCGGCACGTTGACCGCGACGAGTTGAGGATCTTGTCGTTGGTGTTTGCTTCCTTTCCATTAACCGCCACAGAGGCCGAGCCCTCGTTTGTTCTCCGGCGGCCTCATACGCTTCATGCGGCTTGCTGCATACGTCAAATGGAAAAGAGTTAGCCCATTTGTTATGGCCCTGTGAATGCCCCTACACTTCTCTCACTATGGGCATCCATGCTAGATGGAGGAGCTCAAAAACCTCTCACACATTCATGGAGGCAAAGGTTTCGCTGGCTGGTAAAAGTGTTCCTACACAGACCGCAGTGATGCTTTGACTAAACCACATACTCTTGGATTTAGCCAGCGTGTATATTAAGGTTGCTTAAAGACGGTATATTTGTGAATTTGTGTTTACAAGACTGTCCCGACCTCACCTAGAACTGACCACATACTTCTAATGTGCGTCAGTTATTTCTGTGTCCGTGGTTTGATTTGAATTTGTGCCACGGTAACATTCCACTGCCTCACGTTGATTTAGCTGAGGCTTTTATCCAAAGGAACTTACGATAAGTGTATTCAACCTGACCGACAGCAACAGCTTTCATTAGTTGCTGCTTTATGAATGAATAGGAAGTTAGCATAGAGAAATTGGATTATGCCGTACATCCAAAAAGAAAAGCCTGAGGGCTGGATTCCAACTTGCCGGCAAATTCAATCAATAATGAGTTTAATTTACTTTCTCATTTACCTAACATGGGCCAGGAAGCGAAGCTTGAAATAGGTTCCCCAACAAAGCGTCGGAGAATCGACATCACATCATGCTGTCTAAACATCAAGGCTTTGTTGCATTTTTATTCATCGTGCTGCAGAGGTGCAGCAACTAAATAACTCCATAAACACACACCGAAAACAGTTGTGTAGGAGATTAAAATATAATATAATAATATTGTCGATTTGTATTCAAGACTTCCTTAATGAAATAATTTAATTTCATCATTGCTTCTGTGAGAATGGCTTCAACTGTGTGTGTCTGTCTGTCTGTCTGTCTGTGTTGCCTTTTCCCCTCATAGGATTCCGCAGGCAAAGGGGGGCAGTTTGAAGGCTGTGGCGACTCTTGCCATTAAAAAACTGTGAAATTAGTGAACATTAAAATATTTATAAAAAATACTCATTTATTAATAGGGCGGGGGATTTTTACATTAATTATACATACCAGGCCTCAGTCCGTTTTAAATAAGAACATTTTGGTGCCATATTTAAGATTTATTCATTTTAATTGCTGTAGTTTTGATAGTAATCCGATTTGGATTTCAAATTGGGGGCATTTTACCATTATAATAAAAAACATGAAGCATCCAGCACCGGGGGACAAGATCCCTTTTCATCTCGTTAGTGAAATACGTATTTTTGATTATGCCCAATGTTGAAATTCACAAACTATACAGAGAGAATATGTTCTCCTCAGCTTTGTAAAAATGAATAGAAATCCGCATTCTAAACACGTCTTCTAAAGTGTCCATGTTAGATATTGTTCATGATCTCAAGAATGTTCTTGTGTCTTTTCACCCACTAGGTCTGTTGTCCGTCTTGCTGCCAGTCTCTTAACTAAGCTAGTGGACAGCCTTGCCCCCAGTATTACTAGTGTTTTAGTGCATGGCAAGCAGGTAAGTGGACACACAGATCGCAGGCCTCTATAGTTTACCGTAACTATCCCTTCTGTACAAATGATTTGGCGAAAATGGCATGTCTGGACAATGATTTTAATGTTCACTGATTAAAATAAATTGGTAATACGTGACCACGAGCTTCTCCTGCTGTAATCCTGTGGTAGTGGGCCAGATGCATGCTCACACTCCCCATCACAGCTCGCCTCCTCTGTGTGTGCGTCCAGTGTGACCGGCGTAGAGCCCTAATCTGACCGAGTCCGCTGGTCTAGACGTACGCCATGTGCCGACTGATGTACTGTGACCCTTCAGACGTGTCTGGTGCCACTCCCTCGCTCTGGTTGAGGCTCAGTGCATTCCTGTCAAGTGTTACTCAGAGATTAGTCTCCTCTCCAGAGAGTCTGTTATCTCTTTTTTACCCTTCCGAACAGTTTTAAGCATTTCATTATACTGAAGTAGCTGGCGGTGTGAATCTGCATATAGATTGCTTACCGGAGGGATCGCTCCTCTCAACATGATTGGAAAAGCTGATTTAAGATTTGAGACGGCTGTGTTCCTCTGGTTACAATAACAGCTCCTTTGTAAGAAATAAGAGGCAGCATCCCATCGAGGTCTGTTCTGACTATTTCTTGTCAATAGTCAAATTAAACAGATGTATTTCCCCCTGGTCATTTCGAAACGTCATTTCCAGGCCATTCTTTGAACGGTACCGCTTCAAAGCGCTGGGCTTCATCAGCTACAGGGAAGGATAAAAGTGTTTCCTCCCATCCGGATGGTGGTTAGGTGTAATTTTCATGAAACGCCTCAGACGAAACAAAAAGCAGAAGAGTAATCTTTTTTTTTTCCCCACACACATTTTTCTGTGGCTCTCGGAGAGGAGGCCAATTTGAGCGAGATGCAGCAGAGATAATAGTGGGAAATGCACCTTGGAGGAAGTACTGCCTGTGCGAGTGCTGTGGGTGCTCATGATGTTCTACGCATGAACACACAATCGTGCAATATTTTGCACACAGCAGTTCTTCGCCAATGCACAGAACCTCCTAACTGTGGTTTTTCGGTGTTTGCTCCTCTTCCCTGGTTGTGCGCGCGCGTGTGTTATCGCCGATGACTGCTAGGTGACCCTCGGCTTATTCGGGCAAGAGGAAGAGGTGATCTCCAACCCGCTGTCGCCCGGGGTGATCCAGGGCATCATCTACAGCAGGTGCGCCCCTCGAGGTGGAGAGCGGGAGGCCGTGCTGCAGCAGGAGTTGGTCATTCACATCGGATGGATTATCTCCAACAACCCAGAGCTGTTCAGCGGCATGCTCAAGATCAGAGTCGGGTAGGACAAATTCAGCAGAATAAGTTATTAGCGAAACATCAGGAACGCCTTGCTTTAAAATATCTGTGTCAATACATGTGTGGTCCAAAAGATACTCCAAAGCCATGTGGGCTCTGTTCCATCTGCCTCGTCATGCCAGCGTCGGTCACCGAGCTCTTCTTCATCGTTCATCTTGCAGATGGATTGTTCAGGCCATGAAACACGAGCTGAAGATCAGGGGAGGAGACATGCCAGCCCAGGACATCTACCAGCTGTCCCCCAGCGACATCAAGCAGCTCCTGCTGGACGTCCTGCAGCCACAACACACCGGCAGGTACTGGTCATACCCCCCCCTCCCCACGCAGCCTACGCTCTCTCATTCCGTCCTACTCACAAAACCGCCTTCGGAGGGCCAACGTTGTGATCTTAATGCATTCCCTTATTTAATCTTTTCAGGTTGCATTTTGTAATCTCCCGTCTTGTCTACATTCACATCTTACTATCTGCTGCTACGGCAACCCAATTTCCAAATGGAATTATTACATCTTTATCTCATTGAATCTAATCTAAAACAATTTCCTCTAGAACAACAGCTTTGGACATTATACTTCCTGAGCCTCTATAATCCGGTTCAACACCCCCCCCCTGCTTTGATCGCAGGTCTTGGCTGAACAAGCGTCAGATAGACGGCTCTCTGAACAGGACCCCGCTGGGCTTTTACGATCGCGTGTGGCAGATCCTGGAGAGGACCCCCAACGGCTTCATGGTGGCTGGGACTCACCTCCCACAGGTACCTGCCGCGATGTGTTAACAGGCAGGTGTAAAGCTCACAGTCATCGATCTCTATGTTTTGGTGTCTTTTAAAGAACATAAAACCATTTCTGTTCCTGCTCACATGTATTGGTTGGTTTAAGTACTGGTGACAGCGTCTGCAGAAATGACTGCAATGGACAAATATGGACCAGATGCTGATGGTGATCCTATGGCATGTCATAATGTTCTCTCTCAGGCAGCGATGGGCGTCAAATAGTTTACTGTGACGCTTTGATCTGGACAAAACGATTAAAGAGATTACTTAAAACAGCGGTGTGGTGACGGTGACCTGCTCATAAACACACACAGTGTATCCACAATCAGCAGCAGTTACAGCGTCCAAGCCGTCTCTCTTTGCAGCAACCGACGCTGTCGGACATGACCATGTATGAGATGAACTTCTCCCTGCTGGTGGAGGACACGCTGAAGAACATCGTCCTGCCCGAGTACAGACAAATCATAGTAGAGGTAAATTCTTTGTGATTACGATTTGAGGTCTAGACCTTTATTCCAACAGCCGTTACAAAAGGGAAACTCCGTTTCTCACGTGTCCTGTTTCCACTGTGTGAGCAGTTGCTGATGGTGGTGTCCGTAGTGTTGGAGAGAAACCCGGAGCTGGAGTTCGATGACGAGGTGGATCTGGACGGCCTGATGAAGGCAGCCTTTAAGGATTTCCAGAAGGACCGTGGAAGCTTGGAAGGCACAGAGAAGCAGGTAGTGGCCAACTGATCTTCTCACTTTAATGAGACCGGCTTGTCAAGCACGAGTCATCTCACCACCTTGGCGCAGATAAGTCATAGATTGATTAAATAGTGTTATTTTTTTATTTGTGATGATCCTGTCAGGAAGTTCTTTCTTTACTCAAAGCATGTCATTAAATAAATAACTTTCATGAGTACTTTGTTGAAAGCACGTTTCCTCTTTGCCCCCATCAGAGTGACATGGAGGACTTTTACAACACACCAGCGGTGGGAAAGAGAGGCACCTCCAGCTACCTGACCAAGGCAGTTATGATCCTGTTGCTACAAGGGGATTTCAAGCCCTGCAAGGACGACCCGTGCTCTGTTAGCTAGATCCACGATGCTTCGACCATCAGACGGTGTCGTGTCAATAGGGGATGACCTCTAACCTCTGCTATCCTCCCCTGTCCTCTCCTGCATGCTACATCTTTCGTGGACTTTTTCCTCAACAGCAATAAAAGCTGACGGCGGAAGCCTCGGCTGGCATCAGTTTGCACGTCTGCAGTTTGCTCCAGCGGGTAACACACATCCAACGGTCCAGAATACCATCAAAACAAAGGTTGATACTTGGGGAGAAACTGCCAACTCCAACTCCCTCGCTGTTCTTACCCTTTACCTGGATGCCGTAGGTTAGTATATCTGCACTTTGTTCAACAGCTGTGATCAGTAGCACCCAGGCTGCTGCTTAACCGTAACGCTTCTATTTGTTGCTGGAACTCAGTCGCCCAGCTGTTTTATGGATTCAAATGAAGATTTTAATAGTGTTTTAGATGACAACAAGTGGCTCGCTATTTATGTCAAAAGGGCACATACCCACCGGTCTACGGTTACCTGTTACTTTTACCATTTTTCCAATAAGTTACTTTTGCTAAAACCATCAAAATAAAACTAAATGAAGGAAATATTCTGTTGTAGCTTAGCATTAAAACTGAAAGATACATATTTAGCCACAGAACACGAGATCAACCTCCTCCCATTCTCTGTAATGAAATTTATTTGCATATTTTCGGAAGTGACCAACTATTTCTTCTATTTTTGGTTTTGCTCTGAAATTATTTTGTATTTTGATCATAAGGTATTTAATGCCATAATTAACACCTCTCCAGCAATAACTTTCAGCAGTTACACACTAAAAGGTCCCGTCGTATATTGAGAGGTTTGGTTCTCAAATGAATTAGGCATTTGGCTCCCACGGCTCGTAAAAAGAACTCTGGCATTATTCCACACAAGAGCTATCATCAAGAATGCATAAATGTTCAAATGATTGCCCTCCTCTACACAATCTTTGGCATCATACGTTTTGAGAACCATAGTGGTATTTAGATTTTCTAGTGAATTACCGGTGTAATGTTGAGTTTCCTTTTGGATCACTGTGTCTTCTTAGCTCTATGCATGCAGAGTCTGCAGCATGACCACAGGTACTGTTTGCCATAAACATCGTGACGGTTTCTCTGAATGCTAAAAGGAGTTTATTTTATACAACTGGGCTCTGCGTGACTATGACTGGTGCTCATCTGTAGTCCTGAGACTGAGGACCCTGTAGTGAATGTCTTTTGAAACACTGCTGTCATCTTTAGGCAGAAATGATATTAGATTTCTTATTTTAAAGCGTGCCGTCTCTAAATAGCATCACCACCTACCTTCTCACTGTGTTTGTGTGTATTTTTAATTCAATACTGTCGTTTCAAAGAATAAAGTTATCCTGGAAACTATTTACAATCTCTGCTATAAATGTTGTTTGTGAATGTGCAAAAGCATTATGTGGCTTATGCATCTTCCTCTGGAACATCTCCCCTGAGAATATAGAATACAGGCATATAATTGCTTGACATGAAGCAAAGAAATCTTCTTCCTTGACCGAAAAAGCAGCAGAAATGGAGCGTGACTACGGCCATGAGTGGTGTGTTGGCATCGAAATCAGATCCTACCAGTTACACCCACTTATGTTGCCCGGACCCCCTTATCAATCTGCATGTCACCGCTGAGGCTGCGTGTGCTGTCTGCAACACTGACTAGCTGACTGGCAGGGGGGGGGTTGAGACTCCGATGAGACGATAAATGAGCTCTGCCTCACTCCCAATGCATTCAAACCAACGTGCATGCCAGTGAGATCTGGCCTGTGTTGCTGAAATAAGTCTTCTTCAGCAAGAAAGAAAGGTTTAGAAGTTCAAGCTACTGAGAAAATTAATATGTGTTCATTTTGGTGGTAGTTTCCACTCACGAGTCCCCTTTAGAAAGCCCTAATTTGTGCATCCTCTTTGTTCTCCTGCCCCCCCCCCGAGCAATACGGCTTGGACCTCCAGCAGAAGCTGGATTACGAGCTAAGCGGTTCCTTGTGAACCTGCATCCTTTATATAGTTTTGTTTCAATGAGAGGCATTAACAATTGCTACATGGATAATATAGACGTTGTCAAAAAGATGAAACTGTGAGGACAATGCAGCTTCTAGTTGCTATGGCTACGACAAAAGGGCAGTTATCATGTTTGAAATCTACTTTCGTAGCCAATATTTGTTGATAATTAACTGTCCTTTGTTGATGTAGAATAAATTATTCTTTTTAATGGGTTTGAATAAGCCTTTAACCACAGCCAGCACATATTGCTGCTTCAATTTAGGAAATCATTTGTTTTTGCTCAATTGTCCTCCATCCCCGGATGAATGCAAAACTACAAGTTTTAAATACTTTGCCCCTTTAATGGGGCTCAATGGGGGTTGAATTGGATCATTTTGTAAAATGGACGACAATCTACAATTAGATATGTCAATTTCCCAATTCTTCAAACAATAGCAGAAATGCTCAGAAGCCTGCATTCTGTTTGCCACGATGCAGCTACAGTTCTACTGTCGTCGATGAATGGATGACTCCTTACAGAAATAACCCTTTCTTTGTTTTGCCCATAATCAATAGCCTCACATGGCGGAGTGGTTCTCTGACTAAAGGGCGCTAGGTGAGGGTTTGTCTGGACAATTGGGGAAAAAAAACAGGTGAGAATTGGCAAGAAGCCCAGCTGTTTGGCAGAAAAGAGCAACAAGGAGGGACACAAAGATCAGGGGCCTCAAAGGCCTCCCATGTTCTCTGCCAGGAATATGGAAATTAAATCAGCACCGATTTGATTTGATTTTGGGATCTAAATCCTTCAATGGAATGGATGGAGAAGAAAAGCGAAGTTTGCTTTGGCCTCTAGCAAGGGCAATAAGACTTGGATTGAAATGTTATGTTGATGGGTAAAGTAAGTGCAAATGTGGGAAAGCAGTTCTTTCTTTCTTTTTTTCCGCCACCACACATTTCTCTTTGAAGATAAACAATGACTCGGTATGCATCTCTGTAACGTCTCGTGCTAAAATACAGCAGGACAGCTGAGGCCGTAATCTGGGCGCATAATCCCTTGCAGTTATCTGGGTTTAAGACGTGCCAGACGGCCGGAATGTGGGATCATACGGACGCTCCGCAGGCCGCCTGTTAAAAGGCAAAGTGGTCTTGGTTGTTACGCTGGTGCAGGGACAGGCGGCCAAAGCCCCCTCGTCCTGTGCAGATGTGACCATTCTCTCCTTTCGGGTGGATGGACGGCTGTCTCACAATGTGGAAGCCTGTTTGCGCCACTTGGAAGAGAAAACAAAGGATCCATTTGATGGATTGAGACCACGGATCTTTTTCAGCATGGCCAGCTGGAGAGAAAATACCCGAAAACAGGCGGTTGATTCAGTTTAGTAAATGATATTCAACGACGTACCTCTCCGTTGGGCCCACGGGAACCGGCGGCCATCTTCTTCAAGATCTTAACGCACGAGGTCTTTGGTGGCGACGGCTTTGCATTTGCCGACTTTGCTGAAGGTGCCGGTGACGTTCTGCAGGTCCCTGAGCTGACTGTGCAGAACCGAACTACGCGGTGCAACGATCTCGGACGTGTGTAGGAGAAACGCACAGAATGTGAAAGAAAACTTTTGGACGGGTATCAAGATTTCCAGATCATTTAAATGAGGCATGAAAACGATAAGAAAAATTCTGCAACCAATGATCTCCAAGTACATTACTGATACTTGAGTATTTTATATACTCATTGTTCCAGGTCTGTTGCTCCCACACAACGGTACCTTTTTGGTTAAGATCAAGTTTATTTCAGCATTTCGAGTGTCTGAAACCAATTGAGTTATTGATCAAACCAGCTCGCTCACAAGGCCTCCAGTTGAGCGCCGGTACGCTCTCACAGGAACGTGGAGGCCCTTCAGCTGACTCTGTTTCTTTATCTTCCTCTGTCTGATCTTACAGCTTTCCTGGCGTTTATTAGAGCAAACGAATCAGTACTTATTTATACTTATTCAGTACTGTTGACTCTGCTGTTTCTAGGTTACAGTTTGCTGAACAAAAGCTTGCTTAGCCAAAAACTGCGTGAACTTCATCACAAAAAAAAGGAGCCGAAGAGTAGACGTGACACATTTCAACGTTCACAGTAGGATCCCGACTCTTCGTGTCTCTCTCTCACCTGTTTGTCTCTAAGCGACATGTTGTTGAGTCTAGTTCTTGCAACTTCCGAGCCCTTGAAGAGTAACGTGCGTCTGCGTCTCCTGTCTGAACACATGATACGGAGACGATCTCTGACTGAGCTCCTCCCTGATGTGCCCGCTGGGTTCTGCTCTTCTATTCTGTCAGTCACAACGATATCTGGATTCCAGAATATTCTAGTGTGATTGTGACAAATTAAAACGTTCCGGTAAAAATCCTCAGGCTGCTTTTTGACAGACAAAACCTGGACAGAAAGAAATTGTCAGGCGCTTAAGGCACTTAAGGCGCTTTGGGAGGTGGGGTTGTATTTCACACTTCACCATTGCCCGTTAAGAAGCAAAATCAATGTAATTAACTCCCTTTGAGTGGATTTAACAGCAAGTATGTAAAAAGCCTTTATTCCTTCCTGAGTTTATGGAATGATCACATCAAATGCTCATTTATCAATAAATTGAACGTTTATTTTAAAAATGTGTGGTATTGGTTAATTTACTAAAAGAAAAAAAATCTATTAAATCATCTAACCTTAAAAGTAAAAAATGTAGAAGTTAGTAGTTCCTATTTGTCATACGCTTGATCGAAAAATGCCGACTTCAAAAAGTCAGAATTTTCATTCTAAACAAATGTTGATAAGATTGTTTTGTCAAAACACCACCCAAGCACAAGGGAACTACACTGCCCTCCTGTGACCGAATAGGAACATTAAAACATTACACGGGTGCATTTGACTCTGCTTTGCAATGAAAATACACCATGATTTAATTTGAATTTTAAAAAATTCTAGACACAACAAAAATAAAACCGAACAAATGTTGGTAAATGCATTGAAAACAAATCTAAAGGTGAACGATGGAAACATAAGGATGAAAAAGATGCATTAAAATGTATTATTTAAAAATTGGTTTTGAAGCCCTATCGTGAGGCCTTCCGGGCCGTCTGTCAGAAGGTAGTCCACTACACGAGGATGAAGGAGGGCCGCAGGTTCACCAGCATGGACATCATCTGTCCAATAGGCCGAAATAATTAGTAAAATCTAGGAGATGATCAATTCAAGATGCAGTAACATTTTGTGGACCCTAACAGGCCTGAAGTGCTGCAAAGAGGGCTACAGCAAACTGACGTCTTTGAGTACGAAAACTAATACTGAATAGAAATCTAACTAGCTGCATAAGGCTTCTTTACAAAAGACTGTTCCATTATCAACACCTTTTCTCTTATGGAAGTTCAGTTACTGATGTGTACTTGCTAGCCAAACTTTTAAAGGGAAACCTGCCCAGTGGTGTCGTAACACCACAGGGGAGTAAATTCAATATATAGTACCAAATGTTTATGCAAAAAAGAATGACCTTTGAATGCTCCGCTCTCTCTGTAGATATCGTTTACAAGTGTACAGAACAATCGTCCCCATGGCTGGAGTAAAAAGAAAGAACGGAACTTCCTTTGTGTATTATTTGACATGCCTCTGGGTTCAAGGATACCAAACGAGTCCCATTAGGCCGAGTGATGGACGGCCCAAGGGGCCTACAGAAAACAAGCTGCTAATGGAGCAGATAATGACCCAGTGAAGCTGTAAAGAGCCGCCTGAGGGCATCAGACGTACATTTTGTCTTGTGGATACTCTTGTGTCCTTCAGCCATGCAGAGGATGTGATCCGTAGAACTCACCCAACTCAGTACATTTAGAGTACAATACAATCAAGTTCACCATGGCCATTGTTGAACTGTGACACGCCAGGGCTTCTTCAATGAGGTACTTTAGTTTGCCAACATTGATCCAAGTCATCAATCCGTTCTTCTTTCCAACTCATCCCGTGTTGACGTTGCAACATATCGCTCTACTTTACTGCACACACACACACACTAAAAATAGATACATCACTCGGTTGTCTGAGGGAAACGGTAAGATAAACATGATTTAACTGACATCAACTTCTCTCACAGGTGAGCCGCCATTTTGACAACCACTGATAAATATGAGGCCCTTTACTCACTGGAGAGCTCACTCAAATATTGACCAAAACATGTTTTTATGAAGTGAATCATCCAAATAAAGTTAGTTAACGTTAGTTTAGGTTGGTAACTTATTGATAAGGACAGAGTGCTGCCTGAACACCTGCCATATTTGTTTTGCATCCATCCAGCGGGTTTCACCCATAGATCATAGTTCACCTCATCTAATAGGACAAGATAATGTCAACTCTGCCTGAGACCACCAACTGATCCCCATTACCTTTCCAACCCCCATTATTCTCATTTTACATTCATCTCTCTCTCTACAATCTCCCACTATGAGGAAAGGAGATACATGTGTGCTAAATATTCAAAATATAGCTCAAACTAATTTTTGTATTACGTCACCAGACAGGCCTGTTAGACGTCCAGGAGAACTCCAGGAGATGTCCAGGAGATGTCCAGGAGATGTCCAGGAGAAGTCCATAAGATGTCCAGGAGATGTCCATGAGATGTCCAGGAGATGGCGGTAGCGTAACAAGAATGAAGAGGGGGAAGAAGACTCGTAGAGGGAAACAGAGAAGAAGAAGCTTCGATTTGCAAACATAAACAAGCGCAACACAACTTGGGCTTAACAAATATGTCGATTGTCTTTGTGCCAAAGAAACTGCGAGGAAAGGCGAAAATTAACCAAGAAACAATACAGAGGGTAAGACGCCGCTAGAGTGTTTAAAGAAACGGCTAACTAGCAGTTAGCTGTTAGCTTATTCTCCCCGTACATTGAACTATGATGCCAGCTGTGGTAGTTAGCCGCTAGCTACTGTTAGCTACTCCTCTAAGGTTAATTTATATTTATTACGTGTTTGTTTACACTGAGTTTGGGGCTGTTCTTTGTGAAGATTGTTGGTGTTGACCTCAGTCACTGTTTGTGTCTTCAGAGCGTAATTAGCCAACTTTAGAATCCACACAATAAGTTATCTTAAGGTTAACTGCTGTGCATTAACTCGTCGCTGTTCTTCTGTCTGTCCCAGTTGCTCGATGAAAACGACCAGTTAGTTCGGTGCATCACTGAATACATGCAGAAAGGACGAGCAGTGGAGTGCGTCCAGTGAGTCACCGCTAATGTGTAACTAGTTATTAGTTATTTTGTACCGCGGTATAAGCCGAGCCTCTGTGCGCTCTCTGCCCTCCATCAGATACCAGCAGATCCTGCACCGGAACATCGTGTATTTGGCCACCATAGCGGACGCCAGCCCGGACAGCGGGGCCCCCGCCACGGACGTAAGGACCAGCCGCGCGGATGAACACTGCGGCAGGCATGGGACTGGAAGTCCTCCGCCGACTCACCGGCTCGTTCCTAATGATCACGTGTTATGTTTCTGTTTCCAGGCCGCATCACACGAGACCTCCGCTCCAACAGCCGCGAGCGCGCCGGCAGCCACGTGACCGCAGCGTCCGCCCGTGTTCACGTCGCGCAAAATGTATCATAAGTATTACTGGTGTCCCAGTTCAATGCCGCATCATATCTGTACTATTTATATAACGCACATGTCTGAATTCAAAATCGAACGTTTACATTAAACACGTGTTCTGTTTTGTGCCTGGTGTGCGTTTCTGAAATCAGTCAGTAGCAACTCAATCAAACTCCCCCCCAAAAATACAACAGCATTTCAAATTGCTAGTTATTTTTATTCGTTTTTTGCATTGCTGGTACACTTGGAAAGTTTCAGTTGCCAGCTCAAGAGAACAATAAGCAACATAAGCCAAGCAGTCCCCCTTCATATCTTCTATCAGGGCAACGTGTTATTTTTTTATTTTAAAGAAGCCACTAGTAAACCATTTGACACAGCCGAGAAGAAACAGTTACAGTCCACGGTCTGTAATGATGTCTTTAAAAAAGGCTGCAACAGTTAGGGAGATAACACAGACAAAAAGCAACAAACCCTATACCTTGATTGTGCAAAGCACATTAACTATAAAAAGATATATATTTATATGTATATACAGCAAACAATTCTCTGTAAACATGTTAAGTATGTTAGTTTTCTGAAAACGTGGTGTCATTTCATAAATACAGGCAACATTGGCATCCGCAAACATCACAAAAAGATAACATTCTGAGCTTTTAAATACAGCCCATTGCCATAGAAACCGAAGAAACAAGGGCTCGAAAACACCCTGATCACACAATGTTTTAGTGTTTAGCATGGCATATTTGGTAACCTTTAGATGGTGTCGTTCGGCTCTGTAGGAAAGAAATGTGCTTTTTCACATATTGGGAGGTGGAAAATAATGTTTTATGTAATATGCCTAGTAGAATACTAACATACAGTAATGGTATAACATGTAAGAAAATACAAAAATAAGATTAATACTGTCAATTGTACAAGAAAAATATTGTATTATTAAACAAAACAAAAAAAGGTTTACGGGAGTTAGTGTCAATCTGGAGCAAACAACTGCCAATCAGAGAGGAGGAAATGATTGCGCTTCTGGATGTGAAGACGTTCCCGAATTCTTTCAATGGGGTGTGTAACTTCACCGTCTATCAATAGTCTCACATGACCTCTTATCTCTTCTGCACCATTCATCTTCTGAACAACGCTTTGGTGGGAATATTCTGCAAGTGCTATCGATACCAACATGGCACATAGTTACTGCTATAATTCAGAACTCTGGTCAGTTGTTGAAAAAGTAGTGTATTTCTCTCAAATTACACCTTTGCAGTGACTTACTATATTTATGCTGAGCCTGCTCAAAGCCTCTTAATAAAAAGAACTAAATATTTATATTTCAACTTCAGTATTTTACAAGCTATGAAACAGTAGATGGTAGCTGTACTCTGATTCATCCTGGGTGAGATTTGGCAGTCACAGCTATGTAGACACAGTATGTTTATTATGGGCACAATGAGAGCATTTCGCCCTTGTACTCCACTCACTCACACTCACACACACGCGTTTAGCTGCAGAAGCAAGTGGGAGGCGGCCGTGCGCGTCCCCGGTTCTCGTCTGAGGAGACGACCACTAGACTAACTGCTGCCAGCGTGACGCATGCACCTGTCGCAGTTAAAACACGGCAGTTTGAAAAACTTCAAAATACGTCTGCTTTTTTTTCTTCCAAATGGGGATGTTTGACATGGAAAAATATAGATACAAAAATGTTGCGCCAGTGTGTATACTTGCCTCTAAGGCTTTGAAATCTTCCAATTCACTGGGTGTGGACTGTAAATGGCTGCAGCTTGGCCCACTCAGTGGCTGATCTGACAGCTACACGCCCCTCGGTGGCACTTCGCCGCCGACTCGGTAGACTAGACTCATCAGTACTGGTGAAGGTAGGAGGGCCTGTGCTCATGTTTAAGGGGGAACGATTTAAAGCCCTTGGTCATGGGTTTGTGTTGCTGCTGCTGCTGTTGTTGTTGTTGTTGTTGTTGTTGCTGCTGCTGGGTGAAAGGAAAACCAGAGGAGATGCCGGCAGAGGGGGAGCAGTCGCTGGCAGTGGACCACACGGGAGACTGCAGCATCTGCATGGAGTCGCTCCACTGAGAGGATGGAGGGATGTTCATCTGGTACAAGGAAGAGCTGGGATTGGGCATGGTGTTGTGGTGGGTGGAGTGCTGCCACGGCGCTTTGGGAGGCCAGGTTTTAGTCTTGCTGTCCTGTTGATTGCAGCACACGGCAATCAGCAAAGATCAGAAGGTTGATTACTGATCACAAGCAATCAACAAGGTTTTATCAATCCATCGGAGTTTGTTAAAACAGTTATCCACATTTGCTGTCTCACTGGTGCTTTCGAATGTACAACTATTTCTGATGTTCCCTCTACAGAAAAACATATATTAAAAAATGCGTTTTCCTGTGAGTAGTTTGCAAACTGGACCACTGGCGCTCCACACACATTGGGGGGGGGGGCTCACACTTTACCTGGTTATCATCGATGATGTGATGGAGTGGTGGTGAGGGCAGGGTGCACACCTCCGGCTCGCCACAGCTGTGTTTTCTGAGAACAGACATTCAGACTGAGCCTCACGTGCTACACAGTATTTGTTGGAGCTGCAAGTCATTTAATTTTTTTTTTTTATAGAAGTGAAATATCAACCCAAGAAAATTCAGTTCACCCCATTGTGTCATATTTATCAAAACTGACAAGACAGAACTAATTCCGGGGATGATGATGATGATGATGAGTTGGGGATTTACCTCCTTTGTTTAACCGCTGCTACAAGATCCGGACCCGAAAACATGGAGAACAGGCTGTCACCGTTGGCTGAAGACGTCTCATCGCTGGAGCTGGCCGAGTCCCCCTGATTCGCTGTCCAGCTGCTGTTCACGGCCTCACTGAGGACAAAACCAGGCGAGGTGTTACCGCCAACAATGTGCTATCAGAAGGCATGCAACAGTTCAGATGTATTTCTCGATGTCTTCACTCCTCGATTAGACAGAAATTGGGACGTCTTTGCATCTTGGTGATTTGTAGGGTTGGGAGACATCACCCCGTCGCTACATATCATAAAGCAGGTTCTACAGCAGCTCTCGTTCCTCACTGTATTGAAGTGGAAATCATTTTCATAACTGCATCACTCATGCATTGGGTTGACGAGCAGGATGCCACTGCAGTATTGGCTCCCTGATTAAATCTTCCTACTTACTGAGATGAATATCTAATCAGGCTGCTGCTAACACCGCAACATGGTAAATGCCTCACATAGTGATGATGTCTGCCACATCAATACTTTAATCAGGACATTGCTCAAGACCTTTGTGCACTTGATGAAACTACGCTTTAAATAACTAACACTGCAGCCAAAAACAAATGTGTAAACATCGGTTCAAGTCTCCGTGTCCCGCTTGTTTATCGTATTTTGACGTCAGATTTGTAAAAGTAAGATTGCTGCACACATCCCCCACTGGGCACTGCTATGTCTGATGCTATTTACTGACATGACCTCCGGACAATGTTCAGACTGCTCCCACGTTGCCCTTTCACACATTTAGCATCCAACAGGAGAATTCTGTCCGACACGTTTACCTCTGTTAGTCAAAGGCGAGACGTGGCGTCTGGGTATAGCACGCAAGGGGAGGAGTCATATAGACCAAGTCTTTGGGTCATCAAAGGTCTTGCCTTTAAATTGATCAGCTTAACCATTTCGAAGCCAGACCCCACCGAAACAGTAGTTGCCGAATCGCGTCGGCGGTCCAGTTAAACATTCTCATCGGCGTCTTTGGGCAAAGTCACTTTGACTAAATCCGATCTGGCTTTAAATCTACACTGAACATTTGTTGTTGTTGCTCTGTAAAGCATTGAATCAGTGATTAGACGAGTGCGGATACCTACCCCTCACTGTAGTACTCTGGGTGGGACCAGGTCCTGTGCTGCTCTTCAGGCATTGGCCAGTTGCTGCGTGTGTTGCTAGGGCGACGGATGTGCTGCACCTGCCGTTTCTGCTGCATGGCCTGGCTGACGCCGGCGACGTAGCGCGCAAACTCCGGGTCGGAGCCGACTGCGTATGGAAAGGATAAACACAGCTATGAGGCTTTCCTTTTTCGCTGCCCGGAGCTCATTCCGATTAGCCAGACTGTCGACCGTAGCAGAAAATCACAATAGCCGTAAGTCAACTGTGCACAATGGGCCTCGGTGGCAGTCAAAAGAGTCTGCTGCACTGTAAGAAATAGCAACTGACACGGGCTAAACTCCGCGTTAATGGTCAACTTGTAGTGGAAAACAGCTGCTCACACTATCTGACCAACATTGATTATGTTACTCAAATCAGGGTCCAACGTGGTCTGTGATCTGGGGAATTGTTACAAGATACTATTTAAATAGAATCAAATATATTACTTCTCATTTGCCACATGACAGTTGCTGCGTAGTGAGTGAACATACCTTTTTACAAGATGTCTGCCGTACTTAGTGCACTGAATGAAGCCAAAATAAACAAACGGTATTTCCACACGGCCTGGACTTGACAAACTTGTGTAAATTGATTATTTCCCCTCAATGTCGTCTTCATTTCACTGCTTTCCCTTAATAGAATTATTTTGCTTTTTGTCTACGATAATAATCTGTAGTCATCTGTTGCCTGCAGACAAATGCATTTTGAATTGATATGCATACAAAACTTCAGCGATCTTAACGGTTTCAACTAGATAGTCTGGACACTCGGGGTAACGCATCAGACCGCGTTGTGAACCGTAGTCTCTTGGATTACTGCAGAAATAAGTAAATAAGCCATAAAGGACATTGCTGCGCTGCTTCTCTGGTTATTTATTTTTAAATAATGAAGATACTTTGTCAGCTGCCTCCCCTCACACTGCTGACATGAGAAGCATGGAAGGTTGAGACCAACACTTCTATTTGCAGAGAGGTGACGGGCCAAAATGTTATAATATAGTGCTGGAAGGCTTTAAATATTTCTTAATTTACTGACTATGTTTAAGTTTTCTGCACCTTTCACTGAGAAATACACACAATAACATAGTTATTAAAACTGACTTTTAATGATTTCATCTTTCTGCTTTCCTGATTTTTGCTTCTTCTTCATCCAGCAGTTGAAATAGATACAAATAAACACTCCGATTTGGGCCTGAAAAGGTAGATTGGCATAGAAAAAGGGACCTCACCTGCAGGGTCAAAGGGCAGCGTGTCTCCCAGGACTCCAAAACCTCCTTCACTCTGGTCCCTGTTGGGCCAAGTGTTGTTACGGGGCCCCTGTGGCTTCTGACCCAGCATCTCTGACATGACACTGTCCATGTAGGTGCTGACCAGGCCCAGACTGTACAGATCTGAGCTCAGATCCGGCAGTCCAGGAGAGCCCCACTGACCGATTGGGCCCAGGGGGGACAGCCCTGCTGGGGGACCTTGCGGTGCGGACTGTTGCCCGGAGCTGACAAGCCACTTGCTTGCCACTCTTTGCTGTGACAGGACCTGCGGTGGGGTCTGCTGAGGAGGAAGTTGAGGAGGAGGCTGCTGCTGACTGATGGGCTGCAGGAGGTGCTGGTAGTACTGCAGGGCCTGGGGGGAGGGCTGTTGAGGTGGAGGAGCAGGCTGCTGCTGCTGTTGTTGTTGTTGTTGCTGCTGCTGCGGAGGTGGCTGTGGTTGAGGCTGCTGTTTCTGCACTGATGACGGAGGCTGGGACAGGGTCTGAGCTTGGGGCTGCAGGGCGCTGTGTGAGACAGATTGGGAAGTTGGCGGCGGCCCACTCGGCGGCTTCAGCTCAGCGGGGTTCGCAGACGCCACAGAGTTCCTCCTTTTGACCAGAGGCGAGGCCTGCTGGGATTTCCCCATGTTGAATCCTGAGAGAAAGTCGATGACGTCCTGCATCTCCTGGTCAGTTGGCAAGTTCATCCCCTGGTCGTCGGACACTAAACCGTTGGCCAGCTGGCTTTGCGGGGAGGAGTCGGACAGGCTGCTCATCTGCAGGAGGCTCTGTAGCCTCCCGTCACTGTGGCCCAGGCTCTTGGTCTTCTCCTCGGAGCTACCGGTTGACAGCCTGCTGCGAGACGGGGTGCTCGGGATGGAGTAGCTGCCCCCGCTATTGGAGCTGGATGAGACCTTCTTTGCGAACTTGGAAGTCAGCTTGGATATTGTTTTGGGCAAACCGCTGGAGGTCTTTGAGCCGGCGCCTGGAGGCAGGTCGGCCCGGCCGCCATAATCAGGGATTTCCCGCTGCAGCTGCATCTGAATCGTGGGCAGGGCTTGTTCTCTTTTGGAGGGAAGAGGAAAAACAAGTACTTTGTTATTCAGTATTAAAAGCACTACAGTAATATGAGATATGCAACCGGGCACCAGGTCTCCTTTTAACTGAACCAAACAGGTTAAGAGGGGAATCCCCCTAATCCGTATCATCTGTTGAGATTTCACTTGAACAGAAATCCACATGGTAAAGCTACACGTTGGTAATCGAACAGGTCATTTGTAATTACAGCACCTAACGTTGACTCACTTTCTCTCCTTCCACTTGTTGATGTCAAACACTGCAGTGTACAGCACGTCCACCAGGCCGAGTGTCTTCTCCGGATCTAAGCTCCGCTGGAGCAAGGACATAGTGGCTGGGTCCTCCTTCAGACACCTGAACATGTGTGTACACACACACACACACACACACACACACACACACACACACAACATGATGAGACAGGAACTAAAAATCCACACGATGTCATACAAAAGCCCAGGTGCATTTGCTAAAAAGATGAAAACTTGACATTCATAAACAAGAAAAGAGCCTCTTTCAGCTTGCAGACTGGTTTATTGTATTCATGCTGGCCAGTGAACCAAGGAGTCCACATTCAAATCTTCTGCTTAAAGACGGGACAATTCCACAGTACAGCAGCCTAATGATATACTGCTGAAGTAGGGTTAATCCCAATGTGTTGACACAGGTATTACAAAAAGGGTTGTGTACTCTGCGTATTAAGTCCAGCTTATCAAACATTCTCCATTCCTCTGTAGATCTTGGCAGTGTTCGCGCTCACCTCCCATCTCTGTCTGCATGCATATGCTTTACATATGTAACTTGTCAGTTCACTTTGCTACGTCTCATCAACTACCTCGTGATGCAACTGTACCTGCATCAAAACACAATTTGTGTTCATACATTTAGAATGAGCTGATTATTTGGAAGAAAGGTCCACACAAAGGAGTTTCACAGTAAGTGGTTTAATGAACTTACCATGTAGAGGGAACCTGCACCACCACTTTGGAACCGTCAAGAGTGATCTGGGGAGCATAGGCCTCCTTGTTCTCAATCTGAGCAGTATCAACAACAACCTGTTGGCACATACACACACACACACACACAAAACGCACCAGCATCAGCATCTCCTGATAGAAAAGCTTTATTCATTGGCATCTGTAACCTTGTTGTGAGTCCTGCTTGTGCAAGCAATACTGTGTGCCGACTAATAATAAAAACAACTAAAACTATTGGAGCATCACACATTTTCCACCAAGCAGAGGGACAGATCTGGGCCCTGTTCCGCGTACGTGGCTAACTGAGTTAGCCGGATAATTTTCAGGATGAGAGGACGTAGATCAGGCTTTTTGGTTCCACGAAGCAGGTTTGTCTAAATCACCATAGCAACACATCGAAAAACTTGAACCTGCTCCGGCGCATGTTCATTTGAGCTGCTGGATTAGTTCATCACTCCCCCGGGAAAAAAAAGGCAGCTCACCTCCTCATTGATGAAGGAGCGATATCAGTTAGATTAACGTTGAATAGGGAGAGACTCAGAGATCACAAAGACCTGTTTAGCCGCGACGACGTCCTGTACGAGCGCGAGATGCTGAGGACAAGGAATCATTTATTTACAAGATTTTCACTTTACGTTGCATGATGAACACCAAACGCTGCAGCCGAACCTCCACTGTCCCGCAGACTGTCTTACATACTGTCCCACGGACTCCCTGTCTGTACGGTGTTGCGATGCAGAGAACATCTGGAAAGCCGCTGCATGTCGTGCTCTTGGTAAAGTTCTGTTGGTTTATTTGTCGCTTAATAAACTTCTGAATGTTCCACATTTTTTAGGGTACATAACCTGATACAGTACATAAATCCTATTCATTTGTATCAATTAGATTCTTTGGGCTTGTTTTCATATACATACTCTGAAAGAGTTGAGATCATTATTAATTATATTAATTAATTATATGATTAATTTAATTTTATATCGCAAATTCGCCTCAATGGTCTTTACAGTCTGTACACATGAGAGGGTGTGTTCATGATCACCTCCTGCTCGTCAGCGGAGAAAAAAGCCGCTCAAAAGTTTATTTGCAATTATACGGCTGTTAAAAAATCCTGGTTTCGGCGATCGACTCTTCCGCCTTCTGACGTAAGACGATTATCCTGATGATTGACATCTGGTTCAAACTAACGAGACTATTTGAGCGCCGATCCACCTTCAAGGAACCGAGATCACCGGATGTCAATCATCTCGGTAATTTGAGCTGGATAATCGGACATTTGATCAACTTAGTTGAACCACGTACGAGGAACAGGGCCCATGTCTTTAGTCTCCCAGTAACGACAAAGTGGCTCCTCGATAGCTACTAAGCTGGGTCGCAAAGAGGGAGGGGTCCATTTCCTGTATTGCAGGAAGTCAACCTTCTGTTTTGAAAAAAAGCAGGTGTATCCTTGGAAACCCCGGCCGAGTGAGAGGGCCGAGTGTACACACACACACACACAGACACACACAAACAGTGTGTCAGCCATGCCCAACACAAAATGACACGGTCATTGGGGGCAAGAGGGAGGAGGAAGCATGCAGACAAACAGAGGAGGTCAGCTACTGCGTTTGGCTCAATGACTAGTAGGAAAAAGGGAGTCGCTAGTGAATAAAGCTGCCAGAAACAACAGCAGATATATACGGTCATTCTTATTATTACTGTGACTGTAAAAGGAGAAAACACGGAGGAGAAAGACCAAGTGTGGGGAGGTATGACTACGACGAGAATGTGCATGGACAGCGAGATGCTGCTCGCCAGCAACTTGCATCCCAAGCAGGAATGCTGGGGGAGCGGCGCTGAGGTGCTTCTGCTCCCGGTCCCCGCCTCAACTCGCTGCCATTCACAGGGCCGAAGGTCAGCAGCATAGCTCATCAAAACGCCACACCCGTTACACTTTGGCCGGCTGTGCCCTTCACACAGTTGACTCAGCTCTGTGCTGCATCTCGGTCACCTTTCATACAGAACGGCAAAGTGGAACAAACGGTGCAGCGGTCCGTCTTGAAATGGGAAAAGGGGCCTATGTGCGAGCGGGTGTGTCCTTTTACGGTGCTGTGTGAACTACTTTGTGCTTAGTGGCTGCAGGATCAGATAAAGAAATAATGCAAAACCCTCATCCACCACGCGGGGTTTGTTTTCCAGTTAGCACGGGGCTGACGGGGCTGGATGGGCCACTCCCTCAGCCCGGCACACGAAAACAGGGCAGACCACACAGAGGAAATAAATACCGCAGCATAAACACACGGGTGTTACTCGGAGGGGAGTCCTGCTACTGACCCTCCCTCCCCGGGACACGCCTTTCCTTCAGGAGGGGGAGGACTCAGTTTGCAAACCGGCCCGGGGGAGCCCATCCAGATTCACCCAGATGCTGCAGGAATGTTTCTTCTCTTTGTGTGTCTCTGGTGTTTGTTTACACTTCGCTGCTGCCTCCGAGCAAGCAGACAGGTCTCCTCATCTCCATTACCACTCCGACAAACAATGAGATGCAGGCGGCCAAAACCCGCGGACGCACCAAGTACAACAGGCCTGTTTGAGTCACCGTATAGTAACAGCTACACTCTTGTGATCGAGCAAAATACTAAGTGAGGATCCAATAGGGATCTTTCTTCACAGATGGTTATTTAAGTACGACTTACTTCAACACAAAACTGCTCTTTTGCGAGACGAGAAGATGAAAAGACAATTACTGTTTGCCCACTGCTACTTTACAAGGTGTTGGGATCCATTTACGGAATAATTAAGGAACAATTAAGGTGACCAGAGTTGTTTTCCATCTCTACTCACCAGACCAGCCTGGGCAAACAGCAGCTGGACCGCGGTCTTGCAGGCTCCTCTCCAGCTGGACGGGCAGACTTGGTTGAGGACCTCAGTGACGGGAGAATCGTCTCTGGGGGTCACTCCGTTCTGGCCCAGCGCCTCCTTAATGAGCTGCAGCATGGTGTGCTGAGGAGACAAAACACACTGGGCCATCAGCAAAGCAGTACGCCATCACTGTGTAATGATGTTACTAAAAAAAAAAAAAAAAAAAAAGGGGGGGGCTACATCACAAATCTGCTGAGGTAATTTCTTTAATCACAGTAATGCTTTTGGGAGCAAGGAAGACTTCTTTTTTTAACTGCTATGGAAACTTTACCGTTTTCAGTTTGAGGTTTTCAGCCGCTGACTCGTTGAAGGACACTCCTTTGAGGAAATGTGAGCCGATCTGGACAGGGATGGTGGGCAGCTCGCACTGGATGGGCTGGGAGGTGGTCTGCATCCTGCCCGCCTGCTGGGCCTCCGCCTCACTGCAGCAGCTCTACACACACACAGATGTCACATTTTTAAGAAGCAATAAATGTTACATTGCATAATTTAAGTATCCTTCCCTAATTCCAAACAGCATTTTTGCTGACTTTCTGAGAGTGAACCCACCTGCAAGGCGGCCTCCACAGCTTTGGGGTTAAGATGAAAGCCGGCCTTCAGTGCGTACTCACTGTGGCCGAGGCTCTCTAGTGCTGCTTTGTATGCCTAGAGATTAAGAGAAAACACTATTGAATATATAATACAAATAATGTAATGTTAATGCACTTTTTTATTAATGAATCCATGTAGTTTCACCCTGTTTATTAAATCAAAATGATACTTTCACCAGATACATAAACAATAAATAAAAGCAGAAGCGTATGTCTACTTTATTCTTAAAATATCAATCTACAAACCACTAGAACAACAGTAACGGCCGTTCCCGCTCTGGTCTCTGGGCCCATACGCACCTGTAAAGAATTGTCTATCTTCATGTTGAGCTCCTTCAGCTGGTGGTCAGGGATGGTGGGGTTGTTGGAGCAGAAGAGCTGCTGAACCTGGATGCCTGCCAGGCAGCCGTCCCGGCCCCTCTCTCTCAGCCTCGCCATGGCCTGAGGGCACAGCAGAGAGCAGAATGGAAGCCGGTACACTAATGCAGCACCATTTCACAGAGAAATGCAAGACGTACTTGACGATGATGCGCTGCGAAAGTCTGGTGGCCAGCATTTTTGAAAGAACAATGAAAAAGGTACATGTTTTGGGAATTTCTCGCATAAATAATTGAGCTACCCATTTCTGGATGATAAAAAGCATGTGTGCAGCTTCTGAAAAAGAGCCCCAGCCACCCTTCTCTGCCGAAACGCCCAACCAGCACATTCTACTCGGGACTATCCGGGCCCGGCCCCCTCCAGGGCTTACAATCTGCACGCCAGGGCTTAACAGATCAATCAACGCACTATTCTCCTCTCTGCCTCACTTTATACAACAAAGCTCAAAATGGGCCAGAGGGAGTGATTAGGCTGAGGATTAGTTGGGTCCTGTTACAAAATAGCCTTTCTCACATGGGTTGGGTTGTGTGGAAGGGTTCAGAACATAACATAGCAGGGTCACAGACAAACTGTAAATCAAGTAAATTTAGCCTGGAAATCATTAACGGCTCGCATTTCTCAGGAATGTTTCACCTCACAAAAAGACAAACCCCGTATCTCCAAGGCCCCAACGAAGAGGCGCCCTGTGGCTGCATACCTGAGCTGCACCTTTCCATGAGCGGGAGGCTTCCTCCAGCTCAGTGAGGCAGCCGAGGTCAGAGCTCTGGGAGCGGGCGTTGGCGCAGCGCTCCTGGGCCTGGGCAAGAGCCTCGGCCAGGCAGGACTGGGCCACGGGCTGGACCTTCTGCAGAGCCTGCGACAGAAACTGGAAATGGACCTGCATCACCGTGAGGAAGCACCGACCCAGCACCTGCAAACGGACGAGGGAGATTTAAGGTCACAGCATCCATCATTAACATGCTGGCGTAACCAAGTCAGAATGTTGAAGAATGCCTGCAGGCTCAGAAACTGACGTGTGAGTCTACATACCGGTGTGGTTAGTTAACACCAACACAATACGGCGTCCTAATTCCTCAAAATAATGACTGGCTGCCTCACCAGCCAATTAACCCGCGGCTACGACATTCTGTATCTTTGCAGAACCACCAAAGGGACTCACGGTCTACGAAACCAAGAAGAAGACAACACTCCAACCCTACTTGGAGCTTGTTATTATTTCCACGCCTTGCGAGCAGAGGACATTGAGCTTGGCAGGAAAAGTGCAGCCGTTTATGCTTAGTTCTGCACACGTGTAAGAACAAACATTAAAGACTGCTTTATGTTAACACAATGTGGTTTAAGTTTGGCCTTTCCCTTGGAGTCATGCGCAGCATATTACTACTTTTTACAACAGTACATTTTCATAAAACTAAAAGGTTTGACATTTTGTGTTTACCACCAGATCACATGAACGATATCAGCAGCTCGTCTTCAGGCTACTCCTTAAAACGATGACAAAACACATTTTCAAAATAAGATTGTGGCAATCAACGCAAAATGTTAGTTTATCCAACAGCATCTCGTCTCATCTTCAACCTCCTATCCGGGTCGGGTTGCGGGGGCCAGCAGGGGACCCCAAACGTCCCTTTTCCCCCTCCCACATGTACCAGCTCTGACTGGGGGATGCCTCCACCTAATCCTAGTCCTAGAACATTTGTCCACCATGCTCTTTACCACAGCTACCACAACACCTTCCTAAATAAAACTTCTTGCCAGGGCAGCTTTCAGGCAACGATGAGTATGCTAAAAACAGACACCAAACATCTGGCCGGTGCAATGTGTCTGCATCTGAAAGCAAAGGTCTACTCCCGTTTAGTAACATCACATGTTTCAGGGCGTCATACATCACTCCACACGACGTGTGCGTGCCTTTGTTTGGGGAGAGAATATCTCAAGCTTAGAGGCGGTTTGTTGTTCAGCTCACAAAATAAGAGAAACGGGACACCGCGCGGTCCTCAGCGGTCACAGCGTTTCCTTTTTCAGGTACCGGCTGAAAATATCTCAAGGGGGAGGCTGAGTTGTAAAGACAGAAATATGCTGCTGGCAGACAGGATCAACAGGACGCTCTCGTTCTCCTGCACAGAAACCAAAACTTAACTGCTTAAATGCCTGAAAAGCTAAACAATTGTTTTCAAAAGAAAAGAATTCATCGTCCTTTTTGGAATAAGATAACCAGTCCTCGGAGCTGTGGAGTCAGTGGCCTTATTATAGGAGGTTATTCGGATAACATGCTCAACTGTTTCCAACGCTCTCCCTTGTCTTATTTATTTGGTTTAATTGTCATTGTATCATTAGAACAATGCACTCTGAGGGATCCAAAACACCAGAAACGGGCCCAAAACAGGTGCATTATTGTCCACTTGTTGTGTATCATCATCACCAACGTTGCTGTACTCATGGAATTATGTGGCTGTTCGGTCTATTCACTGTTTTAGCAAACAAGGGGTTTGGCAAAACAATGGAATACTGAAATAACAGCGTGATGCTGAGGCTGCTTAATGTAATTTACACATATTAAATAAACCACATATTGGACAAAGATAAACGTTGCGCTAAAGACGGGGCCAAGGGGTTACGTTTTAAGAGGTCCTCCTGAGACCACCAATGTCCGGACCAAATGACACTTCCATCAATCCACAAGTAAGATACGGTAAGACACATTTAAAAAAAAAAAAAAAGAGTCACCTTGCTGGTTGTGCACACCAAGCGTAAGTGGATCACAATGTCAGCAGGATCCGTCCTCTAGAGACAATGGATGTCGGTACAAAATTGCAAACCAGGTAATAGTTTGAGAGATTTTAGACGGGACCACAGAGGGGAACTGACACCAACCACATGGACGCAACTAGCGATGAGCTGCTAAGCAATGAAAACAACGTTTGTAAACTGCAAGTCTTTGTCCCTGAAGCTCAGGCCCACGGTAGCGTGTGTAGAGTCAGGACCATGTGATGCTTCGCCCTCACGGCGGGGACCCTGGGAGGCCTGATAAACACAGGCTCAGATCCAGGGGGCACAAGATGGGAAATTCCTGCCCCCCGCTGTTGACGCCGACGCGACGAATCACAACTCAACGGGGATTTGGTGTGCACGCCAAGCGGACAAACAACCGCGGACACACAGCATGATAATGATGCAGGGACACAACACATAGAGCCAAATAAAGCAAACTTCTATCGTCTGCAGAGTTTCCTACGGATCAGAGCCCAAGCTTACATTGAGATCAATGACCGTTAAAAGGTCGTCAACAACAAGCGAGGGGAAAGAAATAAAGGCCATGGCTGCAGCACGAGATAATGGAGAACACATGCGATCGGCTACGCTGCACACAGTCATGGAAAATATGAGAAGAAACTGTAGAGCCGAGCCAAGCAGACGTTGGGCCCCTTTTAGGCCCAAACAAGGCGAATCGTGAATCAATCAACATTTACACTTCTATTTTCTGAGAAGACGTTCGATAAAAATGCAGTGAATGCAGGAGCGTGGTGTTCCTGAGACCTAGACCTCTGAGAGAAAGGGAGTGGGATGTTGTTATAATAACCAGATGGTCAAGCTGTTCCACTGATACGTGGAAATAAACAAGGAGCATACCTTCGTTGATTGATGGCAATGGTAATCTTTGTGTAAAAGGAAAGATCCAGAGGAAAGGTCACAATGTCATGACCTCTGAATGTCTTACAGCTAATCACTTCCATATAATGGTTCTCTCCAATGTGTGCTTCAAAGTATTTCTAGATTTAACCTCAGCTAGTTTTGCTGAGGTTAGTTCTTTCAAACCCGGTCGGTAAGTATTGTATTGTTGAACCAACCTGTGAGCAGCGGCTACATTTCATTTAAAGTTCACACGTGAGAAGTCACTTTAAAAAGCAACATGTGCAATTTTTGAAACAGGCGTTTGTGTCGTCGGTCTTTAGTTGACACGTCGAGAAGTTAAAATATAACTGGTGTTGGCTGACGCTTTGAGTCCTTTCCTCTCTAGCTTTGTGTTTGAACAACACACAAGATGTACGTAATCCTGCAAAGCGCTTCTTAACAGCTGCGGCGCAGGGCCTTGTTTTCCCAGCGTTCACTGCGGTTGGCTGGAAGGTGTCTCTGGCTGTGGGGACCTCGCTGTCTGCCTCTGGTCTTCGCTCTGTGGTTTCAACTTACAAGCGCGGCAAGCGGCCTCCAAACAAACCGTGACATTTTCCTGCACATTTGGCAGTGGAGTCACTCCGAGCCGGATTTGGGGGGAAAAAAAAGAGGCGGTCTGTTTTGCAGTCTGCACTGACCTTAACTTTTGGGGGCTCTTTGTTAAAAAGGAAAAAAAAGGGAGGGGGGATGGGGGGGTAAAAGAAAGAAAGAGGAGATGGAGATGTGAGCTGGAGGGGGGGGGGGTCGCATACCACAACTCCCCGAACACCGAAACGCATTTGGCCCTTTCTGAAGACCTCATAATACGTCCAGCTGCCAAACAGCATTCCTCGACTCACGCAGACAAAAGAAAAGCCCGTTTACAGGCACAGATGCGCCACATTGTGAAGAACTGGATGAAGACGCTGCACATATTCTGATAAGATAGGTGAGCAGTTTAATCTGTACGTACACATGAATAACCTCTACCAGAACAAAAGCGAATAGTGCCGATATTTAGCCATAAGCTCAAACAAACCGCGGAGATTCAGATTCAGTGTCGGATGCAACCACAGGTGAGCGTGAACACAAGTTTCATAGCTTCAACCAACAGTTTTCCAAATTCTATTTTTGATTCCTCCGCCACCTTATTTTACTCTTCACTTGTCAAAAACTGTAGACGCAGCCGAACGCAAACACTGTGCGATTTAACCTCATTGTTGTTCACATGGCTCATCCAATTTCACTATGATATTATTGTGTACCTGCCGTGTTTTCTCAGAGGTTAACACAACCAACCAACTCAAGAAGCCCACTGGAAAGTTTGAAAACGTTTCCTTCTCTGCTTTAACAAACGTACCCTTCATGCCCGGGGCAGGACGGCCGGTGTGGCGGCCAATCCGTGAGGTTTAAACTTTTACAGACTTGGGCTTCCTCTAATATTCATTTGTGCTTGACCGAGACCACAGAGAGACAGGTTTACTGACTGCGGTGGAAAAGGGGTTTCCTGTTTTGGGCTCAGTCACATCCACTGAGCTCCTGCAGCCCCTCCGCTGGTCACGGCCATGAACCCGCCTCCTGCTGACGCAGATTACGGAAACACACATAACTCCCGTTGCAGAACGTTGACGCGTCGTCACAGGTGACACCGGATCAGATATCCTGCGGGATTTGTTCTTTGTCTTGAGTCTTAAATTGCTTTTACAACTCAAGTGGGAAATGCAAAGATCAACATGTGAAAGGAATAAAAAAAATGCTTGTGGAAAACTATTTGGAATGTCACGAGGTGAGTGAAATCGAGAGGTCTGAATAGAAGCAATCAAGCAACTTTGAGGTGAGATTATGGTTAAGATTTCATGCCAAAGAAGGAGAAGTTTGATGTTAAAATGTGTGTGTAGCCTTGGTTCAGGTGACACATGTAAATGGTAATACTTATTGAACAAATCTCCTGTGGAGTGAAATAGTTTTATGTATAATATGCAGCAAAGAGGCCTAGTTGTCATCTGTGAATTTGTATCTGTGCTTTTGAGACTCTCTCCTATTAGTCATTAATTAATTAGATTATCCCGGAAACTCAAGTCACATTGTGATGCCACTCGATTGGTTGGAAACGTCTCTGCTGCTAAAAGTAAACGGTTGAGGATGAGGGGCGAGCTGCGCGGGCTCACACCGGTTCATTAAAAGGAAGATAAATGAGCAGATGCATGATGCAGATCATGAGGACGGATGGCGTTCAGGCTGGGGTGTGGCGTACAGCTGAAAATACAGCTACTTGATACTGATGGAGCCACATGAGAGATTGTCTCATTAATTCGCGATAATGCTTTCTCAAAAGCAACCGCCGTAAAACAGCATGTCTTCTCTTTTTTTTTTTTTTTTTTAAATCATTCTGTCAGAATCTTTTGCAGGTGCAGATTTCAGACTGATGGCGTGACCTGAAATGAACCAATGTCAAGACTTCTGACTTCATCAACCCGAATCTTCCAACCTGGCCTCATGAGTCTCCTGACCGGGGTTTAAAGTGCGTTTGACACATGCCTAGATTTAGGCAGGAATTCTGTAGCAACTGAAGGATTACTACCCTGCCATTATCGTTAAGGCCTTCTAGTTCCCTCGGCGATAAAGGTCTGCTCTCCTTAATAATGATCAAGATTAACTCAGTTGAGCAAATGTATTTATGCAAGATGTAACAGAGCAGATACAGACCCAGATCATGTGTAAACGGCAACAAGAGCAGATTAGTCTGTAATTAACGGGGGGACAGAGGTGTGTGTGTGTGTGTGTGTGTGTGTGAGAAAGATAAAACACTCTTGATTAATCAGTTGCCACAAAAGGCAAATTAAACAAAAACAAACTGACAGAGAAAAGGGAGAGAAACGGAATTTGAGGCAGGAAAAGAAATATATATCCAGATCACAGCTGAGCCTTTTGGTTATTCAGTGCATCTGTCTCCATATCCTCACAAAATTAAATAAATAACACCTCAGCTACGACGTCTCACCTTCTCCACGTCAGCAGATTCAGTGCTGTGGAAAGGCGGCGGGGAGTTCGCTGTGACAAACGAGGACTTTTCTTCTCACATCCTCAGTGATTTTCACACTTCACCTTCAGATGCTGACACAGGCTTAACACTGGGTATGACAAGCTTATTTGAGCCAGGAAACACTGATTCACAGGGCCTCCTGACACCTGAGCACCACCGCTGGACGACCACTCACGGATAATGGAATATGAAAACGTATTTGCTGCTCAACTTGCACGGGCTACGGTTGTGCCGCTTAATTAATTCACTCCGGCGGCGGAGACAATGGACTTGAACCATTGAACAGAGTCACTTTACTTAAGTCAACGATCGTTGATGTCACTTAGAATGACATCAACGAGGTCCAGTGTGATCACCCACCTCGACATCCTGCAGGCTGAAGTCGTTCTGGTCTTTGAAGTTGGCGGCCCCGGCGCTCAGCTCCATCAGCATCTTGGCGATTTCAGGCTTTATTGCTGCAGTCAGCCTGCTGGCCGCCTCCATGACGTGTTCCTGCACGTCCTTCAGTTGCATAGCTGCTTTGGAATAGTGAGAGTTCCTGAACACACTGCTGAACAGGTCTGTGAGGAAGGCGCTGGCCCGGCAGAACACGTTGAGGGCGTCCAAATACTTGGAGATGCCTTGCTGGATGTCTGCGACGGCGGTGGTGGCGGCGCCGGAGGGTGGTGCGTGGCAGCTGCCGGGCATGCCCACCCCGGTGCCCATGGGCACAGAGGCCGAGCAAGAGGAGGCCAGGGAGGCGCTCAGGGTCCGGCTCAACTCAGGCATCTGGTACTGCTGGTGCTGTTGCACTTTCTGCTTGGACCCGCCGAGCAAAAAGCGACGCTTGTAGTCCATTTTACTTTCCAGCGCACTACAACAATACATATGTGGTGCAACAGCACCGGGAGCCGCTGTTTTTACGGTTTTTTTTGTTTCCAACCCGCAAAAGTGTCCTCTTTTACAAAAACGAGGACCTGAAACTGTTCAAAGTTACTCCGCCTCCACCTGCCAGAGGCTCATCTCAGTGCGCCTTGCAGAGAGGCAGCACAGAATTGGGCGAGGTCAGAGATGGGAAGGCGTCAAAAAGACTGGCAGGCTAAGTGAAATGCCTACATGCAGCCCTGCTGCAGATACGTCAGGTCCAGCTCAGACGCAGCACAGTCACACCTTCAGAGTCTCCGTTTCCAGCTTCAGACTAAAGGATCACAAAGAGGGCGGAAAAGTCAAAAACAGTGCGTAATTTACTTATAGGGACACTGCAGTCAATTTTTCAACTTTCCTTCCACATGATGTGGTAAATAAAATCCTTCTTTATACAGTATATAGAGTATATACACATATGCATGCATACATATATAAACTTTTATCGCCCTGCACTGATGGTTAGGAAATTCAGACACTGGTCAACAGCATGTGGGAAAATAACTAATAATAATAATGTTTTTTCAATAACAAGTAAATGCTGGAATGGGAGGATGTGGCTTCTTGTACACTGATCCAGTCCGTCTCACAGCCTCTTCGCTAAGCAGGACTCTGCGGGCGGCGAGCGAGGGGTCTGCTGACAGCTCCGTCTGAAGTCTCCAGCAGCTTCCTTCCCCCCAACCCAACAACACTGGCTGAGGTAGATATTACTCACCGGGGAAACAAGTGTGCTTCCAGATCTCGCTGCTCTCCGCGGATGCAGATCAGAGCGACAAAAGCACAAATGTATCTGTAAGGCCTCTAGGTCATTTCCTAAGGAAGGAAAGGGCAGAGAGACACAGAAGGAAGGGTTAATGTGACGTCAAAGAGGAAGGATGAGCTCCATTCCAACTGTGTTATTGTTACACCCAAAAACCAGGTGGATGCCATTTACTACTCACAACTTGACCCACAAGACACAGAGCTACACTAAAAAGTAATAAATGAATATTGTAGTATAAAAAAATTACCTGATCAAACTGAAGTTGTAAAATGAGCTACACAATGACAGTTTGTGGTAGTTGTGTTCAGTTTAAGATCAAGACACTGATGACATTGAACCCAGAGTAATGATGACGACGTTCATTGTATTTTTGGGAAGTATTAACTCAAACAGTCGCTTTCCTGCTTCGGTTGGAAACGGATGACATTCAGTCTTGAAACTTGGTGGTAATATTATATCACTGTTTTGTAAAGAGCTGTGGTTTAAAGTTGGACATTTCTAGACGATTACTAACGCTGGTCCTCGGAGAGCGTCTCTGAAAAGAATCGGTGGCAGTGTCTGGTTAGGCAGATCACAGCTGCAGAGAGAGATTCATGCTAGAAGCCATTGTCAGAAGACACTGCGGGGCCTGTGGAGCTTAGTAGGAATCACAATACTCTCATTCAATTATGTCAAGTGCATTTTGCCATTCGGCCTTTTCGCTTCATTATAATCTGCTCACGTCTCTTCCTACGAGTTCTCTCAGTCAAAGGCAGCATAATGTCAGAAAAAACTCCTGTAGCATGCAAAGTAAACAGTAAAAAAAACTTTTGTCAACACAGCTGACAGAAACTTGATTTAAAAAAATTTAAAAAACTACCTATAAAAGCCTCAAATATATTTGTCAATTTTTCATTCATTTTCTATTCGGCCACAGGAAATATATGAAGATTCGGCGTTCACTGTGGGCCAGTAGGTGTATTTTCCAAAGAAAAGATAGAAGCACTGAACCGGTTCCTGTGGCAGTTGGCTACCAGACGCGCTGCCGATGAGACACCAAACATCAACACGGCGGACTAATCTGCGCGGTGCAAAGCTCCTCCCTACGCAGCAGACCGTTATCAGGGAGCGCCATGCCGCGCCAGCGGCTGAGTGAGGGAGAAATCCTCATCCCCGCCTGACCCTTGTGGCCCAACACCCGCGGCTCCCACGACGCGGCACCGACCGCCGAACCTCACTTCCTTTCACCAACAGAGAGGGGGGCGCCCGACGCTAGAACCGCCCTTATCTGCCCCTGACTGTGCAGAGACGGCGCCGATGGAAACTAGTGACCTACTAGTGTAGGGACAGCAGGGATGTGCTTCCCGTTTTATTTAACCCTTACGTTACACGCTCGGGCCGTATCAGTCGCTCTGAGGCTCATGGGCACTGCCGCAATTCTTTTTCTGCAAGTAAATTTTTTTTACACATTCCAGGGCACGACAGGGAGCCCCGGAGTGTCAGTAGGAGCTGTTAACAGGTTGCATTCGTACACTGCTGTCTGCTTATATTGGTACGCTTTAAAATATTTGCTAAGAATGCATCCATCGGACCAGATCTATTCTGCTCCCAGAGCTGCACGTTTGGCATATTTAGCGTTTTCCGACAGTTGATCAATGTTCGTCTTTGGGTGCGACGCTGCGCTCGTCACTGTGCCCATTTTACCCTCGAGGTCTGCTGCTGTGCCTACTGGGTAATCGGTGGCCGTTTGGGAGGGCAGCTGAACTAGTGCAACGGTGCAGTCCTCTAAATCCCAGGGATTACAGGCACAGCGAGAACCTGCCCGGTGCCCCACACTGTCTGCTGGTTGACACAGATAATAGGATATGTGCTCCTGCGAGGTAAACAGGAAACCTGAGTGGAGCTGGCCTGAGGAACGCCACTCTACTTCTCACACTTTCATACTGCCGGGACAATTAACAAGGAAGAGCACAGAAAGACTGTGGGACCAAAACAATGCCAGTCAAGTTGTTTGGAAGAAGACTGCAGAGCCAACCACAGGGATCCAAACTTGCATTCAGTGCGTTTAATTCATGGGATATCATATTGTGTCTGTGTCATTTTTGCACATTTATTAAACCACCTATTTTAGAATATGCAGTTTAATGCATTGACAAATATATTGAACAGACTCACAGCCTGAAACAATTCAAACTAATTGAAATCAGCAAGACCAAAAGGTTGAGTAAGTAGCTTTTGTGTTTTGGTTAGCGGGGAAATTATAAAGACACAATTTGACGTCGCTGGATTCAAACCATCTCATGGCTTCAAATGGTCTTGTGGATTTTGACTTTTCTCAGAGGGAAAACTTTTGGTTTGATGTAGATTTCTGCTCCACACACAAAAGCAGGAACTGATTAAGTGCAGTGAGTCACGATCCATTCAGCCTGAACAACAGAGCCAGATTACAACGAAGCCAGATTCTTTTTTTTTTCGGGGGGGGGGTATTTGCTTTGTTGGTGGTTGCTCCAGGCAGATACAGGATATGTTAGTAGAGTGTGTTAGTGGTCGGCACTTCCTTCTTAGCCACAACATTATCTTGGACGTGGAGGTCGTCCCAAGAGGCGCGGCGGACACGGGATCAATATTAATCAGGCCCGCTGGCTTCTCGCTGCGCCTCGGTGGGCTGCCAGCTTCCTGTTGCAGGGCGCGCTGTATCAAAGTTGCACCCAAACAAACACATGTGATAGGAGAGCCCCCCCCCCGCCCCCCCCGGATGCTACTGGAGTAGTACCAGCACGCTTTAACGTCCCTCCTCCAGCGGCGGCTGCTAATGTTAGCTCTACTTCCACTCACTGTACATGTCAGCTGCTCTGCTTCAGCAGGACGGGGGTTAAGGTTTCCTGGAGCGAGCGCCCTGACGCCAGGGACAGGAACGTCAAATTAAACACACTGCTCGGTGGGGGGCGCGTTGTAACCGCAAGGTTGGTGGTTCGAGTCCCGGCTGCCCCATGTCTCAAGTCGAAGTGTCCCTGAGCAAGACACCTAACCCCTAATTGCTCCCCGGGCAAAAATGTAAAGAGGGCATTTTCAGTGGCCGCAAGACCAAAGATGTTTTATCTTGTTTTTATTTCAGGAACTCTAAATCAACAACTGTCGGCTCTTGGCCCCCGAGCAGCCGCACACAGGTAGAAGTGGCCGGTGCTCAAAGGCACCTTCCTTGCAATAACTTTTGAAACTTCAGCCATATTGCTGCAAATGTTCAAATCCCAAGTAGGTACTTTAATAGTTTGGGGCAGCTGTTAAACACACTGACAGCTACTTATCCATCTTCCACCGTGAGGCAAAAGCGGGCCCTCTGACGCTCGGGCCGCAGGCCCGACATCAACTCTCAAGGGGTCTATTTCAGCCTGCACGGGCCAAACAGCTGCCCTACGGTCCACTCCGCACTGTTTTTAGAAACTCCAAAAGGTTTGGCTGGGAGAAGAAGAAAATATGCTCTCCCCTACATCTGTTGCCAATGAGGCAGAGGAATGCATTTCCCCAAGAACGCTCTTAATGAGGGTTCAAACGAACACAAAGAAGCAGGTCAGGCAAAAAGCAAAGCCACATTTCTAAGCAGCCCCTTTAGAATATTGTGTTTGGTGTGTACGAAAAAATATATTTCAAAAAAGGAACAAATTGAGTTTGGAGCGATGTGAAAAGGAAGCTTGACTTGAGGACTTTCCACGGAGCAGATAAGCTACAGCGGAACCCGAGAGCTGATCAGCAGACGGTTCCCGGGGGTCGGTCCGAATGACGGGACAAGTGCTGTGAGCAACTGTGTGACAGGAGCCGAGCGAGGCTCCTCTTGCCCGCAGAACACAAGGGGAGTATTGTAGCAGGCCGTGGTCTCCTCATACCAGCACGCAGAGAAAAGACACACACACACACACACACACACACACTTGCACGTGCAGCTGCATCTGCACTTTGTGAGAGAAAAATAAAAAAAGGCCATGGCTGTGGCTTAATATTAACTGCAGGAATAGATTTTGAGCCATCAGTGTCTCCTGGAATTATTTTGTAGGCAGCCGAAGGTTTTCTGTGGTTTGAGGGTAAAGTTTGGTGTTGATCCCATGTTGGGGCTAATTTTGTTCTGAGGCTTCGGAACTAAAGATACATTTTTCTTTAATACTCAAATATCCTGACAAGTTATATACAGTTTCCTGTGAAAGAGCAAACAGTTACATTGAACTTTTAGGTGAACTTTGTAAAGCGGTAGTGAAACCGCAGAAAACCACTGTTGAGTAACTTGGGACAAAACCCGATACTCGTATCAGCCAGGAGGCTGGTACAGCTGCATGATGTAGGGCTCACCTGTACGGTCATAAGCAGCTTATGGCGCCAATAACAAAAGCAGACGAACCCGTCTACCAAAGAACATACTTGAGGGGCCAACAGGCCCGTCGCATAGCAAGCATACACCCCAACACGGGCCTGAGAGAGCCAACGTTTAACCTAACCAGAGCGTTTTACACAAAGAATGCATCCCTTTCACTGTTTTGACTCACGGCTAAAATAATTTGCTTTCAGAATAGCGGCGTACAATAGCGTGCGTTCAGCGAGCCCATCGCTGGGTCTCAACGAGCGAGACCTGCGATGAAAGGCTGCGCTCCATTCACGAGAGACTGGGGGCAACCTGTGGGGATGAAAACGCTGCCCTCAGCCTATATCGAGTCGGCTACATACTGAGGTTGCAGCTTGTGCAGCATGCCAGCCACCAGGGCGCCGTATTTTTAGCCAGGACAAGAGTGAGAAAACACTCTTCCAATTTAGGCACAATGAGACGGGATATGGAGGTGCCACAGAAGCCTGAAAGTCAGGCCTGGCTCACACAAAAAGCCAAAACAAGCAACGCTCGGGCACAAAAAGGTATCCATGACTACAAAGAGAATTTAATAGATTAAACCATTTGAACGGGGGACGCTGGTTTAGGCCACTGCTGAGGTGCCCTTGAACAACACATCGCATCTCTATCCGTTCTATTACTCACGGTTTGGTTTCCAACGTCATCGTGGAAAACCACTAGAAAAATATGTCCAACAGGGATTAATAAAGACCTGTATCACATTACTGGAGAGCCCAGATTCTTGTTTTATTTTCTCATCACCTTGCGGGAGCGATCATGCATCTCACTGGGAACATTTGCCTGAGGGGCAAATAGCTGACCACAGAATAAGTCAAAAATTGGTTTCCATGGGGACGAGGGGGTGCCCATGCTAAAAGTGTGTCCGCCGATTCGACAATCCACTAGCTGCTGCGCTTTGCTCGAGGACTAACATCGCCTTCAAGTAATCCACGGAAATGGACTCGTTGGTTCAAGTGTGCGAGAAAAAAAAAAGAGCTGGGCTGAGCAAGCAGCAGATGAAGCGGCAGCGGGCGAGAATAGACGCAGCGCTCAAACGTCCCCTGTGCCAGAAGAAACGGACCTCCGCCGCCCCGACGCCCACCAGTGCAAATAGCGCTGTTAGCTTTGTGCATCCAAATGGAAATCCTGTCACACAATACAAACTCAAACAAGCCGTCGCTCTCGACGATGGGACGCGACGAGGGAACCTGGCATAAACCTGCCGCTGCTTTCAACTCTATGGCCACGGGGGGACGACGGCGAGGCCTTACGATCACTCCAATAAAATAAAAACCGCCCCGTCAAAGCATTGAAACATTCCATAGAAGTATAACCCGTTTATGGTACGATATAAAAGGACTTGTTCTCCGAGTCACTAAAGTGAACCAAGATGTTGAAATATTCCTGACATATGCTTATGTAAGTATAACCAAGCCATAAATAACTATGAATATTCCTGTATGGGGGAGCTTAGTGGAAGCTATCCACCAGAGGTAACATTTAGCTTCCTGCGCTTTACACCTGTTGCTCCTTTGATATCGTCTTAAGGGAGGACGCTCCATCAAGATATCTAAACTCAGATTAAAAACCACAAGCGACCGGAGACGAACACATGAAATAGAACAGAAACAGAAAAGTCATTATTCCGCCCTGACGCCAGTATGGGTCACCTCACCCATCGCCCCAGCAGAAACTCCTCCGTACCACTCACCCGTAACTGAAACTGTGCAGCAAGAGAAACGTCAGAAAGCTCCTTTGTTGAAGGAAACAGCATTCAGCTCTGTGGAGACGGTGTCAGAAGAGCACAAGCGAGGACTGTGCTCCACCCGAGGCGAAGCGCAAACAGTGATCTTGTGACTGTATGTTGACTTCCTCACACATGCATCCGGCTTGGAAGAAGCAAAAGGTGGCTCTTCTCACCCCGGCACACAATCGCACGTTGACAAGTGATGTCAAGAAAAAAAGATTTAAAAAAATAAGTGGAACCTTTGTAGCGGTTCACAAACTGACCTATCGTTCAGTCACGCCGTCTGAATGAGCTACTGAAAGAGTTGAAAACACGCACAGGGGGACTCTGCAGAGCGAAGCACGTCGATCTATGGTGACATAGAATCAGCACCTTGATTCAAGGTTGCTTCCATAAAAACTGCACCAGCCGCAAAACTCAAAAGGGAAGGTAACATGATTGCCTTTGTCAAAGTCTGAAATTACACATTTTTTGAAGAGGCTAATGTCAGTCAAATTCTTTTCATCATCATTGACCTCGATAGGATCATAAATCTGAAAACAACTCAAAACACTTTAAATGAGTCATGGTTCAGATTGTCATATTTATCATCAGTGTTAAAAATGTGCTGTGCAGGGTGGAATAAACAAATACATCACTAAAACCACGTTGGAAAACAAATATTAGGGCCATCAGGCAATTCCCAAAACTGAAACCCCCATTTATGTTCATATATTCCCAAGTAAATACGGTTGATTTGATGACAACAGAAGCTGGATTTCAGATTCCAATTTCAATCGCAAAGAGATTTGTTGATTATAAAACATGGATAATGTTTCCTTCGGACATCCAAGAGGGGGAAACGCTTAAATACTGACGGTGATCAGGAGCGAAGCTGCAGAAACAGCTAGATGTCTCCCTCGACCTCCCTCCGTCCCCCCAAACCCCGGAACCTTTACAGGTAGGAGACCTCCACAGACGTGGGACAACGACACGTTGACGCACACCTCCGTTACTTTACGGCGCACCGGCTTTGCAGACAGGTCGGCTGCTCCCGCAGGGGGGGGGGGACGCTTTAAACCCCCGATCACTATTTAGCAGGAAGGTGCGGCGGAATCCCCGCGAGCGCACTTTGCCGGTTTCGCCGAAACTCTCCGGCCGGCACGGCCCGTGTCGTGGGAACACTATGTCGCAGCTGTAAATACGGCCTCTTTCTCAACGCCCTAAATGCCCGGTCGCCGGAAAAGGCTCCCGTGCGTCAACACAACACACGGTCGGTAAAGCGACTGACACGAAAACCGTCGCAACGCACAAAGACGGGCGACCCCCCGGTAGGCGGCAGCCCGGTTCTGCTGCACCCGCGGCTTTGACACTCGCCCACCGGCCACATAGAAGCGTATGGACGCTCGTTGGCTAGCAAGCTAGGTCACTTCTCCTGGAGCCACGGCCACCACACACACACACACACACACACACGCTACGTCGCCATACGAGCTGCAAATCACGCCCTTGTCGTCCGCTTGTCTGACGTTAACCTGCATTCCTCATTGTGCGGTATGCGGTTGCAGCAGAGGACGCGCGAGTCCGTTATCGGACACGCCGCTTGATTAAACCGGGTCGCCGCTGGCGCCGAGGCTCGTTGACCGGCTCGACCAGCCTCACCTGCATCGCCGCGGTGACCCCTGGTCGAGACGGGAATCAAAGCTGCAGCATCGCCGACGGATGCGATCGAGTGGCAATGAAAACAGAAAACAACCGACTCCGCCAATCGCTCCTCCTTCGCTAGCCGAGGCGGATGCGCTTCATTAGCAGACATGGAATTAGATTTACCAAAATACATGTATGTAACGTTAGATGCGGAATAACAAAACGTCACATGTATTTGCAGCCCTCGGTCAAAACATATATTGCACTCTTTAAGGGGGGTGGGATTTAAAACAGAAATGAACATTGAATTGTGTGTAAGTGAGGTAAGTCCGATAAAGGATGCATCGGTTTCCTCGGTTATTCGCAGGCTAGCCACAAAGCTAAGCGAGCTAAGGTTAGCTAACCTGCTAGCTCTCTGCGACACGATTGTGAGCGCTGGTGGAAGGCAACAGCCAACGTAAGCGGCCAAATGGTACAAATCATAAAGGTCAACGGCAGTCAACACCGCCGCAACCAAAACAAAACCAAAAAGCTCCCGCAAAACACGAAAGAAATGTCAATACACGTTAAGTTAATCCCCACATCGCTTACCATCTCTGGGCATCCACCCTCTTGACAGCGAATCCCCTGCCTGTGTGAACAGCGTCAAGACGGCGTCGATAAAAACTCAAACTTCCGGCGAAACCTTCGCAATAAAACCGACAGCTATGTCTCTATTTCCCAGTCTAAATTTGGTTGGATTGGGAACTTGGTTTAAATTCACTTGTATATTGACTAATATACTTTCAAAATATCATGTTCTATACCATTTCAAATAATTAACAATTGGATAGGCTCGTAATAAATGAAAAGATTGTTATAGGTGGCTGTCCCTTTCAGCTATAACATAAGGAAAGCTTTGTATCCGGATTTACATGATAGGACAACACGCGATACGGGAAATGATACTATATGTATATCAAACGTGGTATTTTATTTCATTTATTTATTTAATAATAATATTCTTTATTTTGTTATTTGGTACACAAGCAGCTGTAGCCATCTAGAAAAGCAGGATGCTAAACAGCTAAACAATGCCTTCAATGTTTCTCTGTACATCATTTTAGTCTTTAACAATAATTTAGTCATTATTCGTCATTTTTGAGCTATGACGCAGTGACTCACATAATAACATGAAAGGCTTTAGTTGCATAAAGTCGTATTGGGTCATTGGTCACCCAACTGGTCGTCTGCCAACCGATAAGTTTTCTCTAACTGCTACATTTAGCCTAATTTAAAATTGTAATTATATTTCTCGTTCTGTTTTGAAATACATCAGACACATACATTATCAACATAGCTTAAAAAAAAATATATATATATATATATTTTCTTATTTTCTTCCTCTGGTGAAATCACTTAAACTATTTGCGGTTTTTATTTTGTTTATTAACCCCTGTGGATAAGCCTAAAACAGAATGATTGGTTCTTGTTAGACAGCTTTTCCCGCCCTCCAATGTTAGATGAAGAGCATTACACCCTGACCCCGTGTTTTTATTAAACGGTCGCTTGGAGGCGTTGAGATCCGCAAATTGCATACAATAATTATTCTTGTCTGGGGTTCATTTCTATGGTATAAAAGCTTATGTAGGCTGATGTGGATATCTAATGCATATTTTTCTTCCTTCCATTTATGTGTTGGCTGTCATGACAACAACTAAATGGTAGATCATTACAATTTAAAAAGTGCAACCTAATAAATAATAAAGAAATGTATGCTCACATAATAAATAAATATGATTTAAATAGATGAATGAAAAGCTTCAACTTAATTTCCCTTGTGTCATCAATATGTAACTATAATCAATAGATTACTGCAAACGTACCAATGTTGGTTAGTTTTTTACTTCAAGAAGTGCCAGAAAATAAATAAAAATACATTTGAAGAGTATGTGTATTTAATATGCAATGATTTATTACTGCTTGTTCACTCTTGCACCTTAATCTTTAGGGCAGAGGTCTTCAACAGGGGGTCCGCGACCCCCAAGGGGTCCGCGAAGGTACTGCGGGGGGTCGCGACATTTTTGGTTGATAAGACAATTTTTTAAAACATTTTTTTCCCCCACAAATGTAAATGTCTTCAGAATCAGAATTTTATTTATGGTATTTAAATACACATTAACATGAATCCAACATATTGAAGCGAACGGATAAATTGATGGAGAAGACGTTATCTGTCAGTGCGCAACGCACACATTCAGCTACACACATTCAGCTACACTCAGCAGCTCTCAAGCTGGGCACCGATTCACTCACTGCTCCTTTCATGCAAATACGACAGCGCAGGCACCAGCCAATCAGATCGCGTTTATGCTCACGTCTAAAGAGCGTGAAGCTCAAAAATAAAAGATGGCGGACCAAACTCCGTAGGGGGTCCCTGCTCCACCTCGCAATCAGTTTGGGGGACCTTGGCTTGAAAAACGTTGAAGACCTCCCCTTTGGGGTATTAGAGTTGACCTTTATTCACATTCATGTCATCTGAACTGCAGTGAGTGTCCTGTCCCATTGCTGCCTTCAATTTGTACAGCTACTGTGTGTATTTCACAGGGATTTAAAATGAGCGAAATTGTAGAATGAACAGTAGCACCGTCTGCAGCGTCTGCTGAACTACGTGCCACTGAGCTGCTGCACCAATGACGCTCCCCTATCAACACTGTAACCGTGCAGCGCAGTGTGGAGGTGTGACCTGCACAAGCCCCGCATATGGTGTGTCTCTTGTAGGAGGAGCATGAGTAGATGGGGCCTGGACGCCCTTGAAAAAGCTCTCCCTGTGACCTGCTCGGCCCCACTCAGCCAGGCCAGTCGGACACGGCGCACTGCACGAAGCCTCTCTGGACATAATGGGACTCACACAGGACCCCAACTTCCAAAAGCTGCAGGACTGGTACACAGCTCACGCGCTGAACCTCAACATCAGGCACATGTTTGAGGCTGACAAGGAGAGATTCAACAAGCTCAGGTATGCAAAGTATCTTATTGTGTTTTATTCCGTGAAATGCAGAATGCACCGCATCACTGCAGGAAGTAGATATTTCCTTTGGTACGTCAATGAGCTTTGTTATTAGTCTGTTGTCTGTTGGTAGTCAGGTTCACATGATAATGTTGTGGCCCACTCTTCTTGCTCTGCAACTGTGCAGCTTCACAAATGACTTTGTTTGGATTGTATTTGTCAGAAAACATTTTTTGCACATGTCTCTGTGTTTGGACAGCCTCCGCATGAAAACTGAGGATGGAGACGTTCTTCTGGATTACTCCAAGAATCTCATCACCGATGAAGTCATGAAGATGTTGTTTGATCTGGTAAATCCATCTTTCTCACCTGCTGCTTTAGAAATGCCAAATGTCTCAATAGCTGATCCGGGCAGCTTTGAGGAGTCAAATCCTATTAGGATTTAAATCGTAATAGACAAAATGTGTCTTTATATGTGCAATATTGAATGCATTGACTAAAGATGTGATCATTCATTTGAATCTTACTCCCAATTCCAACTATTTCATTACATTTTGGACACTTGTCTGACATTTATTGTCTTTTTCAGGCCAAGTCCCGAGGCATTGAAGCTGCCAGAGAGAAGATGTTCGCTGGAGAGAAGATCAACTTCACTGAGGTGCACGTTGTCGTCATTCATGTCAGCTGTGACTTGACTCAAAGCAGTGTTCACCTCTTGACGTTTGACGTGACAGATTAACTCCTTCGTTGTGTTTTTTTTAACTCATTGAAGGATGAACAACCGATTACAACGAATGCAGCAGCTTGTTATACTTTAACTACTTTATCAGTACTGAGTGCTATGTGTGTCTGTGTGCGTCTTTTGTCCGGGTGCTGTGGGTGTGAAGGGCCGCTCCGTGCTCCACGTGGCCCTGAGGAACCGCTCCAACACTCCCGTTGTGGTGGACGGCAAGGACGTGATGCCAGACGTCAACAGAGTCCTTGAGAAGATGAAGGGCTTCTGTCATGTGAGGGAAATGCAACGTCACGCTCTGCAGCAGCTTTGATGCACTGGAGTTTACAGCTTGCCCACTGCGATTGTTCCGTTGCAGAGAGTTCGCAGCGGTGAGTGGAAGGGCTTCACCGGAAAGGCCATCACAGATGTAGTCAATGTCGGCATCGGAGGATCTGACCTTGTGAGTGCTACTTCTGGAGAGATATTAATGCATTTTGATGAAAACATCTATGAGCCATATCGCGATCGACAGCTTTTACCACTTCACGCTTTTCCGGTCCCATGCGTTGTCTCATCTGAGCTTCCCTGTGCAGCCGCAGTCCTACCTGACCTGAATTTGTACTTGAATTGGTTTGGCTTGCAGGGCCCCCTGATGGTGACTGAGGCCCTGAAACCTTACTCGAAGGGTGGCCCTCGTATGTGGTTTGTGTCAAATATTGATGGAACGCACATTGCCAAAACCCTGGCACAGCTGAACGCTGAGACAACCCTCTTCATCGTCGCATCCAAGGTATCCGGTTTACACAGATTGCAGCAGATGAAAAAGTTCCTCAAGCAGATCTGTGCCGTTAGTTCAGTACCATTATATAGTAATGCATGATTTTCTTTGTGTTTTGTCAATCTAATTCTGCATTCATAGACTTTCACCACACAAGAGACCATAACCAACGCCGAGTCAGCGAAAGCATGGTTCCTTGAGCAAGCCAAAGATGTGAGTGTGCAGCGGCCTCGGACTGCAGCAGCCTTTTGTTAGTTGGCCCACTGATATCCCTCAATCAATCTCTGTGTTTTGACAGAAATCTGCCGTTGCCAAGCACTTTGTGGCCCTTTCAACAAACGGAGTAAGTCACAAAACATCATTAAAACAGATGAAACCTTCTGTCTCTGTCCAGACATTGAACCCTAACTGTCCTGCTATATCTGTGTCTCCCCCTCAGCCCAAAGTCAAGGACTTCGGCATCGACACTGAGAACATGTTTGAGTTCTGGGATGTGAGTGCCCCTTTATCCACAGGCCGGGACCAGGGCCGCAGCTATAAATAGATTTTGACCTGTGAAGTAGGCGGGCGGACGCTCTGTCCGGCAGCTGCTGGGTAATCAGAAGCCCCTCTCTTCAGACGCAGTTATTATTGGTAGCGACCTTTTCTCTTGCAGAGGTCACTGTAAAGGCTGAGTTGTACCAAAGGTCAGAGGGCTGCATTTTGTTCCAGCTACAATACAGCAGACAAAATAGCTGCACGTTTTTTAGAATTTAGAAAGTGTGAGTGATCTGTCCCTAGGAGAGACAAAGAGAACTAGCCACAGGATTTTAGCAGATGATCAAAGGCAACCTGATGAAGTGCATCGTGAACTGTGCTGCTCATGTCAGTGCGTATTAACAAAAACGGGTAGCTTTTGAATAATTCCATTGATGTTACCAGTTCCTTCTGTTGTGTGCAACGCTGGCTTCTCTTTCATTAAAAAGCCAAACAAGCTATTTCATACGAAGTCTATTCAGATTTTTCTTTTTTCTTTCAGTGGGTTGGTGGTCGTTTCTCCTTGTGGTCTGCAATTGGAATGGCCATCGCCCTGCACATCGGTATGAACAGGGAAAACTATTATTTTTGTGTTTTGTTACATCATAAAAGTTGTCTGACTTTGGCACCTCCGAGTTGGATTATGGGGGAGACAAAGATCGCCCTCTAATTGCTCTTGTGATATTTTAAGCCCAACTGTTGAATTGATTGTGCATTTGGTGAACAATTCTGTCACGTCTCTTCTCCTTATCAGGCTACGACAACTATGAAAAGCTTCTTTCAGGAGCTCATTGGATGGTAAGTGCTTCTCCAACACCTTCAGTCGGACTCCCGAGTGTAGAAAAACAATCCACACCAGCTTTCCTGGAGCAGAAACATGAAGAACACACAGATGTGCATTCGCCTCCCTTCCTCTCCTGCAGGACAACCACTTCCGCACCGCTCCTCTGGAGAAGAACGCTCCCGTCCTGCTGGCTCTGCTGGGCATCTGGTACATCAACTTCTTCCACGCTGAGACCCACGCCATGCTGCCCTACGACCAGTACATGCACCGCTTCACCGCCTACTTCCAACAGGTCCGCACCCACAATGCCGCAGGAAGCTCAAGTACTATTTCACAATGCTAAATACGTTTTCCAAAAGGTGAAACTACTTGCCGATGTCAGCACAGGCCGACAGGACAACGCCATGTGAGTTTAGGACGTGTTACCGTTTTGATGGATATCGGTTATCTGTAGGGTGACATGGAGTCAAACGGAAAGTACATCACTAAAGATGGAGCACGTGTGAACTACCACACTGGGCCGATAGTCTGGGGAGAACCAGGAACCAATGGACAGCATGCCTTCTACCAGCTCATCCATCAAGGTAACGTCCCCAAAGATCCGCTTCGAGGTTTCAGTCAGAAGTTTCACAGACCAGGTGTTGTGTCTGTTGCTGGCGATAACGCTAGTTGGTTAGCCTCATGTCATGTGTCACCAATGCAGTCCAACTGTGTTGTGTCTCAGGAACACGCATGGTGCCTTGTGACTTCCTGATCCCAGCTCAGTCACAGCATCCCATCAGAGACAACCTGCACCATAAGGTACCCCCTGTGTTTGAAGACTTTTTCATCTAAAGCAACAAGGTAGAGAGCGGTAGTGTGCTCAGGAGTATATGTCTGCGGTCCAGTGGTGTGCAGCTGTGTTAATCGCCAGTATTGTAGCAATCAATTTGTTACAGCTCTGAGAGGCACCATGTGAACATACGCTGACTGCACTGCACTGTGTCTGAACGGGTGTGATGTGCGGCTGTAGATCCTGCTGGCTAACTTCCTGGCCCAGACAGAAGCTCTGATGAAGGGTAAGACCACAGAGGAGGCCAAGAAGGAGCTGGAGGCCGGCGGCCTGAGTGGAGACGCCCTGGAGAAAATACTGCCACACAAAGTGAGTCACATCAAGAAAGGAAACGCACCGACAAGTGAGACCAACGGCAACAAACGTAGGCCTACGTTTGAAAATCATTTACTCAAACCCAAGAAATCCCACTGGTTGGGAAGTGCCAGCAGAGTGAGGAGACAGAGGAGGTAGTGCCCCCCCCCCCCCCCCCCCCCCAGTGAGCATGAGTGAAAACAGCTACCGAAACACAAATTAAGGACATTTGTTGTCATTTCTGTCCTTGTTTAATAAAGGTGTTCCAAGGAAACAGGCCAACCAACTCAATTATCTTCAAGAAACTGAGCCCGTACACGCTTGGAGCTCTTATAGGTGAGAGCAAACAATGTTTCTGGTGACTGAGAGACACTGATGATAACATTAGGAAACCATGAATCAAATCACAGGTCACAGGCATGAGGCTAACACATACTGAAAATAACCAGACAATGTTCATTGACAGCCACTGTTAGGCTTACTATTCATCCTCATTAATGATACTATTTTCTTCTTTTATAATCCCATTGCATTATGTCTGCAGTCATTTTTTGTTCATGTGGTTATGATTATTCTGTCTTGTTTTGCAGCAATGTATGAGCACAAGATCTTCATTCAGGGTGTCATGTGGGAGATCAACAGCTTTGACCAGTGGGGGTGAGACCAATGTCGAGTTCAAACAGAATATGCATATAATAATATAATATATATATATATATGAGACGTGACAACATGCTCACTTTACAGTTGTAGCAGGAGTAACATGGATAATCATGAGTAAATGAGTGACTGTGTATCAGGGAGTTGTTTGTGTTTGATCCCTGAACCCGTCGCCTCTCTCCTTCCCCGCCGTATTATTAGGGTCGAACTGGGCAAACAGCTCGCCAAGAAGATTGAGGCCGATCTCCAGGACACCGCAGAGGTCCACTCCCACGACTCCTCCACCAACGGACTCATCAACTTCCTCAAGAATAACTTTGCCTGAGTTGAGGCCCCCCAGCCGCCAACCTCCACATCATTATCCGGCAAATCGGCTCTCGAGGCCGCTGGTCACTCCCACGCAGTCGAGCTGAAGCATTCTGTATGTTTTTACTCTTATTGTGGAGACGGTTTCTACGGTCCGATTTTTCTACGTTAGTTCGTTCACAAACGTGAAGGGCAAAAATCTTTTAGTATTTAAGTTGTGATACATGCTTTCACTGTCGCTTTGTCACACAAAATGTAGTTTCTGGAATAAATGTATCTGCACTGTTATAATGTGCTGCAAAAAAAGGAAACGCATGTATTCTCTCAACCCCATCACTGTGTGTGTGAAAAACGCCACTAGATGGCATTAGAGTGCCGGATTATATCGCCGGGACCAAATCTGCCACCCAGTAATCCACCATTTATTCAGTGGAACAAGAGTTCAATCCCACAAATCCCCAGACACTACAGCATCCATTTAGAGAGAAAAACAAACAGCATGTGACTAAAAGACGGTCCATCAACTTCATTTGCTCAATATTTGTCAGTAAATGTCTCTAAAAAACATAAAATTACAAACATACAATTCACGGTTCACAATACATCGTGAGAGGCTACCAAAGACGAGGCTCTAAGAGGAAATACACTCCACTATGTTTTGTTCTACTCACACTCACAGTGTTTGCGCTATGAAGACAAACAGAAAGTTAAAAAAAGAAAAAAATCCTAGACCGTCAGACACTTCTATGCTGTTGCCAGGCAACAATACTTCAAATCTACTTTTTTTAAATCTCTGGCTCTGAAACAGGATACAGAAGAAGTGAGTTTGACTGAGGACACAGAGCTTTTTTAGTGTAATGTTATTCAGTCTCAGGTACCACAAAACAATTAGTGTCACATAACTAATTGAAACGGTCATCTGAAACATGCATACATTAACTTCAACCCACAGCTGACTTTCTTAAACTTAAACTTTCCTCCAGGTTAATCAAGTCAGGTGCAGTAGGTTAAAATAAACAAGCAAGGCAACATGAGGAAATAAGGCACCAGGCCCAAGCTTAGTTCATCAGAGAGCATGAAAGCATGAAAAGGGTTGTGTGCGCGTTCCTGAGATGTTTGTTCAACAATGGCCCTGCACACTCTCACATTCCTCTTCATGCTTTATTGGTTGGCCCTGTCAGTCATTTTTTTTCTCTCCAGCCCGTTTAAGAGCTGCCGCCCCCCCCCCACTCCCCCTGGCAGGGTCCCAACCCTCCTCAGTACTGTGGTTGTGCCGCCCCAAGTTCATGGTGCTGTCTGACGAAGGGTAGGAGCAGAGTTAGAGATTCTTCTCAACGGACTGACTATACCAGGGAGCTTTTCCAGCTCGCTCCGAGAGGCATTCAGATAATTTGCATTCATCAAGTGCCAGAGCACTGGAAGCCGTTTCAGGGTCAGCATCCTTGCATGTGAACAAGTTCGGAAGCTCAGCTTCAGTACAGAAGAGCAGCCTGCAGGTCCGTATAGCTAGTCTTATTGCTCGCCTCAACTTAATGTGCACGGCCGTCCGCCCCCACCGAGGGACCTTTGGAGACCACATAAACCCAGTGCATGATGCAGATGGTCCCCATCTAGTCCCCAGTCCGAGTAGTTTAAGGCTGTCATTGAAAGCTCTGCAAAAAAAAGAGAAGAAAAAGAAGGCCAGCTTCATTTTTCCCACGACCACTGGAGTTATATAAAGATTAACTGAAGTACGTGGGCAGGGCTCGTAGTGCTGCAGCATAAGAAGCCTGTAGCAGTCCCATGTGGCTGCAGGGGGCTCCAGCTGACCCCTTGTTGCTCTGGCTTCATGCCCCCCCTCAAATTCCCCAACTCCTCCAGCAACACATTTTTTTAAGATCTCCTTTTAGCTGCATCCATCTTCCAATGCATTGCTGTTGAGGTCCACCTTGCAAACATGATACGTTGATTTCCCTTACAGTGAGAAATACAATAAACCATCTGATGAAGAGAAAAATGAAGCCGTGCATCCCTCACCTCCCTGTGAAATGGCTTGAAAAATATTCTTAAGCAACAAAAACTATATTGAATTAATGTTTTGGTAAAAAATATCACATGAAAATATTTGCATGCTCCATATCTGAATAATTCCATTGAGATTTCTCTGACCTCAAGGAACAGTCAGACGTTTATTTCAGCAATTCATCTCTGCCAAACTACCAGACAGCTGGGCGAGTTCATCCTCATGAGACGCCTCTAGATCAGTTATCCTCCTGGAATACTGTGCACTCCTTGTAAGAGTTTTTGTCTTCACTGCCTCTCCCGAATCCTCAGAAATACAGATATACAGTCCAACATCTGGCTCTTATTTGGCTTCGCAATGTGAAAGATAAAAATACAAATACTCCCACGCTGATTTCGGCTGCTGCTAGTTTGATACGATATGTTCAAAGTGGCAGTTGGTATCTCACATTTTTTCGATCAAGGCTGTTTTCGGTTAAAATGACACATTTTTTGCCACGCAAGCATGAGTATTTGTGTCTGCAGGGCTGTTTTGTAGAAGTGATTCAGCACATCCAAAATGAAAGATAGAACACATTATTCAGTCTTCTGAATCACATATGCACTGTTGCTTTAGATAAAAAGGTACCATGTTTATCCAAACATAAGCTCTATAAGGCCTTTCTTTCAAACAGACTTGATGACTTATCAATCACACTGGCTCTGTTCCTTTCAAGTGCTCCCGTGAGAGTGAGCTGGCATGATGCAATCAAAATGCATTCGGTAAAAAGGTTTTTGAAAAATGATTGATCCTACATTTAAACTCAATAGCATACTTTGTTAGGCCCTCAACTGCTGGTAAATGCCTTTCAAACTGCACATCCCCAATAATGTTAAAGTTTCTGATGAACCAATGTGAAAGGTCTGCAAACGAAACCGGACGACATCACCAGGAACCACACTGATTACATCACGTGTGTGTTTTCACGTGTTTGCGAGCAGCCTACACTCACACTCGTTTGACTCATATTTAGTGGGGTGAAGTGAAATCATTTGCAGAGTTGAGCTGCTCCATTTTAATTGACTGAAGTATGCATCTTAAACACAATATTTAAAAATAAGCGATTGTTTTCAGTATGTTATGCTCTGGCTAGCAGAACATGTTCAGGGCCTTAAGTGTGATTCTGTGTGATGTCACACTTACTACGTACATATTTCTATGCATGAGCGCAAACTTTCAATTGAAATAACTTCGCTCCTTTTAATGAGCGATGAAACAGACCGGGGTGGAAAACCGGAGGCTCGATTTTTTTGGTTACAGGAAAGGGGACAAAATGTCAGTAACCGAAGATGGTGGAGTGTATGCGGTAATCCTGCGGCGAGCATTTTTTCCCTCCACTTCCTGGCAGCAGAGGGACCCGCGTGCTCCAGAGGGAAGGTGTTCTTTTGTGCCGTGGTAACAGAGCTCACCTCACAGCGGCTCCCCTGGGGCTCTGCTACCTCTGCACACACACACACACACACACACACACCTCCCTGAGTCACAGGGGCGAACCCTCACACACATAAAGGGCGCTTTGTGCCCCAACTCATGGAGCTGACAACCAACACCAGCGAGCCCCTCACACTGAACGCCAGTGTTTAGCTAACAGGAGCCCAGTCAGAGGACAGACCGCTCCTATGTGCGGCATCTCCAGCTATCTGTGTATCAGTGGCTTCTAAACTGAAATGGAAAAGTCACATTCAAAGGGTGAAGGGAGGAGGGGAGGGGGGGGGATGTATTTTTGAATTCTTTTTCAAGTTTTCTCCTCAGTGCGGGAAGGTTCCCTCGCCTCATCTCTCCTTCCCTCATCTCCCCTTCACTTTTAAAGACATTGCCTGCAGTCGTCTGTGAGCCTGTCTCAAAGTATTTCCTAGAAATGAAAGGAGAGGATGACTCAATTTCGGGATATTTAGAAATTGAGCCAGGCAGCGGTAATTTGGCAAGCGAGCAGTAAAATCAGGACTTTCTTCTTTCTTCTTGAACCCGATCCACTCACCTGCAGGACGGGCACCGTTTATAACTTTAGAAGATGCTATTATTAATATGCAACCATCCGTGTCAGGCGGGAGGGAGAGTTCCCACCACATCGCAGGCTGAGTGCATGTCAACATGCAGCAGTATTTAACTGACGGCAGACAACAGCACTCTGCATGCAGCTACATGTAGGGAGGCTTGGTGGGAGTTAGTGGAGACTTAAAGCGGAGCTAATGACAACGACTTTTGGACTCGTCACTGTCATATTTGACATTTCCTGTGATCAGTAACTTATAAAGTATATTTCATGGTTAAAATCTGGGCTTGTTTTGTGCTTTTGTAACTAGACACACAGACATCAGCTTTTCATGTGTGGTATTAACAGGAATGTTTATATGCTGAAACAATTTACTAAATGGGTACAAAAAAAGTGATTCACTCGGTATTTGCGATCTCTAAACTTTCTATGATAAAGAGGTTTCCGATGGTCTTATTGTTTGGTAATGTGGGTGTTGTGAAGCCTTTTGAGACATTAAGCGCTTTATAAACACATTTGACTCGCCTGGTCTAATTAGAATTGGAGGCACATTAAGGGATGAGCGTGAGGGCGGCCACAGTGATCCAACCACAACCCAGTGACCCCCGGAGGATCATATTAGTGACCCGCGTGAAGACGTTAGGAGCTGCAGAGAAATATTAGAGTGAGTAGAGGAGATGGGATGTGACTTTAACAACAAGACATAAAAACCAGCCGGCCGTGGGAAAACCACCCGCAGTACATGTGGTCAAACCGTGGTTGACTCATGTCCACATGTTGTCCCTGCTGCACCCCGGGACTCTACCATCGCTTTGTCTTTTGCTTATTGCTGCTACTGCACAGATCACTGAATAACTGCAGCGCTCCTAAACCCTTTACTACCGCTGCACACCTCAAATATGTCAAGTATGAAACCGGTCATAAAGGATTTATCTTGACAGCAGTATTTTATAGCTGGGTGTGATTTTGCAGTGACGGATTTCGTACTGAATAAGAAAAACTAGACAAAACAACAAAACTACTAACAGCAAAATAAAGGTGATAAAAACAAACATTTTTTGCAGTTAGCTACAAAACCACTTTATTGAAAAAGCAGATTAGGTCATCTACAGTTAAATGATACGTCCCAATTTTTAATACATTAAATAACTTTAGACTTTTTCATGTTTAGATAAATAGATCTAGTTTCCTTTTTTATGAACCATCTAGGTAATCAAAACACTTAGAGATACAAAAGATGTGTGACAGATGTGCGTGTTGGAACTACCAGTAGGAGAAGAAGTCTTCTCTTTCCAAGTGACATTTGACAGAAAAATAAAATACAAAACCAGCCTCTTTATGTACAGGGTAACTAGCTGTGTGCTATGCAAAAGAAACTCAAGTAGTACATTTTAACAGGGTGAATTAATTATATTTAAAAGGGGATACACTCTGATCTTGTTAAGTTTTTCTTGGAGTTTGATAATGTGCAGACAAGTCAAAATAAAAATAAAAACCTAATTCTTCAAGTACAGCACACATTACTTGATGAGAACCCTCATACGGAATTGAGGTTATTCAAACGAAACGGGGAATGTCTCAAATACTCAGTCCTTTTGTTTCTGCTTTTACAAATATACAACACTAATCATTATCACATGGAATGAATCTCATTACATCAGGTTTCATTTAAAAGCACTTCCTGCTTGTGGTGACCCCCCTTCCGTCTCTGCTTTTGACACATTCAGTAGTATTTATTCAGAACTGCTTGAACAGTAATGCAGTATGATGCACAACAAGGGTTTTGCATACAATACTTGGTGTTTGCTTTATTCCCGTGTGAACACCTTTATGGGTGCAAAGGATGACACATCATCAACTGGAACACGCCGCCGCCATGATGCTGGGCAGATGTTGAAACAAACACCAAGAACTAGACGCAAACATCTGGAGGGAGGTGGTCATCACTAACAGAATAGAGCAGGTATTTCTGTTGGTTGCTGCGCTGCCCTGCAAACACAGTGACGTGCATGTGCCCGTGGCCCTGCCATCAACACACACACGCACGCACACACCAAGGGAAACATGGGGCGGACTCCCTAAAAATGCGGGCGGGACCTGCAGCTCCGGGTTTTCAGGGACGTCCTCCCACGACAGAGCAGCAGACGTACGGCGAACCGGAGCGAGACACACAAACATGCCCGTTCCGTCTTAAGGAGCGGTGCTCTCAGTGCTCGCAGGACAATAAACAGCATCTGTAAAGCTTTCAGGGTAACAGTGTCGAGCAAAAGGAATTCTCAAATAAACTGTTCAATTAGTTTTATTCCTCTTTGAGTACCAGATGGCCCGCATGCAGACGGTGTCGGTTGTCAGATCAATTTGAAAATAAGTTAAATAGGTGCTTGGTTAACACAAGGTGTTTTCTATTTGTCCTAAAGCCATACAACTCTCTGTATTATATTTTGAACATACAGATGTTTGGCCAGATACTCACAATAAATTCACTGTTTGACCTGATGTATAACTAAAGTCGGTGGAATTTGCACAAACGTCTCATTGTGCCACAGCTCTCTACAGTCAGTCGAAAGAGGCAACGTTCTAAACAAATACTTCTGTTGCCAAAAAACCTGATAGAGGAACCACACATTTGGTACTCAAAGTCGAAATAAATAATTGAAAGTGAATACTGTTTGATCTTCCAAAGCGAGTGGATCTGTGACCCAGCGACGGACACGAAGCGGCTCCGTGTCATCGAGCAGAAATGAGACAACAGAGAGGCTTCAGACTTCAGACCCTCTCTGAAAAGAAGAGATTCTACATCTATGATCTTATGTGGAAAACCGTTGCAAAATATATTTTCATATATAAAAAGACATTCTATGTGCATCTAAAATTGTCTTTTTCCGTCATAACATAATCATTGATTAAGACACTGCTCGTGAATCTCTCGAGGTCTCGTTTAAGACTCCCCAGTGGAATGTCAGTCGGGTCTCTCTGGTGGTGCTACGGTGCATCTGGTATTTCGGTGGGAGTCAAGGGGGGTTTGCAGAGTCCTTTGCGTAGCCTTTAGCAGGACTCCAATTCAGTGTTAGAAGCTGCACAGAGACACCCTGCCCCTCCTGTCCCGTCCAGCTAGCACTAGGAATGTAGTCAGTTGCCCCCCCCCCCCCCGGGTCCTGGCTCGTGTCAGCGCTGCTGGATTCGCGGCGGTGACCTGCGTCAGTCAGAGCGCAGGAATGAAAAACAAGGAGAGGAGGAGAGAGAGAAAAGCCCAGCGATGGATGAGTCTGTGTCCTCCTGGCCCAAACCCCACCGCCCCCCCCCCCCCCGCTTTGATGAATGCGTAGGGGTCAGGGTGTGTGACGTCAGCGGGGGCCTCTGGGTTGGTCTTCAGGGTTAGGGCACCCATGGGAAAGGGAGAGGAAAGGACCGCTGATGGAGTAGGTGGAGGAGAGGGACCCCCCCCCCCCCCCAACTCTTGGGCTCCATAACTCCATCATGTGACAGCAGCGCTGGTAGTGGGAGCCGCACACACCCTGGGGGGGGGGGGGGGGGGGGGGGGGGGAGACACGTCCCTGGAGCTGCTGCAGAAGGGGGGCGTTGGGGGGGTACGGACCATTCATTCCTCACTGCTGGATGTCTCAGATCACCTGGGAGGCGGGGCTACGGATGCCCCCCCCCCCCCCCCCCCCCATCTCCCCCTTCACAGCTCGGTGACATGGAGAGGGTAGCTGGGGGGCAGGTGGGCGGGGCCCTGCGACTGCAGCCGGTGGATGTGGCAGCCATGGCACAGCAGGTGGCTCTCCAGTGGGTAACAGCGGTGGCCCTCTTCGTCGTTCAGCTGGAGGCCGCAGTCCTAAAGAGAGCCGGAGAAACACCGTCAACAGGGAGAAGACCGTCGGTAGCTGAACGTGTGCAAAAACTTCATGGAATACGTTTGCTTTCTGAAAAATACGCTTCTAGCGAGGCGAGATGGGTCGCCGTCGCTCTCTCTCCCTTTCCAGTCCTGAGCTCTCCCGCCAGAGAGAGTAAATTAACATTCGCACCAAAACGTCTGTTCAATTGCTGTCGTGAGGATCTAATGCGGTGCGGGGACGCAGTGACGCAGTGACGCATCGCCGTCGTGACGTCGGTCAGAGAGCTGTTCTACTGGACCGTAGCATGAGAGGCAGCTCCCGTCAGCTCGTATTCATATTCTGATTCGGTGTAGTGCTCCTCCCATACGGGCTCCCGTCTCCCTTTAATGTCTTTGCTGACACACATGTTTAGAAGCAGAGCAGATTCCATACGTTTTAGGAGCACATACACCTCAATTCTGCACACATCAGAAATAAATGAGTGTTTGCTCCTGAGCATGCAGGAGAGAATTACATAATCCTGCCCTCACTCTCTCTGCTGCTTTCCAGCCTCTGGATAAACAGCTGAAAATACATGTATTATAAATGAGTTTAAATGAGTGTGTGGATCAGTACTGCCGCGTCTCCTTTAAAACTCTAGGCCAAATAAATTGCTGGCAAACTCAATAGTTCCCGGCACCTCCAGTGAGACTTTTCTTTCCGATATGTAATAAATTTACTATCAGGATGCTTCGGCTGTGGACTTTGCCCTTCCTGTGTCCACGAGTCTCCCTCTCCACAACTGTCCAATTATTACCCGCCGCTTACACAACGATTCGATTGAAGCGGGATGTCAAGCCAGTCGCCGACGTCGGCCTTTTCCGTCCTTATAAATACGGTATCAACAGCTAACGAGAGAAATACTGAATCACTGCGCGGTGGAGCATTCAAGTATTTGTTTGATCCACTAAACCATTCTGTCACACTTGAACAAAGAGTTCAGACTGGGATGACTGGGATTTCACAAGTCAGGCTTGAGCAACATGTCCCCAGCTGAGTTCAGGGCTCAGCGCTGGAATGTGCTTCGTCAATGAGTGACAACGGTGAGCCGTAACCTTGGGTCGGTATCCGTCTGTGTGTTTTTCTGTGTGTGTGTGTGTGTGTGTGTCTCATTCATTCACAACGACTGCAGCGGTGACTCATGCTCGCCGGCAGCAAACCAGTCTGTGCGTTTCATTCTCGGGTCTACACCGTATTTTTAGAGAAGGCTAAAGTGCTGACGTTTGACTAAGAGTATTTGGGGTGAAGAGTCAGAATTATAAGCCTATCTGCATTTAGGATTATAGAATTAAAGGAGGGGCTACAGTTTATATACAGTCCCAGGATTTGCAGCTGTTACCCAGGTCCAGTGTGTCTGTGTGTATGTGTGTGTGTGTGTGTGTGTGTGTGTGTGTGTGTGAGAGAGAGGAGTGCAGGCTGGAGGAGCATCTCACCTCACAGTGGTAACACTCCACATGGTAGTCCTTGTCCATCGAAACCACCCGGATGGTTTCCTCAGAGCCCTGCATGGACAAGCACACGGTCAGACTCATTAAAGCACCACAGACGCCGTTGTGTGTTTGGTCGGTCACTACGAGACGAGAAACCCAACAGATATTTACGATTTGTGTTACCTGGGCTGGGAGGATCGGCTGGTTGCAGGAGGCACACTTGGGAGCAAACACCCTGTCAACAAAAGAGAACATTACCAACGTGAAAGTGCAAATCAGTTGACATCCCAATTGCACTTCATGCAACTATAATTATTTCACAAAAGGAAAACTAGCACAGTTCTAATTTTCTCCTAACAGACTCAGTGTTCCCCTTTGATGACCCACAATCTGAGCGAAGTGGGAACCTTCAGGTTTCGGCTCACAGCTTTACAGCACAACAACAAGCCGTGGACTTGGTGTTTGCTGCCCGTGCCGGGATGGATGGGGGCCCCTGGACTAAACCGGGGCCGACCACCCGCAGTGTGCCAGGGTTTGCTTCACCGTTCACATCCATGAGTTATTTATTATCAGCGTGCAGAGGAGGGAGCTCACGTGTGATAGTCTTTGACGCAGTAGATGTTGTTCTCAACGTCCACGGTGAAAGGGACTCCATCTAGACCCTCCTTACACACCACGCAGCGGAAACAGCCGGGATGGTAGGACTTGCCCAGAGCCTGGAGGATCTAGACGCCCACAGAAACACACACACACAAAATACACACAGGGGAGATAACGGTAAGACTTTGGGAGGCCAGGGGTGAGATTTTGCTGAGATTTTATAAATCCCACATATCACAGTACATTTAAAATATTATGCTCTGTTGGATGAAGCTCCTACCATCTCCATGATGAGGTGACCACACACGAAACACTTCTCTGCCGTCTGCTGGAAACCAGAGTACTGGAAGACAAGACAACGGGCTCATCAGCTTCAGCAGTACACTTTAGGGGATCTTCTTTTGCCGTGCACTCAGTCGGACGGCTTCACCCCTGATGCACGAGCGTCCTGCAGCCCAGCCCGGCTATAGAGGGAGCTGCTGCTCTCTTTAAGAGAACATCAAAAGGCTTTCTTCCACAATCCTTTTGTCTCCCAGCTGAAGCTGTGACCGGCGGCGTCTCACCAGATGTTTGTTCTCTACCTCTCCGTAGCTGGCTTTGGTTTTTGCTCAAGGCCCTCCACTAAATTGCTACTGTTGAATCCATCCACATTTTGGAAAGCGCCACGTGTTTATCGGCCAGAGAGCATCTCCACTGGACTACGTGCGTTTGAAGGGCCTCCTGTGTGTAACACCCAGCGCCACATCGGCAGCTCCTTTCCCTTAAACCCGGATCAGAAGCGGATCATTACGGAGACCATCTGCATCCCACAACCGCCCCGGGGTGGTGACCTGTTGACTCGTGTGGGTGTGGGGAGATGAGGCTACCAGGTGAAGGTGGGAGGTGGTAAGGGGCAGGCTGCCCCCTGCCCTGACATCTCCACTCCAGATCTGCCATCTGCTACCACCCCCCTCCCACCCCCGAGACCACCCCCCCCCACAACCCCCCACACCCGGCGTGGCGAGCCAGACCAGTAAAGTCTTAGCTGTAGCGGTGGGGTGCGGGAGGGGGGGGGGTTGCGGCAAAAGAAGATTAGTCTCATCCAGTCATCTGACCACCAGCATCAGTTTATCGCGGACGGGCGGTGACTGTCACATGCAAAACAGGAATTTTAGCATTTCCCCGACAGATAAGCAGGTTGGACTCTGAGGGGAAGCTGCCTATAAACAGGAAGTACGACTGTGTTATGAAAAAACGGTTTGTGTTACAGGAACCTTTCGCAAGCTCCTTCCTGTCGGCAAACACAGAGCTTGGTCTTGCATACAGTTATTAAAACAACCAGAGATTTCATCCGTCCGCCAACATTAAACTTATAATTACGTTTCCTCGAAAGAGGCCACGTGTGTGACAGTTAACCTGAAGCAGATGGACCAGGGGCCGGAGAGCTACAGCTGTCGTCCTCCTCGCTTAATTGTAGGCGCTGAGGAGCAGCCCGTGGGGTAATTGAGCTCCTTGGGGAAATAGGGGGGAAATTAGTGTGAATCGGAGGGGCGGTGCTGAACTCCTAATTACAGCGGCCAGATCTTTCTCCTCTGGAGATCTGTAGAAATGTAGCCTGAGATCTTAATCCACTCACTCTCCGCCCAGCCGCCTGTCCAGCGCGAGGCCACTCGGCACGCCGCTGCCAGCTGACCATCACAGAAGCACATCACTGATCGCCAACACACAGGTGACTCACCAGGAAGTCCTCCTCGCAGTAGACCTTCCCGTTGACGTTGTAGAAGGCTTTCCCTCGCAGCCGCCGTCCTGAAAACAAAGAAAAACAGCATGAAATGTGCTGCCGTAGATGTGTGACTCGTGTGCGGAGAGGCCTTTGGATCACTTGGGGTTGAGAAAAAGATGTGGTAGCTGAATGAGGTGTGTTGCAACCAAAGTTCCACGACAAGTCAAAGGGAAAATATTGTCTGATAACAACCGGGCTAAGCTAACCAGCTTTATTGATCATAGCTTTACCTCAGCTTTCTCCAACAACCTTTAACTGAACGAAATGATTCGTTGAACGCCCTGACAGGAGTAAACAAAAGTACAGCCGCTAAAACACCAAGTCTCTCACCCCAAATATTTTGCAGTTATAAATAACATGCAGATTCATTTTGCTGAACCACGTTCTGCAGTGACAAGGCCAAAAAACAATGCTGCAAGCCAGGTCCCAAAGGTGTTGCGGAAAGCAGTCCCAGGAGAGAGTGAGCTTCTGGTTTGGCTGCATGTTAAAAAGGAAAACTCACCGGATGAAAACATTATGGCCGACACAGCTTTCCAAATGATATTCATCTAATGCGATGCAATCATTGGCCGGTGTGCCTTCATCTCTGCACTTTACAACCTCAAAAGAACGTGGGTGTGGAGCAGATGGCCGGCCTGGGGGTCATCAACATCGTGCCTCCGTTTCATTACTTTGAGCATTGATCACAAAAGGGATCCCATTCACAATCCATGCACAATCAATACAGCAGACTGCTTCCAACCCCCCATTGTGCACCGTTCACAGACAGATCAACCATAGCAGGCCGGAGGGAGGATGTGCCCAACGTTGACAGACGCATCGAGCCGACGCGATTAAGCGAACGTTTTTTGTTTTTTTAATTGATCAATTTCAACATTCATCGAGATACAACCCCAAACTGTTGAAGCTGCCACTTCTGGCTTGGCGGCATGTTAAGGCTGATGAAACTTATCATCAATCCCGCCAAAAGTTGCAGTCCTACATCTCGCAAACACCAGCAGGGAAACGCGGCCCAGCTCGGAGTGTGAGTCTTCATTCACCAGAATCCGAGTTGGAATCCAATCTAAAAAGGAATTCTGCTGTGGTGCTGCAGCCCCCCCCCCCCCCCCCCCACGCACCCCTCACAGCTCGTCCATTCAAATTCATTTAACAGCAGCGGTGTCTCTCTGGCAGCATGATGACTTCACCCGGGCCGGGCAGACGCAGCGCATGGATCTCATAAATCTGCTGGATTAGTCAAGATTTAATTGTCGTCCCGAGCCACTACTGGTTTTATGGGTGTCCCAGCAGTCTCTTTTTTAACATTGGAAATATATTTCACACACAAACCCCGTGTCACAAACGCTGGGAGACGGCAATACATTAACACCCACATAAACGGCTGCAGCGGCCGAGGAATGCCGTCCACACAATAGGTGAGACTTTTAAGACTTTGAGACGGAGGAGCAATTAGCATTTTGCTAGCATGGAGGCAAAGAGAGAAGCGGGACTGAGGAAGAACTCCTGTGTGAAGCAACTCTTGAGAGACGCTTTCTTCAAAGCAGAGACGTCGGAGAGGCTAAACCTGCAGGAGCGGTATGAGATTATGGCGACCGCGGCTGCAGCGAGGTGGAGGGGGGGGGGGGGGGGGGGGGGGTGAGACGTTGCTGTGTGCTCGTCCGTGGCCTCTGCTCTGGGGTCTGGAAGGTGGACACACAAAGGGCCCCGGCGCTGATGGCTGTGTGGAGCGCTGCGAGGGGAGAGCGGGCCGACTGAGCAAACGGGGACATTCTTTCTGACTGAGGTCACTAGCTGGTCCCATTCAACCCCCCACACCTCTCCAACACCCGCTCTCTGCCCGCTCCCCTTGCCGGTGAGAAGAGGAGGGGGGGGAGGGCTCCATGCCTCTCTCCCCCTCTCCGGCCTTTTGTCACCAGACAGCAGAGCCTCCTCGCAGCGCTACAAATGAAGTTACTACTTGATCTAAGAGCTCTTGGACATTAAATGCAAATGGATGCATTACAAGCATAACTGCACAATGTGAGGTCAAAATGTGACCCCGAGGGACATTACATCATGGCCTCATCAAGATAATGCATATTTTTGAATTATAAATGGTTAAAAGAAAACACAAAAGAAGGAATTATTCTGATGAATATAAAGCGTTATTATAGTCGTACTACTTCAACATGTTGTAAAGACACACGTTCCCATTTAGCAGCTAATAGAAGTTAAATGAGCTGCGGAGAAACAATGTGGAAAAACAAATTAAGCCCATAAACGATTAATAATGACATAATTATGACCTCTGCGCTCCTTGAAGCAGTTGCTTGTAATGAGAGCTCATTTTGTTAATGCACCCATTATGATTAATGGAGTTGCCATGGAAAACAGCGGTGGTCTGGTGAAGGAGGTCTACTAAATGTTATCTACAGCAACATTTGCGGGCGTCCACAGAGAGTTGTAAGTTGTTTTCTTTTATCCCCCTCAGGTCTTGTTTGGACTGGGGAATGTGCCCCCCCCCCTAGATACGGGATGCCCGGACCAACAGGCCCCACTGCACCACTTTGTCTCAAACTGCCACCAACAACTTCTCTCAGTTGAGTGTTTCATGCAACGTAGAAATGGTTATGGTCCTAGCAGGACCTGTAGGCTGGTGACCTAAGAGATGGTGTGCCACCCGAGTGCAACCAAAATAACTTACAGACGCCAACGAAGCCCCCGCGGCCTTCAGACGGAGTTCTAATAGAGCAGCTGTTTCTTTTGAAACATAAAAATGTGCAAATGCTGCTGCACAAAGTACGGCGTATCCGGTCCCGTTCTGTGTAGAAGTATGTGGCAACTTCCTCTTGGTCATCTGGCCGTCGTTGTGTTTCAACATGACGGAACTGTTCCTCTATGTGAAATGCATGGTAGGCTTTTATTTTTTTCAAGGGTTCACTGCCTGATTTTTGCCAGCGAAATCACTTGGACTGGACAACAAGTGGTTAGTGGAGTTTTGGTCTCTTCAATCCGATCTATTAGTCAGAATGTTTAACAGCCGGCCGCTGAGTGCGTTCGCGCTGAAAGAGCTCATAGCACGAGGACGTGGCCGCTCCAATGGCGAAATAGGCCATCCATGCCTGCGTCACTTTGTCACCTACAACAATCCTAACGAGGAGTTTCTCCTGCTCTAGTTGGCGGCATGCATCACTCAGTCTCTCTGTTCTCTGTCTCGGGCAGAGAAACTAGTGCCCTGCTCGTTCTAGGGGTACAATACAAATGGGGATTTGCTCTCAAACGGAGCCTCAAACTGAATTGGTCTTTGCGGACCATGACGCGGCGAGCCTCTGCACGCCTGCAACCTCAACAAGATGTGCAACTATTTTAGCTGATAACAGAGTCGTTGAAGGCAAGTCGAAATGATACAGCTCTCCACCAGAATCAAGACGTATGACCAGGGACCTGCTGCCGCACCCCTTGAGCCACGCGAGGTAATGCTGGAACCGAAAAGCACTGCATCACCGCCTTACGTCAGGCTCTGATTACAGGAATAGTAATGTCCAATTGGCTCCAGCAGAGAGGAAACACGTGCGCTGTGGCTTCTTGGTCCGTACCAAACGTTTGGTAAAGGAAGCTTTCACAGATACAATTTCAACACATGACGACATTTTCAACTCTGTTTGATACTCGAGGTAAGCGTCACCTCTTCTCAGAGTTGACCAAAGCGTCTCTGGAAAATACAGCTGTCGAGGAAAAGCTTGTGCAAACTGCAGACATGTCTACAACTGTGGCGAATGGAGAAGAGATGCGGAGAAGAGGTGTGTGTGTGTGTGTGTGTGGCTCAACTGGACAAACAATAATAACCCCTCTAGCCTATTATATTCTCATCACAAGTGCTTTTGGGATTTGGAAGCAAATTCAGCTGTCAAATCACTTACTCTTTGTGCGTTTTAAACTTTAAACTCCTTTTGTAAACCCTTTATGCACAGTAACGTCCACATGATGCTGAACGATGTAATGACAGTGGCAGATTTTACAGAATCGAACACAACGAGGTAAACACAGAGCGAACTGTGTGTTAAATTACCAAACCTGAGGGCCCTGCTGCTGACACGGCCCACGCATCTATGGCAACGCACAACAACACTTTTATTTATTTTTTTCCGCCTCTTTTAAGAGATGGATATTAAAATAAATATTTTACGTTTAGGGAAAATGTGGGACTGCAGCTAAAATCCAGGGCCATATTTTAACATGTTATGACTTGTGTCTCGCAGCCTCCAGTTTGCCTGATATTCATTCAAATGCTGCCACGAGTCCAACGCGAGCACAAAGGTTAAATCGGGGGCGTTACAATTGAAATGCAGCTGCAGGCCTGTTAGCTGTCGCCTCACCAGCCTCCTGCTAATGAGAACGCCTGTTGTTATCTAACAAGCTGGTGATACACATCGAAAGTAACAAGCTGACTTCAACGATAATCTGCTATATCATACATCAAAATACATGTACACATAACCTCAGAGTCTCTGATGTAAATATATACACACACACTTTGACAAGTGTACAAACACGCCGTATTAATCATGGAATGAACGACAAAAGAAATAGTCGCTTCCTCATTTCTTCTTCTGCTTTCTGATTTCCGCTGCCCGGCAGGTGCAACTAGGGGCGGTGAATGTTTTTAAGAAATCCAAACCCTCTCTTCTCTCTTCTCCTGCCTGTTCTTTCAGAGGCCGGTTGGATTACTGTACCACAGGGATGAGTCACCAGCCCCGCGGCCGACAGTCTGCTCATCCAGCCCCCCCCCGTTGTATCGGGAGATGACACGCTGCTTGAAGAAAATGTATTTGTATTTCTGTGGGGAAATATATTCAGTGGCAAATTGGGGAGGGCAACTCGTCCTGCTACAAAATGCCTGTTTAGATGGCACATTAATAACATTGAGAACATTATGCATACAGAGTGCCAGGTGCCCTTTTTTGGTGACCATGTGCAAGTACAAGTGCACAAAAGAAAAAAAACACTGATTTAATGTCATTCTTAAGGGAGAAAATCCCAAACTGAATTGACCCTAGAACCCTCAAACACATCCACTTGTCTGCACGTGTGTGCACGCGCTTCTCCGTGCATGTGCAGTTTAACTTGAGCGGGCCTGCGCCCTCTGATAAGCAGGTCTGGTACACTTTGTGACTGTCTGAGGTCCTCCAGGGAAGGCCGGCTGAAGTGGAGGGGGGTAGTTTGCATTCTTGGCCATTTCATGAAAAAAGGGTGCAACCATGGGAGTAAGCCAAGAGGAGGGCTCAATTATGCATGGTTAAACAAAGCCCAAGGCTACCAGCGAGCAATGTCTCAGCAAACCCGGCCTCACTCTGGAGCTCCGGGCTGCATGAGGATCCTACTCAAGAAGGAGAAAAAAAAGCAACAAAAGGAAACCAAAAAACAAACAGGGACGTAAGAATGCAGCTCCAGTTAAATCACGGGCTTGTGTTATGTGCAGGCACTTTGGAACTAAACTTGTCAGAGACCTTCACAACATTGCTTGAAAGAAGACAATTGCCACAGAGTTTGCGTTTGCCGATGAACCGTCTCCAGAGGCGGGGCGGGCGGCGGAGCCACCAGGGACGACCTGTGCCGAGCGCACAAAACAACGACTTATCTCACCCTGGACGTGATCTCCCTGGTAAAGTCCCACAAACATATTTTACAAAGCAATCACCCCCTCTAAGGTTCTCCAGTCATCCTCTGAGACCATTTTTAGGCTTAGGCACACGGAAACATCTGGTTATCTCACAAATATGTTGGGTTGAAAGACCCGTGTCTTTGTTTCATTAGATCACGGACAGCAGCTACCAGAAATCCTAAAAGAATCCTTTAAAACACACAATCAGGACAGAAGTCATCGAGCTCGGAGGCCACTCTTCCGCAGCAAAAGCGCACAACTTCAGCAACTGGACACTTGGCATCTGGCCCCTCTTTCTTTCGACACACAATAAATCGGAAAGTATGTGGCTTTGGTTACATGTAAATTATAGGCAGTTCTTCCAGAGCCGCAGGGGGTGGGGCAGAGGATCAGTGTCCACGTATAGTACACATGTGAATGGAAGCAACCTGGCTAAAAAGCTTTCTCCCAACATCTTCCTCTTGTTTCCCCGGGAAACAGGAGAGGAGGGCTGGAGTCAGGTGTCAGGGGCGTCCAAAGACACACACACACACATAATCTATACTGTGAGCGCGACAAGAGATTTAATTACAGAGTTAAAGACCAAATAATGTCGGCTTTTTATTACTTTGCAGCATTATTAGCTGCGAGGGAGAGAAAAGTTGGGGATCCGTGAAGCCGAAGCCGAACCTGTTGTCTGTGGTTACTGAAACCTGTTGTTGCCTGTAGGATGTGGGATGTTTCTTTGGCATCATCCCTCAGTCAGGCAGTCAGACCTCAAAGTCAGCGTCCGCATCTCTGATTCAAATATGCAGAAATCATCTGGAAATCATCAGCTCTGTAGGGGAAATTAAGGATGTGGACATTTTCCTGGGACAGCGCCAGAAGAAGCGTTGCAAACGGGTGCGATGAGACAGACTGAACTACCCAGGAAGCTGTGCGTGCTTTTCACAAGAAAGAACAACTCTTCAATCCTCATATTTATGCACTTTTTTTGCACTTTGTTGCAGCAGGAGTGTTGCATGGGGGGGTTGTACGGAGGGAGAGATGTGAGTCAAGGATATTGAGGGGATGAAAGCAGGGAGGGAGATGCAACAAGCTAATTATTGTAGTTTGTCCCAAAATGCACCCGCTTTCGCAGAAGTTGCTGCAGCTGCCACGCCACAAAAGCGCATTGAAGCAATTAAGCTACTTGGCGGCTTGTTTTGCACAACAAAACTCCCCACACCTCTTTCTCCGCTTCATATCACAGTCAAACCTCATCGCGCATCATTTCATGCATTCGATGCATACTTATAATGGCACCCATTTTCAACGTAAACTGATGCACGCTAGAAGGAGGAAAGAGGCTGAAGGGGTCGGCCGTCAGGATAACACACTCCACGGCCACAATAGCATTCCATAGCACATGCCTCATCAACATTTTAACCGCGGGCCCCACGATGCACCAGCTTCAGCTGGTATGTATTACTCACCACAGGAGCAGCAGGTGAAGCAGTTTGTGTGGTACAGGTTCCCCATGGCCTGGCAGGCTTGGCTGGCTCCGTACACACCTTTCCCACATTTGACACAGATACCTGTTAAGAGACAAGCGGGCAGTTAGCCGATGATAATCCTGAGCTGAGTACTTTGTGAGGGAGCTTCCGAGATGAAAGAAAGTCTCCTGGTGAATTATTCAAAAGCACTTTGCCGTCATGAGATTTTAATATCAACGGCTTAATGGCTAATGTGATGCTAAACATTTTGAAACTGAGGGGATTTTGTACTCGCTTGTACTGTCCATTCAGCACACTGTCTGCTGCTGTAGCATCACTGGAAACAAACCGTTTCCAAACATTGGTGACAGCTTTGCTGGAGCTTTGCTGCAAAGCTGATAAAACAAAGTGCTGCTGCCAAATAATGCATGCATTAAAGTAATAATGCAGGAAAAGGATAAACATGCTACAGATGGCACAGCTACTGTAGGTCCTCCTCTAGTCTGCTAGCCTACGACACCACGCTGCCAAAACCAAACATTAAACCGGTGCTCATCGGTTTCCGGGTGGGGATAATCAACTCCCAAGTAACATTTCTCAAAATGATTCATTTCCCGGTGTCATTTCTATGTACACTACATAGAAACACCACTTCAGAGGAGCTGGCGGTTGTGTTAGAGAGGATGTGAGGTCAGGAAGGGCGCACCAGAAACAGGATTGTGCTTTTCTACTTTGCCAAGAGGTCAGTGACTGCTGAAGAAACTAAAAACAGCTCTGAGTGGATTTTTTAAGTATAGCGGTCATTGCGGAGAGGCCACAGCTTTTGAACATGGTGTGAAACACTTTGCTGTCTATAAATGAACACTGAACGTGCACAACTGGATTCTGTTTGAGATGCTTTACGTATGAGGACGGTGTCGTCTCCCCACTGACTCCTCTACTGTATTTTAGGTCGTTAACAGGATTTTAGAAAGACTTGAGTCTAAACGTCCTCACTGTCAGACACTTTCCAGAAATTGTCTTTAAATATCTAAAAATAGCGTTATTATTTATAAGTCATTATGAATTAAAATCTCACCAGCTCCGTCAGGGTTTGTTTGATGAGATTTGACAGGAAGTGCTGATACAAGAAAGCCCACCGGCTGAAATCAGACTTTGATTCAAATGTTACTAAATGTGATTGGAAGGGGACGTCCCCCTCTCTGTAGGACAAAAGAAGGACCTTTACAAAGTGAATAACTATGCTGTACAAACGGCCAGTTTGACCAATGACCAACTCTTGGAGGAAATGCCCAACTAGCCCACGGGTACACAACTACTACACATTAAACCTGAACACAAAGAGTGTTATTACCTTTAGTGGAGAAATGAAATGAGGGGCATTACAAAAAAGACGCATTAAACCATTTGGACGCAGCAGACTAACGATCTCCAAACTCTCGCGCACAAGACAACCTCCACCGGGGTCACATTCCTCAGGGAGGGCAGGGTCAAAGCCTGGGTGGGGTGAGTCCAGGGTCACAGGGCCTACAGGACACAAGATCCCAACAGGGAGCTGAACCCCCCCCCTTCCCACTCCCCCCTTTATCTTTTGAAATAAATACAGAACTCAGGAAGGATTCGGAGCAAGGACACGCTTTGGGGGACGCAAATCGTAGAATTTCCCGGCTATCTGACGCAATTATTTCCCCCTCGTAACAGCAACAGTGGCATTATAGTGAACAAAAAAAGGACAAGCAAATGTTACATGCCTTCCGTCCCTTTGAACCTCACAACAAAGCGTTTGCACAAATAAATTCATCTTAATCAAAGTCAAATATTGGCACTTCCTGGTGGAACCTGAACTCATCACCTCACAAGCAACGACAAGAACAAACGAGTAAACCTGGAGTGCGTCATTTCTCCAGCATGAAAGTCCTCGATGGGAAGAAGAAGAAAACATTTCTATTTTTACCTCCATGGATTCCTTATTCAAAGACGAGACCACTTCGGGGAAATCTCACAGGCAGTAAAAGTAAGCATTCCTCCTGACCAACACATCGGATTTATCCACCCGCGGCCAAAGGCGGTTGAAGCAGAAGCATTCTCCCAATCTGCCGGCGGAGCAGCAAGCCGGCTCCCCCAGTCGTTGATAATGAATAGCGTTTACTGTTGCACATCCTTTATTTGAAATTCTGTCACTCCTGATTCGCCTCCTGGCTGTCGCTGGTTCAGCGAAGGCTTCTCATCCGTCACTGCGGCGGGACATAAGGCCACTTTGTGAACAGGAAACATTGTATAGACTCAAAGAGAACTTGACTGGAAGTAAAAACTCCCTCTTTTAGCTGTTTTACCAGGAAATCATTCATACGCAGAACATTTGCTCCCGGTCGATTACATTCCTCTCAAAATGATCTGTTTCATTTAAAACATCCACTCGTACCACGCGCTCACGCCAATGTTGATGAAACAGCCCATTCAGACTGATGCAGAGACTATAAATATGCTATTGTAGTATCATATTTATAAATAAATATGGCATTCTATTAACCTTAAACTGACCACTGTACAAACCTCATTTTGCCTCATCTCAGTACAAAATGAAATCAAATGTTACAGTATTTGTGCATGTGATCGTTTTGTCATTTCGAGGGTTCTACGTCATTTGTGCAAGTGTTACGTCAGGAGGCGCCGGCCCATCACGCCTTTGGACCTTCTCCGTTATTGCATCGGGTCAGCAGACTTCCTTCAATGCTCATTTGCGCTGAACTCAATGGAGCAGCTTCTCTGTTTGCAGTAATCCTACTCCACCGGTTATGAATGTTACCGGTGATTGCGATATGGCGGTTTTGAGATACGGCCTCTATGTGAATAAGGCAAACTCTGATTACAGCGTGCAGCGCGAGCGCTGTTTGATGCTTTGTTCTTTGTGTATATATTTCTCGACTGCGCGTGTTGCACTGCAGCCTCGACACACTTGCACAGAGCGACCAGGAACAACTGGCTCACTACACGTCGAGTGGACGAGCACAACGACACAAATCTATCTGGACCCAGATAGCAGGCGCGTGTGTGTGTTGCTGCTCCTTTATCTCATGTCACCATGTCTCTACTCTTGCACACAGTTATCTGCCTGCATGACAGACAGAGAGAGAGAGACCATTTCCATCTATTTCCCACAGAATGAATCTAAGGCCACGCATTTAAAGACGGGGGCTCTTTCGCTTTGCTTTTCAACCCAACAGCTCAACTAAAAAAAAATGTATTATTAAAGCCATGTGGATTCACCTACATTACTTTATTCCCTGTAGTTGCAACTATATTGAAGGTTCTCTTAATCTATGCACCGTGTGTTGGCGAGATTGTTACGAGTGAGGCTGCGGTTCACAGGACAGTACAGGAACGAAACACTCTTCACATTCATTAAAAACAGGATGCCGAAGCCCCCATGTGCCCATTTCATAACATGTTCATGTGGCAAGGACAGGATGTTGTGCCTTCACTGGGGTTAAAAATAAAACGGCATCACTGGATGCACATGTACATTCCTGCACCTTTGAACGGAGCACTGTTGTTAAGATCAGGCCCTAATCTTTTCAGTGGCGCCGCTGCTCAATATGTGGCTGTGTTATTATGCCTGTGAGAAGGCTTTTTAACATCAAACTCAGACTGGATGAGTCTAAAGATGAAGTGAAAACATGTGTATCAAAGAGAGACTATGTTATGCTGTTTCTGAGATGTGCTGGATCAAAGATAGAATAGTGACATATCGGTGACTCTGCAATGAAATTAAAATAAAGTGATAAAGCGATCTGCCATCACTGAAAACCACATTGAACGTGCAGCGAGTTGTAATAAGGTTTGCTCGGCCTGACTCGTGAAAATCTAACGAACGCCCAGTGTGACTTTTACGTCTTACAGCGCAACACCACTGCATGTCTTATTGGGCTGATTCAGTTTCTGCACACGGCGTCTTTGTGTGTCTGACCAGCACAAAACACTCACAATCCTGTAAGATAAATCAATAATGTGGCAGCAACACCAACCCAAAGTGTACAATGTGTGTGTACTGTGTGTATTGAAAGCAAACAATCACAGTTGCAGACATTAAAAACGGTTTTGTTTTGGTCCTTGAGAAACTCTGGAGCTAGTGTTTGATTTGACATGTTAGCTGTTTACTGGACTCCCACTGATATGCAATGTGAACGCTTGCCGCATTTACAAATTTACACCAAGGGAACAAAGGGGAGGAAAAGGGGAAGGGGACAGCACGGAGACACGCCAACATTTCAGCTCAGCGGTCAAACAATGTAACCTTAAATCGTACAGCGAGACTTTAAAAAATAAAAACCACAAATCTAATCTCATGTGGGCTGCCATGCGTGCTTGAACAGTAAATACAGAGGGCTGTGTGCTGTCGGGGCTGTTTGTCGGGCCTGTGCATGACTACTGCCATTATAATTCTGGGCAGGTGATCAGACTTGACCCCCACCAACTATGTCTGGCCCGCCTGCCAAGATCGTGTGCCAAGTGTCTGGTGTTGCCCGACTCCCCACCGGCTGGTTAATGAAGGGCTTCGCGGGGGAGTCTGGGCGGGGTGGTGTCGCTGGTGGAGAGGAAGGGTGGGCCTCCCTCCTCTGCTTCAATTGCAGGCCTGTATCGGGCCAGCTGTTGATTCACAGCTCCTTCTCCACCACAACAAACACAAGGCCACAGAGGGGCCGGCCCGGCGGAGAAGTACGCCGCCGGCCCCCTCCTCCCCGCCCCGGGCCCCCCATTCCATAAAAAGAAGGCCCCGGCAGTCAATTTCTCCTCTGTCGCTACGGAAACAGAGCTGTCTCTATTGGGCTAGGAGTGTCTGACTGCATTCTTCTCTCTATCTCCCTCCTTTTTCCGTCTCTCTCCATTATCTCTCCAGCCCCCTCCCTTTGCAGTCTTCCTCATTTCTTCCTCCCGCTCTCACCTGCCTGTCTGGAACAAATCAGCAGCTGTCTCAGCCTCACTCTGAGCAAGTGCACTGGCTATAAAACACACCACTGTTCTCTGTCTGCAGCCATTTGTCTGGCTGCTAATTCAAAGGGAGACAGCAACTTCCTCAGCAGGCTTTCAATGCCTGTGTTATTGCAGGCCGACTAAATATATATATGGCTCCACCGTGCCGTTGCTCACAAACATGTACCGCAATGTTCAATTCGTTAAAGCGGATCAAAAGAGAAATCACTGGCCACAAGCTGTCTTTTGTCTAATATCGGAGGACATTATGAGGCATTTCCAAACCCTCCGGAGCCCACCGCTCCGAATGACCGAAGGGTGTCTGCTCTTGCCGAACACAAGGTTCCATTCAGTGGAGCAGCGCAGTGCAAATGTTTGCTCTGCCAAGACAGAAATCAGTATTGCCCTGCAATGCCACTCTTATCTGCAACAGAGGGAGCTGTTAGTGGTAATGTATCTGTAGCAGGTTGCAAATGGTCCTTGAAGAACCCCCCCCCCCCCCTCCCATGTCCCAAAGAAAAACACAGACCAGCGAAAAAACTATCTTTCATCAATTTCTCTGAATTCCAATTTAGGTGAGCACTTAACCGCGTGCCAACGTTTTACGCTGTTTGTCCTAGTATTTGTTCATTGGTTGCCATGGAGAATTCTAGACTCAAGTCTGTCTGTGCAGGAACAAAAACCCACAGCAGGTTTTGCTTGGAAAGTTACATTATGGCCGTCTGACGGATATTTCTTGTGCTAAAGTGTGACAAGGACAGAGTGGCCAGGAGCATCAGCGCCTGAGGCGAGACTCAGGGCTGAGCTGTTGGGACCAGATGAGTTCCTTCTATATCTACCAAGCACTGTCAATCAAATGACAACTTTCGATATGCGTCTTCCAGGATTAACTTGGGTTGATTTGAGACCTCGGCAGCCTACACGTGTGCAAACACATTGTACATAAAATGCACCTTTGATGCTCTTAACTTCCAGGCTAGAACCAAATAAACCAAAGAACATATCATGAAAGAGAAGAACACATTTCAAGATCACATGAATTGAAATGCTGATGTTTGCAATTAATTATACCCACCAAAGTATTCCTTTTTCATGTGCATCTCTAACTCCTTTTCCAGCTCCAAGGTCAGCGCCTCCAGCCGCCTCTCCGCCTGGCTCGGTCCACTCTCCCGGCTGGGGGTCACCTGGTAAGGGACCTTAAACCTCTGGCTCGAAGACGCCGTTTTTGAGCACACCCCGTAACTAAACGATGCGACCAACCCCGCGGCCATCTCCAGCGTCCCCCCCGTGTGGGCCGACTGCTGCTGGGGCTCCGGCCCCTGGAGGTGGACGCGATTCTGGAGCCCGTTGGCATCTCCGAACTCCTGGAGCAGCGTGTCCTCCTGCGAACTGCCGCCCAGCATCGACGACCTCGGCGAGGGCAGCTGCAGGTCCGGGTAGGTGCTCATAGACCCCCTGGAGCTGCGGGAACTCCTGGAGCTGTGGCTGGAGATGCTGGAGCGCGGGCTGACCACGCAGTTGGCCGTCGCGCCCGGCCTCGCGCTCCCGTCCTGGCTGCAGACGCTCGAGCGAGGGCTCGCCGCCGGCGCTGCGTGCAGAATCGCCCCCTCCAGGTCGTGGTGGACCACGGGCCCGTAGCGGGAATCGGAGTAACTGGACCTCGGGCTGGTGGTGAAGGAGTACTGGCTCGCCGTGCTCGACCTGGGGCTCGCGTGCCTCTGGTCGTAGCCCATGCTGATGCCGCTGGTGCGGTTGCTGCTGGGCTTGCTGCAGCAGTCGCAGCTGTTGAGGCTGGCCCGCGGGCTGGAGTGCTTGCTCGTGTCGCTGGCGGTGCTCGCATAGCTGGACCTGGGGCTGAGCGCGCTGTTGCCCTCGCAGTGCGCCAAACTGGACCTGGGGCTCGAGTACCGGACGCTGGACCTCGGGCTGGCGTGCTTGCCCTGCTCCTGGGGGGACAGGGACGACGCTAAGCTGGACCGGGGGCTGGTGGCGCTGTACCTGCCGTCGTGGCTGCTGCTGCTGATGCAGACGCTGTTGCACCTGTTGCCGGGCGGCGCCGCCGCCGACGCCGCCGGCTTGTTGAGGGGCACGCCGTCGAAGGCGCAGCCGGTGCTGTACCTGTGGCCCTGCGCCTCCAGGGAGTACCGGCGGTGCCTCTCGGAGGCGCCCGTGTAGCACGGGAGAGCCACCTCGGATTTGGTGCAGCAGCCCCCCTCGGCGTAAACCGCGTCTCTTTGCGGGGCGCAGAAATCCACGGGCACGGTCCGGTTGCAGTTCACGGGACGCACCGGAGCCGCGTTGTACACTTTGGTCCCCGGGGTGAAGTTCTCCACCGTGTGATGCTGCTGGTGGAGCGCGGACGCGCCGTTCATCGGGTGGCTCTTGTGCTCCGCGACTGGCGGGGCCGAAAAGTCCAAATCGGGGTTAATCACCAGGTCTCTCCTCGCGTTGTACATCCCGTCGTTAAACGCGCCGTACAAGGAGAGGTCCTCCATCATTTGACTGGCCCGGAGTCCCAAATCCCCCTGGTAATGCTCCATGTTGCGCTCCGGAGGCGAGGGACAAGTTGAGAGCGCGCTGCGCTCGGCGAGCCAAAACTAGCGAGCAGCGCGGAGCGCTAATTGCATTTCTCATGGAAATCAAAACAAAACGCGGCGGAACGCAGCCTTCGCTCATTTACGGACAAAACCCGCTCAGAGGCTTTCCGCCGCGCGCCGCATCGTCTTCTCCCGCCTCGGCCTCCCTCGCCGAGAAAAAACAAACTCTTTCTCACAGTTTGTGGCGACAGGGATACGTTTGTCAACTTCAGTTTTTGTTAAGTTGAAAGGTCTTTACAGTCAATGGCGCGCTGCGCGGAGGAATTTCGCCGTGTTGGTTTTTTCCTCTAGTTTCGCCCGCGGTCAACGTGCTGGAAGTTAAAGTCGGCAGAATAATCGGATACGCCACAAACACCCGTCGTATGTCGACGTGAGTTTAGTAAGCGGGCGGGATTCTGATTAAAAGGCCGTTTTACACGAGGGACTCGTTCGCGTAAAAGGAATGCGGGGATGTAGACAGGATGCGCTGCGCCCCTCTGGAATGTGGTTAATGCTGCAGAGAAACAATGATTGCGACCAACTCAGCAAGGGGCTGCCGGCTCTGAAAAGAGAATAGTTTAGAGAGAAGGGGACGTCTGCATTCATCGCGGGCGGACTGAAATACCACACAAAGCACGCCTCACCTGGTCCGACTCCTTTAACGCCCGGAATAAGCTGCAGCGAGCTGGTACTTTAGAGGGCAATAACATTTAAAACGCATGTTTGTCCTGCTTTTATTTGAGATGCTAAGATGAGGACATTCTCAGCTAACCCCGTTGAAGTTTAACCTCAAATCCATATTTGGACTATGTCCAGTTATCATAGCTGATAGGGATATTATCTGTGCAACAAAAATACAAAAAATATAAAATACACCTCAAAGTATCTAAAACATAAATTGCGTGCATTGAATGAATACGTGAAATTCAAATTTTTCAAAGTTAATCATGAGTAAAAATGGAACCATCGCCTTAAATGGGGGCTTGGTGTCATTTTGGTTAATCTTATTTGTTGAATTATTAGTGCAGAGATGTCATTTATATGTAGGAATGTTGAGAAGGCCACTACATCTTTGCATAGGCTTCCAACATGCTTGCCTTAATTAATTAAAATAAACAAGACTAACCTTTGAATCCAGTCATAGAAATACAAACCACATTTGCCATGGAGAATAGTTTATTCATTGCAGTTTTCTCAGCATATCACAATTCCAAAAAAATGCGTTTGGGGATTAGAGTTGTAAAAAAGAGGTAGCATTTGACACATACGAATATGAAATTAAAACATTAAGGTCATTTGATTTTTTGATATTTTCCTATGTTATGGGTATTGCAATATAAAAACACTTTTTTTTTAAAGTAGGTTTTATAATGTTTTTTTGTCATTTTTGCTTCAGCTGCCTCTCAACTTCCAACAAATGGCAGAAAAGAGAGAGCCACGGCAACAAAGACAGAAACAAACAGGATGTCTAAAAGCCATCGACTGAGGGCGGAGCTGTGAGACTTTCTCCCATGGCCTCTGCTTCTGAACCATCGAACAACCTCATCCAGGTCGTACTCCTGGGGCTCATAACCGAGCTCCGCCGCGGCCTTCGCCATGCTGAAGTAGTGCGTCACGCCAGTCTTATACACCTCTGTGCGCGTCAGCAGCGGCTGGAAGTTATAGAAGGGCCCGATGAGGTGGTGGATCATCTCGGTGAGAAAGGCCACAAAGTAGATGAGAGAGACGGGGAGGCGCAGCGTGGGGAAAGGATAGCCCAAGCCCTCTACCAGAGGTCGGAAGAATTCAAAATTATTGACAGGCCTTCCGTCTGAGATGAAGTAGGCCTGGCCAGCGGAGCGGTGCCGCTTCTCTGAGGTCAGCGCCTCAGCGGCCAGCTTGTGTGCCGAGACCAGGTTGTCCACGTGGACGAACTCCACCAGGCTGCCGGGGTCACCGTAAACAAATCGGAAGATGCCCTTCTCTATGTAGCCGACTATCCTGGGCAGGTGCCTCTGCTCGCCGGGACCGTAGATTCCCGCTGGACGCAGCGCACAGCATCTCAGCGCCCCGGCGCCGCCCTTCAGCGCCGTGCCGTCGGCTTTCAGCACTGCCATCTCCGCCAGCGACTTGGTTCTGGAGTAGTGGTCCGGATGAAGGTGGAGAGGTAGATATGGGAGCCTTTCATCCCCGTTCTTGATCTCTTGGCCTCCAAACACCACGTTGAAGGTGCTGGTGTAAACCAGCCGGGACACGCCGTGCTCGACGCAAGCCCTCAGGACGTTCTCTGTGCCGTGGACGTTCACCGCTTCAATCAGACGGCGGTTCAGCTGCTCTCTGCCGGACATGCCGTAGGAGGCGATGTGGAACACACAGTCGGCGCCAGCGACGGCCTCCTGGACTTGTGTGTACTCACGTATGTCCCCTTTGACAAAGGTAAAGTCCTCCGGCATCTCTTCATTTGGAGGAACTGTGTCAAAAAGAATGATCTTGGCTCCTGTTGCGTGGAGGGAACAAGCCAGGCTGCAGCGGGAAAACAAGTTATTGATTACCAACCAATTTCTGCATGAAACTCTTTCCAACACATTAACAGACCAAGACGAGAAAAAGGACCGCTGTGCGTGTGTTTCTGATGCTGGATCTGTGGGGAGTCACAGATCCGTTCTCCCTGACACCGCCGGTGCTGCAGCGCCACCTTGATGCATCCGGGCGGCGTTACAGCACAGAAGCGCTCTGCGACCACTGTGAAACGTCACTTCGTTTCCTTTAGTAATAAACAACATGGCATTGTCCTTACCGATAGCCCAAATAACCACATCCACCAGTTATCACACACGTGTCCGCGCGTGCACGTTCCATTGCAGGTGGACGGATTGCAGGGTTCGATAAGAAGAGGATATCGTTGGTGTTCGGGATCGGTCTCCAGCCGACGAGCTCCCACCACGTGCGTTTATTTCACGACACAAAGCCGTTTCGCTGACGGTGCTCGTGGTAGAAAACGCGGGGATGTCCGTTGTTGTGAAACACTCAGAACTCGAACACGGAACCGGCGACGGCGCGCACTCACGCGCACTTCCGTAGTTTGCGACACCGACGTGCGGGTTACGTCATTTAAGCATAAAACGTCTCTAAAGGGCAAACGTGGCAAAGTGTTTGTAAAGCGTCAGAATAAAGCAGGAAGTAGGACAATGTAGCGATCTGCAGTTTAGTGTATTATTCAATCCACAGTTATCTAAATGATGATAAAACATGTGAAAACTGCATAAGTATCCAATGCATGTATGATTTAATGCGCGTGGTTCTGGAACTCTATTTGCGTCCGTTCTGAAGTAAACAACTGTTTTATCTTGAAAGACGTAACCAGAAGTCTGCTGGCAATGATCTCTTGTACACTATGTGTCACTATTCATGGTTGGAGATATTTTTAAAACGTATTCATGTAATACACTTCTTGTCAAACGAAAACTAATAAAAAAATATATATAGAAAAATCATGAACATGATATGCGTTATTTCAACAACCCAGCCAGAGTGCGTTAGTGCTCACATAACATACTGCAGCACACATTCTGGCACAGGCAGGAAAGTGTTGGTGCCTCTAGCGGCGATCAGTCATTCCGAATCACCGCGACGACGAGTCGACAACGACCGTTACTGAAACTCTGCGCCGATACTTTAGGTAAGAGTGATTTTTGAAAAAGTGATCCTATTCAATCACACTGTGTCACACTGTGATTGAATAGGATCAATATAAGAATAGTCGGTAAGTTTAGTACTGGTTATTGTAAGCTTTATTACATTTGTCGTACAGCTCTTGGTTTCACTTCCTCGAGGCGTTTCACCTCCTGGCGAAAATACCCAAACCAACAATAAACACACACGGACAGTTTAACGTCTTCAGATCATCTTGAGTTTTGCGATTTGCCGACCTGCAGTTTGTATTTGCTGATTCGGCTCGGATGCATTTTGGTGACATAACAAAACCTGTGGTGAAATGTTTCCCACATTAGTTTCTTTCAAAAAAAGATGACACTTGATACATCTTTTATGACGTTTACATAATGTTCTGCTTCTAATGTTAAAAGTTTGTTCAGAAGATGCTCTGTCATGATCCATGGTGTCGAAAGCTTTTTTACACACACCAACCTCACCACATTACCCATATATAGTCCTTCCAAATATTGGGGACATCTTCAATAAGTTTTGACTTGTTGCAATGTTTTAAATGCTTTAAACAAATAAAGATGACATTGCAAAATGTAGTGCAACTTTGTAACCAAAAGATGGGACCTCTAAATCAGTCAGCATCATCTATTGTACAGATATCAGGCTTCAACTACTGGTTTCATTTAGGTACAAGGTTTTTTTAGAAAGTGATATTCTATATTGTCTTTTCTATTTTACAGGCAAGATGAATTTGGAGGAATACTTTGAAAGAATTGGTTTCCACGGATCTTTTGATAAACCGGATCTTGCAACACTGAAGTTGATCCACAAACAGCACGTCATGTCCGTCCCTTTTGAAAACCTCAGCATCCACTGTGGCGAAAAGAACGTCATGGACCTCGATGCCGCTTTCAACAAGATCGTGAGGCGCGGCCGTGGAGGTTGGTGCCTTGAGAACAACTTCCTGTTTGGCTGGGTGCTGAGAGAAATGGGGTACGACACCACGTCGCTGGGCTCCAGAGTTTTCAACCATCCCCTCAATGATTTTGGCCCCCTTGATTCTCATTTCATCAACAAGGTTGTCATTGATGGAAAGGCTTACATAACAGATGTCAGCTTCGGCACGTCTTTTCAATTGTGGGAGCCCCTGGAGCTCGTCTCTGGAATGGACCAACCTCAGGCAGCGGGTGTCTTTCGCCTCCTTGACCAGGGGGAAATGTGGGTGCTGGAGAAAACTGGTAGAAAGCCGGAGGTTCTCAATCCAGAGTTTGCCAAATCAAGTCTGGTGAAGAGGAACGAAACCAATCAGATCTACTGCTTTACCTTGGTGCCTCGGGAGGCCGAACATTTCCTTGAGATAAACCACAAACTCCAGAACGAGACGTCACTCTTCACCAATAAGTCCATCTGCTCTTTGCAAGCACCAACAGGATTCAGAGCCCTGATTGGTTGGACCTACGGCGAGGTCACCTACAAACCCGACGAAGGAGTGGACGTCATGGACATAAGAAACATAATGGACGATGAGATAGAGCAAATTCTTCTTGAAAAGTTCAATATAAAGCTGCAGAACAAACTGCAGCCTGTCAACAACAAGTCACACTACACATTCTGAAATCCTACACATGTGCTGTTTGGAAATTGATCTGAAAGATCCCTCAACCTGTGACAATCTAACAACCAACCAGGTAGAGCAGCTTGTTGAAAAAATTTTGAATCATGAGCAGTGCTTTAAATTTAATCGTGTGTACATCAAAAATGTAATCAGTTTTTTTCTCTTGTTAATGCTACGAGCAGACAGGTTGTTCTTAAGTAGAGTTTTAATGACCAAATACAAATTTTAACACATTTTTGTACGTGTTGTCTGGCAAAAACATAACTTTTTAAAACGTTCTTCATGATACCTAGGACTGATTTGCTGGGATGTCATGTGTATTATTTTATTATTAAACAATATACTTGGATATATATTTTTGAAAACAAATGAGCTTGTGGTTTTGTTTGAATGCTGGATGTGTGTTTTTTCGTATTGAGAGTATTTCCAGCCACAGAGTCAGTTTTTAGCATTGACAGTGTAGTGTTGTAGAGAAAGACCCATATGTCGTTCATCTGACTGCATGTCGTCCAGCGATGTAAACTGTCTTTAGGGAATCCGACATCCACTTTCACCAACTCGCTTTAAGCCACGTAGATATGATGCGACGGGAGACGCATGTTAGTGACGTCAGTCCGCAGCGGCGAAAACTTCTCCGAAGATCGACTACAAAGAGGCGTCTTAAGACGCCTTCATTTATGCGTTGTTACAGTGCCGTGACGACAAAAACACCCAAGTTCAAAGTATTGCAACAAGGTTTGCAACATAAAGGACTTATGCTAACGGTTACTCACACGATCTATTTACGTTTCTCGGTCATGACCGTTAATTCTCACGAACGGCCGAATGTTACGTCACTATTTAAATAATGCCGCCGCAAGGAGTTATGGGACGAAATTATCTATTTTCCTTTTATAACGGATGGCCCAGTGGTTCCTATGCTAAAATAGCTAAGTAGGGAAGCATTGAAGCTTCTTTTCTTAGCATTCAGAAAAGTGGAAACCGCTCTTATCATGGCGGCCACATACACTACATCCGGGTCATTTCACGCAGTTCCCTCCTAAGCGTGACAATTCGAATCCAGTCTAAATGCCAAGGAAAGGGGGCTTCCGCGTCCTTTATTTAGCGTCTTTAGTACGATTCTTTCTAAATCTAAATAAACTGAATAAATAACTCTTAACTAATCCTATCCATACACACATACAAATACCCTTCGCCTGAAGCTGGGAAAACATGTCTCAGCCTCTCGGACCATCAGCACCGGATCCCCCCAAAGCTGCGTTCTTTCCCCTCTGCTCTTCTCCCTGTACACCAACAGCTGCACCTCCAGTCACCAGTCCGTCAAGCCCCTGAAGTTTGCGGATGACACCACCCACCCGGTGTCGTGGTGCAGCCAGAACAACCTGGAGATGGTTGTGGATTTCAGAAAGAACAGAGTCCCACCTTCCCCCATTACCCTGTGTGACTTCCCCAGTCACCACTGTGGATTCCTTCCGTTTCCTGGGCTCCATCATCACCCAGGACCTCAAGTGGGAGCTGAACATCAGCTCAATCACCATGAAGGCTCAGCAGAGGTTGTTCTTCCTGAGGCAGCTGAAGAAATTCAACCTGCCAAAGACGATGATGGTCCACTTCTACACGGCCATCATCGAGTCCATCCTCTGCTCCATCACCGTCTGGTACGCTGCAGCCACAGCCAAGGACAAGGGCAGGCTGCAGCGCGTCATCCGCTCTGCAATCTGCCGTCCCTGCAGGACTTGTTCGCTTCCAGGACCCTGAAGCGAGCTAAAAAGATTGTCCGGTCCCCCACTGACTGACTCTGACATTCCACCGGTCACTTTCTTCACACTGCACTCGTCATTTTTCACTTTCTGTTCGCTGGTGCACTTTTTTTTAAACTTTAATTTCTTTAATTTTTTTTACTTTACTTTTTAAGTTGTATTCCTTCATTTTTAAACTAACCCATAGTCTCACATTACTAACCCATAGCATTATATTTTTATTATATTTGATTTGATTCTCTTGCACTATGTTTGTTTTGTTGTCCATTGTAGTACTGTGCTGTCAAGCACCAACCGCCAAGTCAAATTCCTTCTATGTCTGACATATTGTGGTAATAAATGTTTTGTGATTCCTGATTCTTTAGTTAGATCAACACCAGTGGTCCGTTTCAAGAAGCGAAATATGTACATGACCTCATCTGTCCTAACTAACGTCACTCATCGTGGACATGCTCTCACGTATGAGCACATTCTTTGTGTAGTGTATTACTTTTTTTTGCAAATGGCAGTTTCCTTTACAACATTATAATATTAGTAAAGAACATATATATATATATATATATATGTATGCAGAGCCGTGAGAAACGTGTGCCTCGCTCTGAAACGTCTTTTAAACGTTTTTGTTCCCGGGACACAAACCAGTGAAGACATTAAAGAGGAGATCCACAGGATGCACCTCAATAAAATACATTGTACCAGTTTTTACCAGCAATATTGTTCTTGTGATTAAATATGAGCATGGGTGTCTATTTCAAGCCTGTGTGTAGTGCATTTTGGTGTAAAAGCTGGGAATTAGTAAAACGTATAGATTATGATGAGTGTGTACATGAATTAACTGACAACACTATTTCGGAACTTACAGCAATTTTCTGTCTTTTGCTGCAGTAGCGGCGTTACTTTTCTTTCTAATTACGGGTTCACACTCGCCGTACGGTTGCATTAATATTACCAGCTCAATAGGGGTGAATATATTATTTGTGGTGGTTGCCATGGTAACTCGTAGTATCATTGCTCCATTCATGCTGCCTTCATACTGTGGTGGTGCACGCGCTCAAGTCTGAGCCAACCTACTCCGAGTTGATTGAACCAACTCTAAACAGCTGTTCTGAAACCTAAAACTCAGTTTCCCATCTCAGGGTAAATCCACTCAGAGTTTAGGGTTTTACACAGAGTTTGTTAAACCTCCTATACTTGAAACGGACCCCTGATCTGCCTTTCTGTGGTGGGGTTCTGAAGCAGCCTTCTGCCCGGCGCCTCCCCACCAAACAACCAATCACTTTTCAATTAGTCACTTTAAAAGCACCTGCTGTCGGCCTCACTCCCTTTTGGTCCTCCCCTGTAGAGGTATGTTGTATGATGGCATGATTTGTCGTTGATTAATTACGTTTTGTATGCTGCGACATGACTCAATATTCTGCTCTCACCATCACTGACGATATGCTTTCCTTACACAGGTTAGTTTCATACGGTCACAGTTTGTTTAGGAAGGATTCCTAACGAGAATGAATGACCATGACCGAGAAACCTAAATGGATCATGTGATTTAACCATTCGCATAACTCATTTTCTACTGCGCCCTTGTTAATAAAGTAATACTTTGAACCTGGTTGTTTTTTTGTCTGCATGATTCACCACTCTAACGCATGACGGCATCTAAGAAGGAATCTATGCTTCTTTGAAAAATTGTAGTTTGGCCGCTGCAAACTGACGTCACTAACGCGTGTCTTCCGGTTGCGTCATAACTACGTAGCTTAGTGACGAGAGTTTGATTTGCTAAACACTGGTTTTCTTCTATCTCCCTGTGATTTCTCTTAACCATCTTTAGTTTTCCACACAGGTCAAGGAATATAGGTTGGGAGTAATCAAGGCTCTCTGGCAGACATTTTGTAAATTATCCACACAAAAAAAGCGTATTGGAGATGTAAAAAGGTGTTCAGACTGTCCTATTAAAATGTATACAATTTAAGATGGGGAAAAAAACCCCACATGAAATCAGATGTTCACAAAATTCTTGATAAAATATTAAATCATCGACGCAATATTGACAAACAAGTAACATTTGAATTAAGTGATCTTTCATTTCATGAGGAAAGAGCCTGGATGACATTCAAATCAGTCAAAAGTATGGAATGAATACACTAGATTGTAAATCACATTTTTGACGTCATAGTGATTAATTAAATAACTTCACTGAATGCAAGGAATTTCTTAAAATACTAAAGAACAGAAACCTCTGAGAACCTCTGACTAGAGTCCCATGTTTTACTGTGACACGGATGAAATGCAGCAGAATGTGAAAAAAACTGCAGAAAATGATAAAAGTTAACATACATGTGCATTGTTTAAAATTCTAATAGATAAAACACTTTTCTTTAAAAAGAAACAAATTGGTACAGAAAAACTAAGACATAATAATCATGAACTGGAAAAAGTAAAACATTTTTAGATATGTGGTTTGATGGCCACATGGGCTGTGCATGTTGAAAATGTTGACTATTCGACTATTAAATGTAATGCAGTATTTGAGAAACAATTGGGGGCATAACTTAAAACCATTTACAGTGGATTAATTAGATCCATATTAGATCATTTTGTTGGTGTGGTGTATATGGATCAGCAGCAAGCACATCTCTCAAAAAGCTGGATAGGCCACTTGAGCTAAACACAGTTAACATTGAGTTAGTGGGCTAATCGGTCATAGTAAAGGTGCTGGGAAAGGGAGAAGGAGACAGGAAGCATATAGAGCAAAATAACATATATTAATTAAACTGTTTAACAGTATCACTGAAAAACAAGGAGATAGGGGGGTTGTTCAAATTGGCATCAATACACATGCACACGTCGACAGACACCGCAGTTAGATCAGGTTTTCACAGAATCATCAGAGTCTTGTAAACAAGGTATGAGTAACATATTGTCCCAGATTTTAATACCCAAATGGGAAGGGAGATCACTAATGGAATATAAGTACACACAGACAAATTGATGGCAGGAAAACCATTAAGGGCAATAAGTTCAGACTCGTTGGCCATTAGCAAGTTTGGAGAACAGCTATTCCGACAGTAGACCCGATACCCTTATTGAAGTTCAACAAATACTGTATCAAAGGAAAATGATGGGACTAGCAGTCATATCCGAGTGAAAGGGAATGAGGCTGCAGGTAGAGCTACTAAAAAGGCCACAAAAAACATCTCCACCACTGCTACTGTCAATTACAGCAAATCAGAAACTACAAGCAACACTACACGGAAGCAAAGGGTGAAGAATAAATCGGAAGACGGCTGTTATATTTGTTTCTATTCATACTATTCATGCATAGTAGTCAGCAGCGTGCTTCGGCCTCCATACCAGCTGGTGGCGATAGTGCGTCGATTAATTGTCTGCAAACCGCCAAAAAACGCCTGCGTCATTTCCGCCACGATAGACCTACGTCAGTTATATCCGCCGTCGCATCAGAACCACGTTGCTTCGTGAACGAGTAGTCGGGTTCTACAAAAGAGCACGTTTGTCTTTATTCGACTCGAATTCCCACTCATCGTCGTTTGGACTCCTGTTCGTTGAAGCTGCAACATGTCTGACGAAGGTAAACTGTTCATCGGAGGGCTGAGCTACGAGACCGAAGAGGACTCCCTGGCTGAGGCCTTCGGCAAATATGGAACCATCGAAAAAGTAGATGTGATCCGAGACAAAGAGACGGGCAAATCCCGCGGTTTTGGCTTCGTGAAATTCGACAGCGCCGATGATGCCGCCGAAGCGCAACGCGGCATGGACGGCAAAACCCTGGATGGCCGATCTATTCGCGTCGATGAAGCCGGAAAGAGCGGCCGCGCCAGGGGAGGCTTCGGCGGACCACGAGGCGGCGGAGGATTTGGCGGGCGTGGGAGAGGCGGCGGCGGAGACCGCAGCTACGGCGACAGAAGCTACGGCGATAGAAGCTACGGTTCCGAGGGCAGGTTCTCCGGCGGCAACCAGTACAGGAGTAGCGGCGGCAGCGGAGGCGGCGGCAGCGGCGGCGGATACTCGAGCTATCGCGACAACCGGGGCCAGGGCGGATACGACCGCGGCAATTCCTACCGCGATAGCTACGATAGCTACAGCGCTAACGAGTAACCCTCACCCCGATTCAAGATCATCACCTGGCTGGCTCCATTTCTAAGATGCGCTCCTCGAGAAAAATTTCCACGTGTTATTGCTGAATTTAGTTTTTTGTAGATCTGTTAAGTAGCTCAAGCGTCTTACAAAATGTTGCTAGCCACGAGCTAACCAACCCACGTTACAAATTCCAGTTCTGGACTCTTACTTTGCTTGATTGGGCTTCTTTATTCCTCAAAGTCTGTTAACTAAAAAGGCATCTGTGTAATCTGATTAGTACTGCAAGTCCCCCAATCGAGGACCGAAAGACTGCTCTCCACGTGGCCACTACCATCGCTGAAGACTTTGTCAAGCACGTAAAGTTTCCTGATTTTGATTCCTGAGTTCTTTTTTTGTTCTTTTTTTTTTTTTTAATTGAAATATCCAACGGGCTTGTTTTTTCCTTTGCTTATTCCCTCTCCGTGGCTGACCTACTTGGCACGCTTTAAAGTGAGGCACGACAACTGAGTTAATCACTAAGAGACTTTTGGTGGATTTTTTATTAAGTTTCTTTTACTAATAAACTTAGTCCAGCGGTTCAGAGTGAATTCCTTTCGGACTGAAATACAAAATCGATGTCTGTCCAAGTTCTCTTTTGTGCTTTTCTCTCCATCTGTTTTAAATCTGTAAAATGGACTAATCTTGCTTAGGTGACCGAAAAAAATGTAATGTTTTCCCAAAGTAATCTCTCAACCTGGAACAGTTTTGTACTTTGTTCTTTCTATGATTTTTTTTTCCTTTGTCAGTTTGGCTTCATGGAGCCTATTAAACAGATTGTGAAAAATGGATGTATTTTCCTTTGCTTCTTTGAGAAAATAAAAGTCATTATTCACTAATTGCACATGTACAATTTGATTTAACAAAAAACGAATACTTAAGTTTGTAGTAACACACAAGTAGAACTGAAAGGGAACAGATGCACAAACTAACACGTGCTATTCAGATCATTACTGTTCCTATGGTTTTAGTTGGAACTGCATGTTTGCAGAGTAATTAACATCTCATGTCTTTTGACTGAGCAGCAGTGTCTCAATTCAAGTTGTGCAGAAGGTAATACTGAAAGACCTGCTAGTCTTACTGGTAAACGTACGGGGGAATCACTTCTTGACCATTACTCCCAAGATACTGAAATAAAATAAAATACTCTATAAACCGGGTCAGGTATTTTAATTGTGTAGTTGGGAACCAAAAGGAAAGATTCCTCCAAATGGATTTCAAATTCATTTTGGAATCAAGGATATGAGTTCACAAAGTGCAGACACAATCTCAGACCATCACTTCATTCCACAGAGCTACTTCTCCAAGTTACAAACTTAAAGTGAACAAAGTAAATGAATGAAACAAAATAAAGGGTAAGATAAAACTCTGATTAGTTCAGAATAATCAAGATGAACGAATCATATATTATTTATCTCATAAACCCATATTAATCTCCATCTACAATTGAGTTTAGAACAGTGTAGAACAAATATCTTGGCAGGTGTAATAAACCATTTTAAATCATTGAGATAATCATTATTTGCCTCGATTGTGCAAATATTTCTTTTTGGTTGAGGTATTAAGATCAATGACACATACGTAAAACCAGTAGGCTACGTAGACCATGTAGATCTTACAATGCTCTCTGAAAATAATTTTAAAAGAATAGTGCCAGCAACTCAGATTGATTTCAGGTGATTCCATCCGTCCCTGGTCACTTATTCTTTTTTTTAGATGATTCATGAAAACTTGAAATTATTATTACATTAAGTGGTTTGTGAATCACAGATGAACTTTACCTCACGGCTTATTCAGTATACCCTCTCCAAGTATTTAGAAAAAGCTGACAACGCCTCCCCGTTGAAGGTTTCCACAGGGGTCAAGGAAAATTGGTTTTGAATATGAATATGGTCATTTTTGGACGATTCAAATGCAGCCAATTGTACATTTAACAAAATGTACTTTTCAAAGGGTTGATGGTGCTTTTAATGGAGATAAGAAACTTGTAACTGCAATTGCAACCCTCCACTGATAGTTTAGGGAAGGGTCTTTGTTAAATCAGTGTGATTTAACAAACATAAAAATATAATAACAGTCGATAAGTTTAGTACCGGTGAGTATAACTTTTGTATATTTTTTTCAGTGGTGGGACTGTATGCTCGTTTTGTGTTTTTCTTCTATTCAATAATTTTATTTTGTAAACCCCAAAATCAAAAAATACAAATTTGACTTGTTTACAGTTTGAACACATGAGACATCCTCTGTCCCAGAACCCTCACATCAGCACACCAGGATGGCAGACCACAATAGATGCCATGTGTATGGAATGAACAACGTAAAAGACGTGCAATACGTTCAATTCATATGACAAAAATGATTTAAATGTTGAGAGTAGGTGAAAGGCAGGACCACTGGAGGAACAACCACCATTAGATAGAACCACCATCTTTTCTAACCACCATGGTTAGAAACCATCTGATGGAGGTTGGCCACCATCACAATGCAAGCAAAACTACAGGGCAAAGCCACAGTCTTTCTGTTTGAACCTATGAAATCTACGGACTGTCTGAAATAATGGATGGCCGAACGGAGCCCCAAAGAAATTGCCTATTAGAACATAGCCCTCCCAATGGGGCTAAGCCCCCCCTTCATTGAATCATAGCAGCACCCGTAGACTGCAGAAAAACTGAACTGCATGCCAATTTTATGAGTAACCTAAAAAAGAAAAATGTATAAAAAAATATGGAAAGAAAAAAATGTGTCTGTTAGGACCACAAATTGAGGCCATAGTTACAAACCGCACTTGCCATGGAAAAAAATGTATTCATTGCCGTTTTCAGAACAGCATTTCTCTACAATTACAATTCCCTTTAGAACATGTCTCTGTTTGCTCATTACCGATCCTGGTCCCCGGAGTTGAAAACTGAAGGAGGTGTGATATTGCCGGGTACAGCGATCACGCAAATATTTTCATATGTTACCGGTGTCTCGGCATATCACACCTGCCATCATTGTCTGAGATTATTCGGGCCCGGTGCTGCTTCCCTGAGGTCGGCGCCGAGCTTGTGCGACATGGACGTTGGATGGATCTGTTCTCACTGAAAGAGCTGGTGCTTCTTGGTGCGACAAACGGCAAACTATGCTGGGTAGAAAACAAGGACTTGACTGACTTCCAGTACAACTCGGAGTGATGCCATCAGCAGGAGTTTTCTGATGGCTGTGCAGTGGTATGTGGGATGGAAGGGAGGATGAGTACAGGGCACTATGCCTGGAGAAATGGTGGTCACCCACAGGAGACAGACAACATCTCAACAACCACTGAGAGTTTTAGGACACGGGGAAGGAGTTTAAGTTTCTGGAAGCCTGAACTGGAAGACCAATATCGACACTGTGTACAAGAATGTAGGTACACATAAACAAATAAAATGTGTGAAACCATAAGTACGATGTGTTGATTGGTTTGATTAGCTGTTTGCACTATTGTTTAGTTAGTTAATTGAATTTAATATTTCTATTATCGTGTATATACGTATAGTGCATTGTTATATTTGATGTGTTCTACTCGGTTATTTCTCTAGTGCGCATATATATGCTGAAAGTGATGATACGGATTTCAATGACTGGACTGAAGTACGGAAAAAGAAACAAGGGAGCAGAGTAGTGTTTCTGGTGGTTATTTGGAAGGGAGAGCGGGAGGAAGGGTAATGAGGAGCAGCATCCTTCAGAATGAGGCTTGCATTATAACAAAGAAAGTCCTATGAAGCAAAGAAACCTGAGGAAAGAGGTTAATTTTCCAGCTCATTTTCTGCTCAGAGAGCCTCATTTCCAGAGTGCCATGCAGTCTGCGGGAGGATGAGCCCAGACTGCAGCATCTGTTTAGCTCATGAAGAGCAGGAGCCCAGTAGGTGTTGGGTGAGTCGTCACTAAGACATCTGGTTAACAATAGAATAGTCAAACATCTGCTCCCCCATTCATCTCCTTCCTGTAGTCAAAGATGAGCAGATCAACCAACACAGATGTGCTAATCAACTTGAGAGGAGCCCCCCGCCCATGTCTGACTTTTATTCATCAAGTTTAAAATGCAGAGTCCTGAAACCTTTCAATTCTTATCTCAAGGCAGTAGAGATTGTATTGTTTAAACACTAGGAGGTCGCAATGGAAATGTGCCTTCACAGGGTTTCAAAGTAATTCAATGGGAAATTAAACAAAGGAAAAGAGGACGGGGCCTCTTGAGTCGCGGGTTGAAGGATAAAGTTGACAAAATAATTGTGCATAATAGTGGCTGATAAAGCAAAGAAGACAGGCCATATGTGAGCAGTGTTGTACATGGTATCCCAGTGGAGAAAAAGCTTAACTATAAAAGATGGTGAAGTAATTGTAATTAAACGTCTGAAAGCAAGAAGAAGGGGAAAGACGGTTAATGGTTTGTCTGTGTTGCCTGATGAAGTGACATATATATGAGGTGCACTGTAACACCGTATGTACCACCACCTTCGGAGTGTTACAGAGGCCAAAAATATGGCCATATTGTTGCAGGCTTCAAAGGGCAACTACATTGTGGAAGATGTGGAGGGGAGCATGAGTCTGGGAGACATGAGGAAGGGAACATCCATCTCAGCAGGCAACTGAACATCTTGTGAGTCAGATGGGAGATGGAATTTGAATTTAGAGAGATTTGTATGTCATGGCTGTAATAGTTAATTGCACATTCCACGCAAACGTGAGACCTGAGAAGATTGAAACAATAGTAAAGACTGAAGCAATGTATTTATCTATTGATGGAATCATGGAATGTAGAGAATCATGTTCACTCTTTGGGTTCTTTGTATGATTACATTTTTCTTTTTTGCTTCATTGAGCCTAATAAACAGACTGTGGACAGAAAAAAAACACTTATTTTCTTCAATTTCTCATGTACAATTTAACTGCAGAGAAAATAAAAACTTCAAAAAGAAAAAGGGTTCACATTTCCATACAGGACAAGAAAACAGTGTGGGTTAATAAGCCGACTTATCAAAAATTCAAAACACATTTTCAGAAAATTGTAAGAACATATTTTTATATTGACCTTCAGAGATTTGTATGTCATGGCTGTAATAGTTAATTGCTCATTCCACGCAAACGGGAGATCTGAGAAGGTTGAAACAATAGTAAAGACTGAAGCAATGTATTTATCTATTGATGGAACGACTGGGATTTAGAGAATCATGTTCACAGGATGAGTTATCATGACAATTCTAATGTGGATTGCAAAGAGATTGTTGTCAAATGGAAAATAATGGAAAAGATTTCTGAAACTGAAAATCAATTTGAAGAGACGTGACTTAAACCAAAAATACATTTTGTGATGCAAAGATATAAAAAGGATAGAGAAGAGGCTAATGCAGAGGCTGTGAGGCTTGGCATTTCTTATATATAAGAGTAATTGTAATTGTGGTTAGGCAGAATTTCTATAAACCATGTCAAAGATTTCAATTAGAAACAATACAAGGATTAAACAGAAGAAGGGTCATCTGGTGGTAATGTTAATGCCCATCTCTGCAGAGGGGAAAGGGCTGATAGAAACCGATTGATAGTAGAGGATGCAATGGACTCCTTGGGACTAGTGTGTTTAAATGATGCACAAGAGTGTATTGCAATTCAGATAATGAGTCAAGTTTGGACCGGAGATCAGCATCTTGGTCCTGGGTTGTTTGTATGTGGGAGGTATGGGATCATTTTACTGTCGGACGTGATCATCACCTCATCCTCTGTGGAGTAGGTGGTGGAAGCAGGGAGGGTTCATAAGATTGAGCAGATAGACAGATAGATCTCTGCTGTTGGATGAATAAAAAAAGATTATTGAATCGTGGTTTAAAGATGTGGATAGAAAACAGGAGATTCTCCAAATAATTTCCCCTGTAAAATAACAGTAAATTACTGGCAGTAGGGATTTATTGTAGGTGTTTGATACTAGGATAACTGGGTTTTGAGTTAATTTTGAGGTACATATAAGAATGTTACCTTATATTTACAAAGGGTTATACAATCTGCCATACTTTTGCATTTAATTCCCAACAAATACCAACGAGAATAAAAATGAATTCATGTCTTCATATCTGTTCAATACGTACGTAAAAAAATAACATTCTTATTTTGTACTACATCACAAAACTCACAATGTACTGCATGTTTAGATGCATACAAAGAAAATCCTAAAACCACTGATGACAAGCTTAACTGAACTCATGAGCATAATCTCCAACACTGAATGAAAATAGTATCAACAGCGAAACAATGAAAACCGCACCACAGTCTCGCTTGTTAACGAGTCCTATATACATACTATACATATGTATAGTTGATCTAAACTGCATGAACTCACCACGAATAAAAACAATGACGAGAGACCCCCTTGGAAAAGGACGGCAGCGTCTGGCTGGTATCCTCCTTCTCTGGTGGCGAGTGAACCAACACAGTAAAAACGAGCCTCACGCATAATAACATGTATGTGCAAAGAGATGACCCCAAAATAATGTCACTGTTGGATACCTTCATTTGGGTTAGGCCTATGGTGTAAATTCAGTAATCACACAAGTAATCACGAAGTTGGTTACTAACATTTCATTTAATTTATTACTGTAATTGGGGATTACCTTTATTTACGTTACCTTTGCGGTCTCTGCTGTGCCGTTCTATAGTTGAACTCTGGCAAGATAACATTGTACAGTTTCCTCCACTATTAGCAACCGGATGTAATAACACACACCACATTAAACATTACCTTAGATGTTAGCAGTTAAATAATCATAAAGAAAAAACAATACTGAAGAATGTTTTGTTGATAAAAGTTACTTTATCTCTGCTTCTTGCTTGATCACATGACTGAGCTCAGAAGGATGAACTCAAGTCACCCTCACTCTGTCACTGCATTTCAAACAAAAATGACTTGTAGGCAATGGAAGTTTGAATAACAAACATATACTATTGTAACATTTGTAAAATAAACTGTATGATGTGGATGGATTTTGACTTACTGAACTGTAGAGACTTCAGACCTTCTTCTACCTCGACTAAAAGACTAACGAATTGTAGCACTTAAATTGAACTTATAATGGCATTTGTCTAAAGCAAATTGTAAACTGGCTTATTCCATGAAATTGCACTTTCTTGTTTCTTGTTCCTGTGAGTTTGTATCCCTGTGGTTGAAATGCACTTATTGCAAGTCGCTTTGGATAAAAGCGTCGGCTAAATGACATGTAATGTAATGTAGAGTAGCATATATCCATTGCTTCACAGAAAATATATCATACTTACAGGTCACAGTAGTCTGCTGTTGTGGTTAAATGGTGGCATTAATGTTAAATAACATAAGAGGGATGAATATTTAACTGTATGTTACAGTTTGTATGAATAACTCTTGTATTGTACACATCCAGCAAAGAATGAATTTGTTACAGTGTAGATAACATATATTTAATCGCAATGAGAGAGATGCTTTGGGTTGACAATCAGACAATTATATGGGAAGCTGGTAGAATGAGGCGGAAATTATACGGTGGAGTGATGAGTACAGTGCAGGAGTAAAGAAGAATAAGGCTTCTAAGGTTTTAAATAAATCAAAGATGCGAAAACGAAGTATTGGAGTTCATTATCTTACACTATAGGAGGGGTTCTCAAACTGTGGGACGCAACCCTCTGGTGGGGCGCAAAGGTATTACAGGCACTACAGGTATTACAGGGCTGGGAGAAATGGAAATTAAAAAAAATTAAATTAAATTTTTTTAAATTAATATTATTTTATTCATAATCATTTATTAATCCCACATGGGGAAATTATTCTCTGCATTCTACCCACCCTTAGTAATTAAGGAGCAGTGTGCTGCTGCTCAAAAACAGTTAAGGCCGGCGCATGCTTCTGCGTTTGCGTCTGCGTCGTTGCGTCGACGCACTCGTTTCAATTCATGCTTCTAAAAGTCTTGCGTGTGTTGCAGAGCAATTCACCGCCAGAACAACAGGTGGAGTAACGTGTTTTGTTGAAGACGACCTAGAGAGTCACGTCTATTTATTTATTTATTTGTTTATTTATTTATCATAGACGTTATTGCCCCGTGCATCGCCACTGCTGATTTTCATCGCGGACACATTTGTCCCGTATTTTCCTCCACAACTTTGTGCACCTCTCGACCGGCAAACCGGCGTTTGCGGCGATCTCCCTCCGTGAATCCAACCCGCTTCTACAACCCGCCAATGACGGCGTGTATAAGCGGTCATATTTACGCATTTCTTCCGACAAAAGTTCTTAAATCTGATCCGCTCTCTCGTCAACATTCTTCGTTTTAATAATGAGGGTATCGGGCTATGAAAGCGGAAATGTGAGACTCCGTAAAGGACGTAGTTAACGGACCAATCGCAGCCTTGTGCGCTAAAAATGGCTCGACACACGCAAGGACGCAAGGAGGTGTGAAAAGCGACGCAAGGGACACGCAAGGGGGGCTTGCGTCTACGTCGCTCTGAAAACGCAGGCTTCAGTCTTGTTTGTATTTAAACCATAGTCAGGTTGAAGTTGTTATTTCAATAAAAATTCCGCATGGACCATTTTGTTACATCTTTGTTGGGGCCCAAACATTTTTCTTCCTCCAAGGTGGGGCCCAACAGAAAAAGTTGAGAAGCACTGCACTATAGGGAGAATAACTTATATTATATATATATATATATATATGACTGTGGATATATATATATATATATATATATACATTTATATGTATGTATGTATGTATATATATACATATACATACATACATACATATATATATATATATACATATATACATATACATATATATGTAGCACTGCACTATAGGGAGAATAACTTATATTATATATATATATATATATATATATATATATATACATATATATGTATGTATGTATGTATGTATATATATATACATATACATACATACATATATATATACACCCGCGACCCGACCCCGGATAAGCGGTTGAAGATGGATGGATGGATATATATATACATATATACATATACATACATACATATATATATATATATGTATGTATATATGTATGTATATATATATATACACACACACACACATTTGTCAATGACAAACATACATTTAAAGTCCCACTAATGCACTGTAGGCTTATGGTTTACGCTGACAAAAGGGTTTATTTTTTATACAGGACTTCTCAAAGGCAGATAAAACTAATCATTAGATTCAACAAGACCACTTTTCAAAAATGTATAAATTGGAGAGGGAAAATATAATCATCGTATAAAAGAAAAGCTGCAGTGGCGAATTTTGGATACTTCTGGCGGAATACTAGGAAGATAAACAAAACTAGTGAAAATAATTGGAAAAATATTCTATATATAAAATGTATGTTTTTATACATTATATAGACTTTTCGTTTTCGTTAGTTCAGTTAATTATTTGATTATTTATTTTCTCACTTTGACTGTCATATCCGAAATGGTATCTATATTCCACACTCCGGTAGGGGCAGTATTAAGTCCGAAAAACAATTGTCACCCGCCACTAAAATCAAAGAAGAAGAAGAAGAAGAAGACAATGAGATAAAGGAGCACACGAAGAAGAAGGACGACGACATCCGCTTTGTCGCACAACGACGTTGCTTTTTGAGCGAGTGGTCGGCTTCTCCAAACATCTCGTTCGACTTTATTCGACCCACGTTCTCACTCGTCGTCGTTTGGACTCCTGTTCGTTGAAGCGCCAACATGTCGGACGAAGGTAAACTGTTCGTCGGAGGACTGAGCTTTGAGACCAACGAGGACTCTCTGAGTGCGGCCTTCAGCAAATATGGAACCATCGAAAAGGCAGATGTGATCCGAGACAAAGAGACGGGCAAGTCCCGCGGTTTTGGCTTCGTGAAATTCGACAATGCAGAAGACGCCCTCGACGCACTAAACGGCATGAACGGCAAAACGCTGGATGGTCGGTCGATTCGTGTGGATGAGGCCGGAAAAGGGGGCCGCTCCAGGGGAGGTTTCAGTGGACCACGAGGAGGCGGAGGAGGCCGCGGCGGAGGCGGATTTGGCGGGCGTGGAAGAGGTGGCGGCGGCGGATACGGCGGAGACCGCAGCTACGGAGACAGAAGCTACGGCGATAGGAGCTTCGGTTCCGAGGGCAGGTTCTCCGGCGGCAACCAGTACAGGAGTAGCGGCGGCAGCGGAGGCGGCGGCAGCGGCGGCGGATACTCGAGCTACCGCGATAACCGGGGCCAGGGGGGATACGACCGCGGCAATTCCTACCGCGATAGCTACGACAGCTATGGCGCTAACGAGTAACCCTCACCCCGATTCAAGATCATCACCTGGCTGGCTCTATTTCTAAGATGCGCTCCTCGAGAAAAATGTCCACGTTTTATTGCTGACCTTAGTTATTTTTTGTAGTTCTGTTGTAGTAAAAGCGTCTCACAAAGTGTAGCTAGCCACGAGTTAACAAACCCACGTTACAAATTCCAATTCCGGACTCTTACTTTGCTTCATTGGGCTCTTTATTCCTCAACGGTCGTTTGTTAACTAAAAGGCATCTTGTGTAATCTGATTAGTACTGTAAGTCCCCCAACGAGGACCGAAAGACTGCTCTCCACGTGGCCACTACCATCGCTGAAGACTTTATCGAACACGTAAAGTTTCCTGATTTGGATTCCGGAGTTATTTTTGTTTCACTTTTTTATTGTAATGTCATTTTTTGTTTCTCCCTACGCTTATTCTCAGTGGCTGACCTACTTCTTGCCTGGTTTTAAAGTGAGAAATCCGAATTGCTCATAAAGAGACTTTTGGTGAATTTTATACTAAGTTCCTTTTACTATTAAACTTAGTCCAGCTGTCCAGAGTGAATTCCTTTTGGACTGGAATAGCGAAGTCTGTCCAGGTTCTCTTTTGTGCTAGGCTCACCATCTGCGTTTGAAATGTGCTGTGAAATGGACTAATTGTGTTTAAGTGACAGAAAAATGTAACTTCGTTTTCCCCAAAGTATTATTTCAGCCTGGAAGTTTTGTACTCTTTGTGTTCTTTGTATGATTAAGTTTCTTTTTGGCTTCACGGAGCCTATTAAACAGACTGTGGACAGAAACAAAAAATCCACTCCTTCTTCAATTGCTCATGTACAATTTCACTGCAGAGAAAATAAAAACTTCAAAAAGAAAAAGGGTTCACATTTCCATACAGGACAAGAAAACATGGGTTAATAAGCTGACTTATCAAATATTCCAAACACTTTCAGAAAATTGTAAGAACATATTTTTATATTGACCTTCACAGCCAATAATTTTATTCAAATCAGACTGGAGCTTTTGAAATGGCAGTTTGGAGGTTTCACTTGGACATTTGTCATGCCAGTCAGCTGAATATAAAATGCCTACCTGCAACATCAAAGCCTTTTATGTTGTAGCGTAAACTGACACCAAATCTCATCACCATTTCTCTAAATCAGTCTCTTATGGCTATAAAAAACAAGTGTCGAGCTTTGTAAAGATCAAGGAAAATCTGAGATATTATTGAAAATATGTCTTCCTTAAATACCCCGATTAATTTTCTTTTGCGAATTAATTTATAGATTAAAAATGTTTGTCGATGGTGCCTCTAGCGGCAATAATGCATTCCAAATAACAGCAATAACTGCAACCCTCCGCTAATATTTTAGGTTTGGGTGGTTTTTAGGTCTGCGCAAGTGTGATTCAATATAGGATCAATATAAGACTAAGTTCAGGACTGGTTCAAATACGGTTCATCTGGTAGAGGTAGAGAATATGACCAGGATTTACTTTTCAAAATTTGATAAAACTCATAAATTAGCCACTTTTAACCAACTTTGCAGAATGGTGCCTTTGTAAGCATTTTGTTCAGGAGTTGCTATGTCACCGTTCATGGTGTCAAAAGCTCGTTTAAAAGGCTTCCAGAATGCGTAATAACCACCAACGATAAATGTGTGTATAAAAATAATCAAACTACATGAGCGAGTGGTCCCTCCATACATCATAAGGTTTCTGCATTTTTGGTATTTGCATCCAGCCATGCATGGAATAAGAATGTGTCTGCGCCCTTCCTGGTGACCAGTGGCGTCCGACCAGGTGGAATACTGTCACCTGCTCCTCTCGATATGGCTACGGATGATCTCTCTAACAACTTCAACGAGCACACTAACACTACTTGCACTGCATATTTATATTGTACATGCTAGTAAATGTTTATGCTTAGTTTTTGTTTTCTTTAATGTCTTTTTTCATATTTTTATATTTCTGTTGTTTATCTGCACATCTATGTACGACTGGGAGCATGTATGTGTAAACATTCATGGCCAATAAAGCTGATTCTGATTCTGAAATCTTTCATTTTGAGTGTTTGATAACAAATTCATGCATTTCTAACCTACATAAATATTTCAATAACGAGTGTTTATAGTACATCTATGCTTTTTTACATATTCAACCCAGGGTTATCACATTTATGATAAAATGTAACCGTAGAATTGTCAAAAGTTATGTATGATTTCATACACATGGGTTTGAAACGTTCATTGCTCTCATTCGCCGATAGGCTTTTATTTTAAATGTCATATCTCAGGAGCATTAGAGCAATGTCTGGTATTCTGTGCCTTCAGAATAAACGCAAATATAATTTAAAAAATGTAGAAAAGCAGTCAACTGTTATTTATGCAACAAAGCCAAAATATATGACAAATTAGATACAAATATGTCATGAAAATTCCATCATTTGCACATTTCAGCTGCAAAGAGCCCAGTAACAATGGGTTAAAGCTTGAATTAAACAGTGTACAACTCGTTCTTGCATCGGGTTTGTGTTGCTGATTTACTAATTTATTCCCAAATAGTCATTTTAATCCCATTTTGTCAAAAAAAAGAAAAGCTGGCTGAAGTTGAATGGTGCTTTTTGGAAAATAAGTAAGTATCCAATAGGCCGCCGTGACGAGAGCTGTTTGAATTCCTACATGCAAAAGGTGCTTCAATGCCTTAGCAAGGGAGAGGCTTTAGAAGTTAATCAACGGCACTGAACATCATTCACCTGAAAGTCAGACCTTTTGAACGTTTCCTCTGAAATTACTGGCACATAAATCCAAATATGAGATTGGATTTTAATTCTTGCATATGCTGCAAAAAACAGCAATGGTATTGCCTGTCCGATGAGGTACATTTCATCAGACAAAGACGCACACTGAAGTCGGGTTGTTAATCAGTTAATCAGTGATTCGGCTACTCCACGCCCACGACTTCTCAACTTCAAGAAGCACGTATACATCACTGTGGATACAGATGTTTAAATCCACTTGTTTTCCCATTTTCCTGCTGCAGTCAAATCGCATACCAGTTTCTTCTTAGAAGTTTCTGCGTTTGATGCATCGCTTTGCCCCCTGATGATGAATCCAAAATGAATCCAAAATTAAACAATCCGTGCTGATCATCCATCCTAAATCCATCTTAAATGAGGGATTTGCCATTTTAGTCCAAGAGAGAGATTTCTACTTCATGTGGCCAGTTGTTTAATAAATCATAAAAAAGCATAAATCACAGGGCCTCTGAACCACCGTAGGCTTGTACTTTTGGCAGGCAAAGAAGTAAATTGTCCATGCAGGAACTCTTTGCACTGCTAAAAGCCAAAAGGCCCGCCTCCGCACATGCTGGTCCTGCACTACCTACTTCCATAAATAACCACCAGGAGACCACAGATTTAACCAACTCATAAACAACCCCCAAAAATACTAACACCAAATAAACAGTTCTATCATAAAGCATTGGTTCAGTTACATAACTCGAAATGTGTCAGACGAGGGTTTAAGTGGAAGGCAAAGAACGAACAAAAGAAGTGAAGCAAATATAGAATTGTTGGAAACAGATGAAGAGAGGGAAGATGCAATTAATGCTCCCTTCACGGTCTATGTGTAAATCAGGACTAACTGCTACAGGTAAAGATCAGATTTGCTACCACATGTTGAACCAACTGCCAGATGCATAGCATTACAGGTGGTTTTGCATTTATACAACACGGTTTGGGAGGCAGGAAAATTACCAGGAATTTGGAAACATGCAGTCAGGCAACCAGGTAAAGAGCCCAGCAATCCATCTACAGCCCATTGACCTCACACACCTCTTCTTGATTATGGAGCATGGTATCACAGAAAGGTATATTTTGTGTAAATAAGACATCTTAGGTCATAAAATCAATGGATTTAGAAAGTGAAGGGGAACAGTTGATGGCGTTACTCCCCCAGCCATTTTGTGGACAGTTGAACGCAAAATTAAAGGGAAATTAGTCCTTTGTTGTTCGCAACGAGGCTTGATGATGTATGTGTGATGATGTTGAAGAAAATGTAGGGAGATTTATGTCCGCAGATGATGTGGAGATGAGGTAGGAACGTGGAATATGTCGGGAAACAGATGCAGGAATCAATTAAAAGAGAAACAATGGTCATTAGAATGTGAATTTTGACATTTCCGTTGAGGGAATAAAAATATACTTTTTTGTGTGTTGAAAAGCAGTTGAAAATAATAGACACGTTCAATTTTTTTGATGGCCTGGTTTAATAGGCTCACCTGGAATGTACATATTGATAGAATAGTAAATAAATTCAAGAAGGTTTTAAATAGCAATTTAAATAGGAATAGCATCAGAATCTTGTTTAAAAACGTGAGACTCCAGGGGCGGATTTATTGTATATAATACGACAATCACGATTCAGAATCCATCAAATGTGGATTTTATTCATTTTGAGTGTGAACCATCCCGTGTTGGAGATTACGGGATTCAGAAGGCAGATAAAGCAGCAAAAAGTTCTGAGACGGTAACCGTGACACCCACTTCAGACGAGTGGGGGCGGTAGTGCGCCCAAAATATGTTCACCAACCGCCATGGAAATCAAGAGAAGAAGAAGAAGAAGAAGAAGAAGAAGAAGAAGAAGAAGAAGAAGAAGAAGCCCAAAATAAAAAGACGACAACGGCCGCCATTGCTCCCCAACTACGTAGCACGGTGGACAAGTAGTCGGGTTCTCTAAACATCTCGTTTGACGTTATTCGACCCACGTTCTCACTCGTCGTCGTTTGGACCAACATGTCGGACGAAGGTAAACTGTTCGTCGGAGGACTGAGCTTTGAGACCAACGAGGACTCTCTGGCTGCGGCCTTCAGCAAATATGGAACCATCGAAAAATTAGATGTGATCCGAGACAAAGAGACGGGCAAGTCCCGCGGTTTTGGCTTCGTAAAATTCGACAACGCAGAAGATGCCCTCGACGCACTAAACGGCATGAACGGCAAAACGCTGGAGGGTCGATCAATCCGTGTGGATGAAGCCGGAAAAGGGGGCCGTGCCAGGGGAGGTTTCAGTGGACCACGAGGAGGCGGAGGAGGCCGCGGAGGGGGCGGATTCGGCGGGCGTGGAAGAGGTGGCGGCGGATACGGCGGAGACCGCAGCTACGGAGACAGAAGCTACGGCGATAGAAGCTACGGTTCCGAGGGCAGGTTCTCCGGCGGCAACCAGTACAGGAGTAGCGGCGGCAGCGGAGGTGGCGGCGGCAGCGGCGGCGGATACTCGAGCTACCGCGACAACCGGAGCCAGGGGGGATCCTACCGCGAGGGCTACGACAGCTACAGCGCTAACGAGTAACCCCCCCCCCCCGGTTCACGATCATCACCTGGCTGGCTCTATTTCAAAGATGCGCTCCTCGAGATCGATCGAGAGAAATGTCCACGTGTTATTTCTGACTTTAGTTTTAGTAACGTTACTTCTGTTGTAGTAGCTCAAGCATCTTGCAAAATGGAGCCATCATATTTAGGTCATTCCTTAACGAACCATGTTACATATTCCACTTCCGGACACTGCTTTATTGGGTATCTTTATTCCTCAACGGTAGATTTGTGAAATTCACAAATCTGTGTAATCTGATTAGTATTGTAAGTCCCCAAATGAGGACTGAAAGACTGCCCCCGTGGCCACCACCATATCTGAAGACTGTCAAGCACTAAAATGTCCTGATCCTTTTTCTTTTCTTTTTTTCCCCCTCATGGACATATCCGAGGGGCTTGTTCTTTTCCTTTGCTTACTCCCTGTTCAGGCTCAGTGGCTGACCTACTTCTTGCCAGGTTTTAAAGTGAGGCAAGACATTCGAATTACTCCATAAAGAGACTTTCGATGGATTTTATACGACGTTCCCTTTTACTCTTAAAGTCCAGTGAGGCTCCTGAGTTCGACGAGTGAATTCCTTTCAGACTGGACTACAATTGTGTGCGCTGCTCACCATCTGTGTTTATAAATCTGCTGTAAAATGGACTAATCTTAAGTGAAAAATGTAACTGTTTCCCTAAGTAATAGCTCAACCAAGTTTTGTACTTTATGTTCTTTGTATGAACCATTTTTTTGAGTTTGGCTTCATGGAGCCTGTTATTAAAAAGACTGTGGATACAAAAAAGTAATTTTCCGTATTACTCAATTGCACACGTACGATTTCATAAATGCAAAATGCATTTGGTATCTCACTATGGAGACCTTAGTATAAAGAACTATAGGCTGGTCTGCATTCAGTAGTAAATATAGTTCAAATCCGGGTGCCTGGGTTATACACTTGCATTCATGAATATGAACTGTCAGGTCACAGTTCATAAACACAACAGTACAAAATCAATAGTTTCATAATTGAAGTGAAATTCCAAAACGTTGACTCCCAAGTCCTTAAATTCACCAGCTCCTGACTGGTCACCTTGTCTGCATCTAAGTCTGCATCTAGTCATGTCCAGGAGAGATTAGAGAGAAGCCTTTGTTTACACCTAGACAATACTTCACTACTTGAGTTCCTAGGAAACTCCAGATCATCACTTGAGGTGGAGTAAACCGTGAACTGAAAGTTTTTTTTTAACTTGTCAATACGATTCTTTATTGTTTTGATGATGGGGCTCTCAGGACAGAGTGCTGCACCGGTATGTTAAGAGTTTTACATGATGTGGGCTGTACATTTTAAACAATACAGTGGTTTGAACTGTTCTTCTTTCACTCATAGAGATGAATGCAGGTGTTTCTTTGAGGGACGAACTCTAAGGAAAACCTTGAAGTACTCATAGACCACCAGAACGACAATTTCAAGCATGTCGAATTGTGTAATGCCACGTGACATTTGTTTGTTATTGTCTGCTCATGAATTACACCGTTTACTACAGGACGGCTGGCGGGCCGATTGCGCAAGCGGCTCCTCCACCAAACTTTCTCCTGGAGTGTTGCCATGGCTACATCTCCGCCGGGGGAATTGACAAGGAGGCGATCTCCAAAGGTGTGACTGATGAGCTCAGACAGCTAATAGACGAGGTTCGTTGTCTGTAATATGCTCACATGCTCCTTTTTATATTGCATGAAATTGGTTGATTCAGTGTTACCCCTCGCCATGTTGTATGAATTTTAATATATTCTAAAGTAGCACCAAGTGGCGGCACGGTGGCGTGGTGGTTAGCACTGTCGTCTCACAGCAAGAAGGTCCTGGGTTCGATTCCGCCCAGTGGCCTTTCTGTGTGGAGTCTGCATGTTCTCCCCGTGTCTGCGTGGGTTCTCTCCGGGTTCTCCGGCTTCCTCCCACAGTCCAAAGACATGCTCTGGGGATCAGGTTAATTGGGGACTTTAAATTGCCTGTAGATGTGTGAGTGTGAATGGTTGTGTGTCTCTGTGTAGCCCTGCGATTGGCTGGCGACCAATCCAGGGTGTACCCTGTCTATCGCCCGAAGTTGGCTGGGATGGACTCCAGCCCCCCCGCGACCCTGTGTGCAGGATAAGCGGTTTGACGATGGATGGATGGTAGCACCAAGTTTCCTGTGACCTCCTTAATTCTTTTTCCAATTAATTGCAAATTGGAGAGAAGAGAAGTAATTATACATGTATGAATGTATTTTCTAAGTGGTTTGTTTTTTTGCAATGCAATTTTGATCCTTATCCTTTAATTTGCTGCAAACATTCAGTTCCTGATATATTCATGTTCATGCACTCATCTGTCTGCAGCAGATATGCTCAGACATGAAGTTGAATGGCTTGAGTGAGATAATTTTACAGCAACCACTCAACGTCCATTGTAAAGTTAAGTGGGGTGGAAATTAGTGCATAATATCCTCGTGAGGAATCAAAAGTATCTTAAGATTGCTTGTGATTAAGTATTTATTACAGACTAACATAGGGAAAAATCATAAGGTATACACCAATCATCAAACACAAGCCATAAGTACAGACAGGAGTTCAATGAGTCGATTCAGCTGAAAAGGGCCACGGGATCCTGCTCCCGTGGGAGAGGTTTAAGAGAGGTTTGTGTCGTCCAATCAGAAGGACGCCCCTGCACAAAGAAACACGAGCAGGAAAACAGATCTCATCTCATCTTCAACTGCTTATCCGGGTCGGGTAGCAGCAACAGTTCCGGCAGGGGCCCCCAAACTTCCCTTTCCCCGGGGCCACATGTGCCACCTCTGACTGGGGGATCCCAAAGCGTTCCCAGGCCAGTGTGGAGGAATAATCAGGTATTGAAGGAAAACACACATGTGTTCTTTTACTGGATCAGTAAAAGAACACATTGGAACACCGCAGACTAGTTTAGGTCGTAGAGTTCCCGAGAGACTCACAGTCTGCATGAGATCAATTATCCCCCAAGGTTATGCATCTGTCTGATTCCTTTAAATGCTAACTTGCTACAGGGGAAGAAGAGAGGACTGTGAATTGCCTTTAACTAAATTTCAGAACAGAACATTCTGTTTTCAGAACGGCAAAAACCAATCTCATTTTGGTAGGTCCTGTGGAGTCCCGATAGGCCATTCCAAATAACTGCAATGACCTGTCAGCAACTACTGAAAGCCTCCACCGATTGTTTAGGTAAGAATGGCCATAGTGCTACTCATTTTCAGATCATCTTGTGTTTTACCTTGATTTTAGATGTGTTTTGTGACATTTTAACAAAAAGCGCTGTTTTATTTTGTAGCTTTCTGCCTCTTGTGTCTGTGGGTCAACTTCACTTGTTTGTTTTGTTGGAGAGTTGGTTTTGTTTGCCTTAGCACCTTTGTCTGCTGCCATTAGGCAGATATTAGTTAAATAAAGTATTTTTGAGAGATGTTTCCTACAGTTGATATTTAGTTTGATAAAACTCTTTCAAAATGAATCACTGGTGCCATTTTTTGCTCTGTAACAGTAACTGGTGGATGGGACCTCTAAATCAGTCAGCATCATCTATTGCACAGATATCAGGCTTCAACTACTGGTTTTATTTAGGTTTAAGGGCTTTTTAGAAAGTAATTTCCTGTCTTTCTATTTTACAGGCAAGATGAATTTGGAGGAATACTTTGAAAGAATTGGTTTCCACGGATCTTTTGATGAACTCATCATCAATGTCCCTCCCTTTTGAAAACCTCAGCATCCACTGTGGCGAAAAGAACGTCATGGACCTCGATGCCGCTTTCAACAAGATCGTGAGGCGCGGCCGTGGAGGTTGGTGCCTTGAGAACAACTTCCTGTTTGGCTGGGTGCTGAGAGAAATGGGGTACGACACCACGTCGCTGGGCTCCAGAGTTTTCGACCATTCCCTCAATGATTTTGGCCCCCTTGATTCTCATTTCATCAACAAGGTTGTCATTGATGGAAAGGCTTACATAACAGATGTCAGCTTCGGCACGTCTTTTCAATTGTGGGAGCCCCTGGAGCTCGTCTCTGGAATGGACCAACCTCAGGCAGCGGGTGTCTTTCGCCTCCTTGACCAGGGGGAAATGTGGGTGCTGGAGAAAACTGGTAGAAAGCCGGAGGTTCTCAATCCAGAGTTTGCCAAATCAAGTCTGGTGAAGAGGAACGAAACCAATCGGATCTACTGCTTCACCTTGGTGCCTCGGGAGGCCGAACATTTCCTTGAGATAAACCACAAACTTCAGAACGAGACGTCACTCTTCACCAATAAGTCCATCTGCTCTTTGCAAGCACCAACAGGATTCAGAGCCCTGATTGGTTGGACCTACGGGGAGGTCACCTACAAAGCCGACGAAGGAGTGGACGTCTTTGACATTAGAAACATAATGGACGATGAGATAGAGCAAATTCTTCTTGAAAAGTTCAATATAAAGCTGCAGAACAAACTGCAGCCTGTCAACAACAAGTCATACTGCACATTCTGAAATCCTACACATTCACGTTTGGAAATTGATCCGCAACCTGTGACAATCTAACAACCAACCGGGTAGAGCAGTTTGTTGAAGAATTGTCTATTTGAAACCTGAGCAGTGCTTTAAATGTAGTCTTTTGTACATCAAAACATGTGAAATTAAGTTGGGGAAGAAGTTAAAATGGAAAACTTGTTTCTGATTTCTTTCTTTGGAATATTTGTAGGGTATTTATCCTGTTTTTAATGAGAGGCGCAGACGTGTTGTCCGGAAAGTCTTGATGACCAAATTATACTGATTTGGTCATTAATACTGTTCTTAATAAAATTATCAAAGCCTAATGTGATTACATTACAAACATACATTTGTATAACCTTCTCATACAATGTAGAATTGTTTTATATTTTTAATTATATTGTACTGTAGATTATTGGGCATGGATGTCATCTGTACTTCTGTTCATAGATATGATGCTTTCACTTATATATTTTTTCCGACCCTTTAGATTGTATGCTTTGTACCCATTTAATATCTTATAGTGACAAATGTAACTGTATCATTGAGTCTGGTCTTTGGGTCAAATGCACTAAATGGGAAGGCAAGACTCAAACGCAGACTTCGAGGAGGCTGTAAGTGTGGGGAAGGCAGATATCTCGCTCACTACGTTCAGCAAAACGCAAAAGGCAAAACGCCAACGGGCAAAAAGGCAGGCAGGAACGAGAGACATCCAGGACGATTGACAATGACGCGACAAGTGACACAAGAGACACACGGCTTAAATACACTAGGGAGGTGCAGGTGATTGGACACAGGTGGAAACGATCAGACAATCACAGACGATGACAGGACAAGGCAGGAAGTGAAGTTACCCGGGGAGACAAGAAGCAGAAAACTACAAAATAAGACAGGAAATAAAACCACACGGTGACAGTATACCTGAGATTAGCATGAGACCTATCCAAATCATCCTTCAATTTACACAACAAACACTCCTTTTAGCCTTTCTCAAAGTTCGGTCTTATTGAGGGAATATATCTTCAACAATAATTCATCCAAACTTCACGTACATTCAAAACTGCATTAATAAACCAATTATTCAACTGTGTTGTACATGCACTTACATTTCTCAGTCAAATTCATTGTCATCGTATTTATTACACTCTTTACATCAGTGATTCTCAACTGGTGGGTCGCGACCCACTAGTGGGTCCGTTTTTAATGGGTCGCGGGCCTTTGCCTGGGAAAATAAAAATTAGAAATAATTAAAAAAAAGAATCATCCTGTGATTTTATTTTGAAGGGACTTTTTTAATAAGCGTGTGCCAGATTGGGTCAAACCATTCTGGCACAGCAGACAAGAATGTAATGGAGAAAACAATCATCTGAATAATCTTCTGGAGCGGTTTAATGACTACTTTCCCGAGAAACAGAGGGATGACGACTGGATACGTGACCTGTTTGGAATCGACAGAAAGTGTCACATTGCCAAGCAACGGAGAGTCAGCTGATGGAGCTGTCATGTGACCGTACGCGAAGGTAAGCCTCTCCCAGTTCTGGTGCAGCAGCATGATCAGCGAGTATCCTTCCCTCGCCACTCGAGCAGTAAAAGTCCTGCAACCCTTCAGCACTACCTGTCTCTGTGAGTGGGGCTTCTCAGCTCTGGATCAGCTGAAGACTAAACACAGGAATAGACTGGACATTGAGCATGACCTCTTGCCAAGATAAAAAAAACATCCCCAGTTCTCCCATTAGAAATTCCTCCAAGTTTGCCAGTTTTCACCTCAGGTTGAAGTGAGTGCTGCTTAATTTTCTGTAAAGCACAATGTTTTTCAGGATTTACCTCCTGATGAGGTAATCACATCACACGTTCATTTTGTATATCTGAATCCTTTTGAATTGCATTTTATTTAATTTATTTTGAATTTGTGCAAAAGCTGCTCCTCAAGCCATAGTGTTTGTCATAGATCTGTTAAAGTTAGGTCATTTGTGTCTTTTTTCGACTTTTTTGTTTGCGCATGAAAGCTGTTGAGTTTGTTTGAAATGGCTGAAGATTCTTAAATGTTATGTATGTTGTAATACCTTCTGTCCTTAAGATACACTTTGGGTTTTTAGCTAATTTAGTGTAAAGGGGAATAGTTCCCTCTCAAGCATCGCTACCAGCTGGCTGTTTTGTTTTTTCATTAAACTTGTTTTTGTGTTGGCATACGTATTCTGTCTCCATACTATCTCAGGTTCAAAATGAACCATATTTTCATTAAATACATTTGAGAAGTTGAGAATGTTCCTCGATTTGGGTCGCGGCTTGTCATTAAGGGGTGATGGTGTGTCCCGGAGCCAGACCAGTTGAGAACCACTGCTTTACATTATTATAAAGTCCTAAGTATTTAAATGTTTCATACGTTTTGTTTTGTTGCAGGAGAGAGTTGGTGTGAGCTTTCTTGTATTATGTGCAGGAGTACACATTTGGGTTACCGTCACTGTAGAAACAGCGCCTTCTAGGGTCGTGTTGGGTGAGGTGTACACTTCAGCAGGTATACTACTAGCATAGAATCTACCTGCAAACCAGCTCAAGAGTCCACAGGGCGAAGGCGGGACTTCAACCTTTGCTTCCGCCCTGTATTCTGGCTACAACCAATCGCGTTACAGCTGTGGACAAAGCCCATTCTGATTGGCTTACGGGCTCCGTCCTTCAGCGCAGGGGAAGCAGGGCTGGCGACACACGAGTCCAGGGCGCAGCGTCAGCGGCAGTTTCAGCACCAGCGACCGGGCGAAGCGGAGCGGAGCTGTCCACACATTCAGCACCCGACGGCCAGGGTACATCTTCCTCCGGGACACGGAGACAGCTTATTTCAGGATGGCGTCTAAATACGTCGGCCTTTTTGTCCTTCTCCAGCTTCTATCCCTGAACGTAGTGAGCGAGATATCTGCCTTCCCCACACCTACAGCCTCCTCGGATGGTGAGTTGGCCATCGCTTCTGACCGCGCGAGAGACATTTTAGTCCGCTCGTAATGTAAAGCATTGTTGCATTAGGCTGATGTGTTGTTGATGTGTAGATACGCTATTAAGAAATGTTCACGTGGAAGTCATGGATTACAAACGAAGATTTTTAAAAATGCCACGAGGTGCAATACGATCCCTACTCTTGAGGACAATTGAAATTAAAATAGAAAAAACTACGTGGTTTTCTTAAACTTATGTACGGAGCCTTTCATTGGAAAGTCTTACAAATACAGGAATATCTGCAGAAAAAAACAAATTAGTCAAGTTCACCTTTTACACATTGTGCTGTACGCGGGTTTTAAAGAGATACTATCTTGTCGGTATTATTTGTATTTTGTTACCATTACTCCTACATGGAGGTTTTATACAGAGTTTTACTGTAAAACTGTCGCAACTAACGATACGTTACTCTGTTTATTGATGAGCCAACCAAATAAATCAAAATCGTTTGATCCATCCGAACACGGTGAAACATGTCGATCAGTGTCTTGTTGTACATATATTCACTTAACTGTGAAAAAAGAGTAATGCAACAGCAACATATTCTCATCCAAGAGGAAAATACAAATATAGTTGCGCTTTATAGGTTCATATGAACACGTTGACTAACGCAATATAGCAAACAGCAGAGCCTGTAAAGTTCAGCTGCAGCTCAGCAGTGACCGGCGGTGCGTTCAATGACGCCTGCTCGCATGTTATGGCCGCTTGTCTATTTTCGCCGCGGTTTAATCTTTTGTTTGATAATCCGATTAAGATCTGCCCCTGCGGTACATGGCGAGTCTGGACCAAATAAACGATCACATAAATCTAAAAGACACAAATGTATATTAATGACAACAAGAAAAAAATGGTTTTGTTAATCGTATGCATAATGAGCTAATAACTCAATAGTAGAGTCTTGTTTAGAAGCATATTTATGTGTGAGAAATTCCAATTACTGACCCAAGAAATCAAAGACTGCTTAAAAGTGTTACATTATTACATTTTTGTTGCAGATAAAACTGTGTACAACAGAGAGTTGACAGAAGAAAGGCCACTACAAGACCAGGTAAGATCTCTTTCTGTCTCACAGCTATTTTTATCATCCAATATCCGGCCAAATGGGCTTTATGGTCACTTGTCAAACAACCAATGTATTAGCCCGGCAAACATTATTTATCAGAGCTTATATCCTGAGTAGAGATCATTTGTGTAATGTTCCGTCATTTCCCCAGATTGCTGAGGCGGACAGTGTGAAGGCTGCAGTACAGTCAGCGGGTAAGAAGAAACCTTACTGACTAATCAATTAACACCCGGTTCATGTTGCAGCGCCTAACACTTATGTGAGAGGAGTTCATCTTTACCTCTTGTATGTCTACAGTCTGATCATTCCGTCCCTACTGTATTTCAGAGAGCAAGCGTCTTGCGGCCTCCAAGGACACAGAGTCAGAGCAGGACCTCCATGACTTGACTGTGCTGAAGTCGCTGGCGGACGGCCAGAAATCAAAGGGGACCTCTGAGGGGCCACCCGAGAAGGAGGACCAGTACGTTCCAGACGAATCGGACTCAACCAAGAGCCGCCGTCTGGCTGAGGACTACGACTCCACCAAGAACGGGATGGACGACGGCAAGTACCAGGGTACGCACACCTGTACGCTTGAAAGACGGAAAAGGTCCATGTAAGAGAGAGATGTGACCCCCCCCCCCCGTCAGGCACTGCAGGGGTGAAAGCTTAGGCCGTGCTACTGTACCAGCTTCTTCTCCTCACGGTGGACTCTTGTATACACGCAGACACCAACCATTCCCTTTGAACTCATTTGGGAGTTCACTCGAAATCCAATCATATTCCAATACGTTCATAGATCTGGGGCCTGTAGATTTCATGGGATCAGCACACATTTCACTGTGTTTGCATGTAATTCGATTCAATCATCAGTATAAAGGAGAGTCTCAGAGGCGAGGTGACTCAGCCACAAAGTGCTGAGTGCTACACTTCATTGATCCATGCGGACGGCCCGGCAATAACAGGCTGCTCGTCCGGTTACGCTACATCTAAATTTGGCAAGTGAAGGCAGGATTTAATTTCTTATTTCCTGTAGTGAGACAGAAATGGGTAAAATCCTACACTCATGATTCAACTTGCCAATACGAGCAAAGAGTATTCCGGCACTGCTTATTTTTGTTGTGCGTGGACGTCGGGAAGCAGCAGGGACGGTTATGTAAGAGTCAAGCTGTAACAATTGCACATTTCTTTTTCAGTAGTGCAGATATAGAGAAGTTACATACTGGGAGAGCAGAGGGCGAATCATTATTACTGGCAGCTCCTGTTCATTTATAGGGTACAAAAGAGATTAGAGAAGAGAGAAAGCAGTCGTCATGAAATCTGCCATTGGGGGAAAGCTAGGAAAGATATTCAAGAACCTTTCTTTTATCGGAAAGTAACAAATGACAACGGGTTTGTCGTCTTGTCTCTCAGATGACCCAGAAAGTTTCCGCCAAATCGACGGCACTCCGCTGACAGCGGAAGACATTGTCCAGAAGATCGCCAACAAGATCTACGAGGAGGACGACAGAGGGGTGTTCGACAGGATCGTCTTGAAACTGCTCAAACTGGGCCTGGTAGGCTGCGGGCTTTTTGCGCTGTTCGTTTTAACACAATGTGTCGTGTGGCATTTACTCAACAGGAAATCGCCATGTGTGCTCACGCTTTGTCCAGTTTCGCTCCCTGAGATTTATGAAATGATTTCACAAATGTTCTCTGTCCATCTCTTTTGTTTCTCCCCCCCTGTAGATCACAGACAGTCAGGCAGATACTTTGGAGTACCAGGTGGCCGAGGCGCTCCAGGACCTCATCACCAAAAACGCCAGGGACAACGAGATTGAGGATGTTGACAGTAATGGCCAAGAAACCAACGGAGAGGAAGATCGAGGCTCGGACGCCGACAAGGTAAAACCCCAGTGACAAGTGTTATTGATGACCAGTGACGACAATCAGGATAAGGACAATAGCAAAGGAAACTTCGGTCACCCACAGGACACCTGGAAGCCGCCCAGGCGCAGCTACATCAAGGACGAGGAGGACGAGGACGAAAACAACGATGAAGACGAGGACGAGGTGGAGGAGGTGGACAGGGACGCAGAAGAAGAAGGGGGCGACACGGCCGCCAAAACCTGGGACAAAGACACACAGGACGGCAACGAGGTGAGCCCCGAAGACGGGCTCCAGGATCTGCAGTACTTCCCCAACTTCTACCGTCTGCTCAGGAGCCTCGACTCAGGTAAAGACGAGAAGGCTTCGACAGTTTAGAAATCATCTTTTCACAGCAGCCAAAGACACGGGTTGTCATGGCGATATTGTTCGTAAAGGACCACTGCATGCTTGTTTCTCTTCCTAACTGACTAATTATTTATAATTCCGTCCTCATGACCCCCACAGTCAAACGCCATGTGGTAACATTAACACCGCGGTAGCCAATTAGCACCAACGGAACACTGTTCTGTGGTTTGCTGTTGCAGATCAAGACGCTCAGGAGAGGGAGACATTGATCACCATCATGAAGACGCTGATTGACTTCGTGAAGATGATGGTGAAGTACGGCACCATCACCCCGGAGGAGGGCGTGTCCTATCTGGGTAAGACGAGACACACCACCACCACTGTTCATCCATAGTCTGGTGCCGTTCAGTGACGGAACGCAACAATCTTTGGAGACCCCCGCGTGGTAAATAATATTATTTCCACGTTGGGCAGCGCAAAAATGGGTTGAGCATATAACATTTGTGTGACAGTTCATTCTTGATCTTGGAGATGAAAATGATTTAAATTTATTTGCCTTTTGTAGTCATGACATGGTTGAAAGGTCGTTGACAAAGTTCCATAAAAGCTGATTTATCAGTATGTAGTTATAAACACATTATATATTGTTTTACAACATGATGTTGTCTAAAGGGATATTCATTATTCAAATGTTAACTATACCAACTAGTTTTACATTTGCAAGTTCAGTCTATAAAATGCTTTTCAGTGGACCTCAGTTAATTACTTTCAATAATCTGATTTCCTGGTATTTTGCAGTAATTTGACGTATCACATTATACATTCATTCATATACTGTGATGCGACGTTGATTCCAATCATGTTGAGCAGCCATATGTGTAGGCTCACATGAAAGATCTTAAATCTAAGCCTTGTTCCGTCCATTGCATTAGCCGACTCTCAGTCTGCGTGTTTATATACAGCATGTGCTTTTTCCTCTTCCTCCAAGTGGGTTGTTCCTCATCAGCCGGTGCCGTGGAGTGTTAAGCCTGTGCTGACGGATTAGTGTCAGGGGCGCCGTTTACGACCATGCATGTTTTTATGGCTGCGCTTTACATCAGTGGCTATTGGTAAGGTCAGCAAGGGACAGCTGTCATCTTTCTGAGGGAGCCTCTGGAGACCAAAGATCCAATATAACGCTCTCAGTCGTACGTAAAGAAAACATTATACACAGGAGAGGTTTAAAATCACCTCGGCATACGTCGACTCATCTAGGGCAGAAAGATCAATGGCATGTGTCAATAGTTTTCTCATTCAGTGTCCACAACCATTTGATATTGAAATTGTGGAAAATTGCCAACGGAAGTTTGAAGATGTCTCCAAATTGCTTCTTTTTCAATCAACAGTTATTTAAAACATATTTGAAAAACCTAAAAGACAAAGAATAGTTATTTTTTGATCAATGACTTCAATAGTTAATCAGAAACTCTTGGCCAATGCATTTGTTAACTCATGGTTTGATCATTCGTCTTAAGCCAAATGAGAAGTAGTCTACGTTGTGTATGTAGGCCACTATAGGATCGACTGTTACAACTAAACCGGACGTTATGAGGGTCAATCGATACCCTTTCAGAAAACACTTAGCAGCATGTTGTCTTTTACAGCGGAACAAATTACCCCTGCTGATGTTGAACACCGGTATCAAACACCGGTTTCCTAGGCAACCTTTCTGGTTTTATGTCATATAGGTTGTGGGCATATAATAGGATGGAATATTGCCATAGCAACGAGTAATTGCTCTCCTCCCTACGTCTACCCTTACCGGCTGTGACGTTCCCAGGTACACAACTGAATACACACGGGCCTGTTGATCAATGCTAATCGGGCGGAACAGGCCTCAGGACAGATGGAGAGATAGGGAGAGAGTGGGGGAGGGAGAAGGATGGCGTGTGTGTGGGCAGAGGGAAAGAATGAAATGACTTCCACTGCGCTACAGGTGGGAGGAGGCGGCTCAAATGCACAAACAGTGAATGCTTAGATAATGAGAACAAAAAAGAGGCAGATGAGAGGGGGACTTAAAATCAAGCCTCCCTGTTCTCTCCTGTCTCTTTATTGTCCTTGTGTCGTAATATCCACATCCGTAATATCCTATTCTTTTTATGAATGTCCAGAAAGAGGAGAGCTGCTTTTTAGGAACTTGGGTCTTGTATTACTTTTACTTCCCATTGTTAACCATTTCGTAAGCCCTGGCATATAAAAAAATGTAATAATCGACTTTTACCACACAATAATCTATATGTAAGGGCCACGTGAGTCTAGGGCATACAGAGATCATGACTGATGATATGGTGGAACACAGTTGTCTTTGTGCAAACTAGGTCTTTATAGGAGACATAACGTTGTTGCTTCTTTACCTGTTCGGTAAAGCCTGTTTGTGTTTGAATGGTGCGTCTAAATGCTAAACGGGGAAACAAAGAAAAGTGTTGTAGCAGAACTTCCAGCTGATCTCTGGGATGTGTATATCCCCAGAACATCTGCTTCCTCGGTTATTGAGCGCAATGTTTACCGCTTTGTTAATCCAGAGAGGATCAGATGACATTTAACTTCAGTGTCTGTCAGCCATACGATCTGTTTTGGTTTTTCCCAGGCTAATTAAGGGTCTTTTGTACTGTCTAATCTTGTTGGGAAAGCTTAAGCCATGCGCACTCGCGACAAATGAACTGATTCCAAAAATATGTGTGCTCGTTGGAATAAATTGTGGCTACATTATTGCTCTGTTTTGTTTTCCAATATTTATTCTACAATGCATACAAAATGATTGAAAAATGGTTTTCAAGAGAACAAGATGTTCTATTATGACTATCGTCGTACTGTTGAACCTTCATTTCAATAACTGAACAAACCCCTTTCTAATGTTAATCATAATCTCAGTCACACATGGACGGCATTCAGAGGTTGAATAGGAGGTTTTCATTCATTGCCGGTAAAGGGAACTGACGTCACGATGCTAATCAAACCTTGAGTAAATGTTTGACCCGTTTCATCCACCTGCAGAGAACCTGGATGCTATGATAGCCATGCAGACCAAGAACAAGCTGGGCAAAGCTCTCGGGCTTCCTGACTTCACTGGACCCAACGGTAAATATCCTCGCTAGTGATCCTCCAGTCTGAATGTGAAGCTACGGAGGCTAAAAACAGTCACATTTTGTTTTTGTTACATATGGTTTATAATATAGATTAATTGAATTAGCAAAAACACTTTTTAAAAACTTTTAAGCATCTCAAATTCTCCAAGCAAGATGTGGGACAATACTCACAAGCGGGCTTTGGGAGGTTCAAGGGACTTTCAAAGGAACAGCGTCCCAAAAACTATTGCAATAAGTACCTCTAGCAGCAACCGGGCAACACAATTTAATTCTCCATGTACGGTTTGTCTGCTGCAGAAAAAGATTTGGATGAGGAAGACAACACCAAGGCGGAGGCTGCCAAGATGCAGAAGGAGTATGAGAACCTGAAAGACTCAACCAAGGAGGAGCAGCAGCCAACAACTGAGACCAGTCAGTCCACTACCCATTACTTTACATTAAATGTTACATATTACATTACATTACATGTCATTACATTACATTACATTACATTACATTACAAACCATGAGCTTTGTAAATTGCATAACCCTTTCCTTTCTTTTTGCATTAAGATGTTAGCGTTTCTTTTGTGTCAACTATGCATGCAAGAAAATGCATAATTCTCAAATATAACAGATTCCTCCATCAACTGAGTGAAGAACCGAATCAGTGATGAAGTAACGGCCCGAGAGCATTGCAGAGCTTTTGTTTTGACCCAGCAGGGCTGACAGGAAGTACGCTGCACTGTGTAGTCCAGGCCAATCATAGTTAAGTCCCTGAACTAGGCCAGTCCAATAACATTCACACGAAAGCTTGTCACAGCTGCCATTATTATCTGTCCCTGTCCACCGTACTGCGCATACTCATCAGTCTAATCCCCACACACACACACACACACTCTCACACACACACACACACACACACACACACATGCAACGTGCTTAAGAAGAAAATCAAAAACGTAAATTAGAGCAGGATTAGCATCAGGACATTTGTTTCAGCAGCAAATTACATCATTCCTGCGCAATGTGAACGCTGTGGTGTCTGTGCTGGATTGAGTTTGCATAATGTGATGGAAAAATTAGTCTTTATGATAAAACCAAAATCTGAAGCATTAGTCTGATGGTGCTATATATGCATCTAAATCTTTGAGTCTTTTTTGGACCTTTGTCATGAACAATTTGTCTTACTATACTGCTAGTTTAACATGAAAGTAAAATCCTGGCTGTCTATGTGCTCCAATTGCTAGAGACATGTGAACGTTAAAGTGCGTGATGAAAATAGACAAGGACAAAACTGTCTTCCTCCTCTTCTGAGTGAATGTGTTGCAGAAGTGGAAGCCACTTATTTACTATTTACCAGACAGAGCAGATCTTCACGTCTCATGTTCGTCATTTTTCTCTGTCTGCCACCAGATCACCCTGGCAAGTCAGAGACTTACCTGGAGGCCATCAGGAAGAACATCGAGTGGTTAAAGAAACACAACAAAGACGAGGGCAAAGAGGGTGAGACACACACTCCGATCTTTGCTGAGTTTCTGCATTAAACCCAGAAAACCTCCTGATTGGCAAACACTCGTCCCCCCCCGAAACTGTTCTGTGTCACAAAAAGGTCCGAGGCGACGCATTGAAGTACAGATAATTTGAAGTCTCTTTTGTTTTCCAAAAATTTGCAAGTAAAATGAGACTGGGAAACCAGGAATGACGCCTCACTCCAGATGCCATGAATATGGATATTTGTTGATGAGTCCGTCCTAATTACATGCGATGCATCTTCATTTTTCAGAGATAAACATCTATTCATTTTCTCCCCTTTTTTTCTGTTCCTCAATGTTTGTGTGTGGAAATGAGATGTAGGTGTAGATTATGAACGTGGTTCAAGGTTAGCAATATGATGAACAACCCCCAAAGAGACCACCACCTCTTTGTAATCAATGCCCATGTCCATTTATAGTGTTGGGACGTGTGCCTCCCCCCCAGTCCTGTAACTGTTAGCATGCACAGAGGCGCGGCATCTGACCCAGAAAACTACCGGCCTGCAGATCTGTGAAAACTGTGCATTCGTCTGCTGTTTGGCTCTCGATTCTGTAAATCAAGTGTGAAATACTTATTATTACGCTGTTGATTATCTCAGGACATTTCTGACAAATAAAAACTAATTTCTCCCTCAGTTGTTCTTCTACAATCAGTGCTCTGCCCTAATCTGAGTCGATCAATAAGTAACTCAGCCACTGGTGAGCCAGAAAAACAATCCGAAGCCAGAGATGCTAACAAAGTTTGACCTAGATTCTTGTGTGCATCTCACACAGAAGAAGAAGGGAAAAAAAGGTTATAGAGCCAGAGTCCGGAGCAGAGCAGCAGGGAAGTTTTGTTCAGTGCTCATCTCCAGCCGGGCTCTATATAGGACACCTCATTAGCATTCTGCTGCGTGCCGTGGTTGTCGGGGACAACAGCGGCGTCCCCGCCTGCCCCTCAGTGATCTGGGAAGAGGAGACGGACACATAGCAGACAAGCTCTCACAGAACACACACACACACAAACGGAGTGAAACTGGGGACCCCAAGACCCCCTACGTGTTTTTCCGTGGTGGCACTCAGCAGCCAAAATGCTTCACCGCGTTGAACCTCATCCTTATTCTCTCGCTCCCTCTCTACGCAGAAAGGACAGCTGGAGGACAACAAAAGCCGCTTCAACCAAATAGCAGTGTCATAGTAACAGAGTGGGCGACGGGCCATTTACTGTGCACACTTTATCGCAGAAGCACGCACTAGTATCAGTATCGTGTGTGTGTGTGTGTGTTTTTCGCCCACACACCACACAGATTAGCCAGAGGAGCAGACGGACACGGAGTCAACAGCCTGGCTTCGGCTCTCGGCTCCCTGCAGCCAAGATGGAGAGAAGCGGCACCCGTATAATCACATTCACAGTTAATCCTCTCGCACGCGTCAAGTTTGTCATCGGGAAGGCGACTATGACTCGAGCCACCGCGAGACACTGCTGCTGTTAGGAATGTCCTTAAGAGGATGTTGTGTGACTCCATGGCTGTCCGTCCTCTTACCTTCTGCTCATCAGTTAGAGCAGATAGAAGTGGGGCAGCAGCGGTTTGCCTGCTCTCTGAGACTCGTTTGTTACCGTGATGCATCATACAGAGGTAGGTGGGGTTCTTCTCTAAATATAGCCCCACCCTGCTGCGGCCTTATGGTGCAATGGCGACGACCTATCCAGAGCAGGTGATTGCAAATGGTGCGTCAAAGAGAAGCTACGTCTCTTTCAGTATTTGAGCGAGTTGGTTTGAGCACATTGAATTTGAAAGGAAAACAACAAATGATTTCATCGTTGGACGTACACAGTCCACGCGGGTACTTCCGACCTACTTGTTGTGTGCGCCGTCTTCTCAACGCCAGACAAATTTGCTTACTCCGACCTTAATCCCCCTTGATAATGAAGCACCGTACCAGATTATGGCTTGTTTGGTTGTGCGGTCTTAAGACGTTAATGTCTGATCTTTCCTGCCAGCCTTTCCTGGCTTTGTGATCTTCCTCTTTGAATCTCAGATGATCAACCCATCCTTTACTCCTGCTTCTGTGTCCAGATTATGACCTGTCCAAGCTGAAGGACTTCATGGACCAGCAGGTTGACGCCTACATTCAGAAGGGCATCATGGCCAAGGACGAGGGTGAAACCATCAAGAGGATCTACAGCAGCCTGTAACCCCCCCATCGCCCATCCTCCCTCCGGCCTACAACACAGGACTGAATCTCACATTAACATCTCAAACACTCTGACTACAGTAATTTCCCATGGCATGGTAACGTATGTACTGTGTATTCAAAACTACCTGCTCCGTGGAACTTGTTAACCTTCCCGAAATGTATCAGGAGAAAGAATTTAATAAACTATCAACATAACAGTACTGATTCTTCACAGCTACCTAACCGATTGTATTTGCACGCCAAGATCGCAGAGTAACCATTTCACACAACTAAACGCTGGCATCTAACCAGACTCCTGTGGGAAATTATTGTTATGAGAGTAGGATGTCAAAGCTGTCAACCATTTCCAATATAATTTTTGCAACAGAATGCAAATATATCAAAGTGTACTCATTCAGTGTAAAACCTGTTTTAGCCTATTTTATTTACCTTTTCCAGTGTACGTGTAAGGTCCCTATGTAATCTTGCTTTTTATTCTACCAAAAATATGTTTGTTGTGCATCATGTTAAGTGATGAGCGACGTACTACAGTTATGTTCTGCTGTAATCCTTCTGGGGGCCACTAGAGGGCCCCGTTGTACCATCAATGTAATCTGCATGTCTGCGAGTTCAACATTTCCATCTCTGTAGAGACTCAAGATAAATATTTTTCAATGTAAATATGTGATTTTTTTCCTGATATAAAAGCAATTAAAACGTTGCCCGTTCATCAGTAAGCGACATCCATGTCCCAACACAAACCTGCATTTTCATTCAAACACACAAGAGCATCATGTTTGGTTTGATAACACATTTATTCTAAATAAAACCAACAGAACTTTAAAAAGGTACATTATGAACTGCTGGAACAGCCAGTTCTCCACACATAAATAATTGCATTCACACCTCAAAAAATAGAGCAGTCCCTTCGGTTTCCTCCCGCCCCAAAAAACAAAGCTTGAATGAGGCAAAACTGAACGTGTTCAAAGGCTCGAGTCCATCCGCTTCCTGTTCGGGGTGAGCTCGTACGGGGTAAACATTGATGAGGAAGGCCTGAATATACTTTCCAGTGATACTATTATAGGAGGGGATTTAGCACATCAGAAGCGGTTAGCAACTTGAACAAGCTAATCCCTCTGGACTTGCTTAGCGCTGTGTGTGTGTGTGTGAGCAGCAGGTGTGTTCCTTACAGTAGCTTCAGAAGCACATGATGAGTGCATGGGCGCTCCTCCGAGCTGTACACAACAAGAACCATCACGCATATCGCAACAGTTGCATACCAATAAATAAAAGGCAAACAGGACACTTTTCTTAAACATGGTTTGGTAAAAGCAAAGCAGTAAAGGGAAAAGTAAAACAAAAGCGATGTGGTTGCAGTACGGGTCCCTCATATCTCCTGATATGATGTTGTGGGGGCCGTGTAGTCCTCGTCGTTCCTGCGAAGGAGAAAAATGAGACATTTTTTGGCACGTTTCTCACAGTGGAAAGTCCTTTTACATCTCACATTTTCTTTTTTCTCTCTGCTGACCTGTGCCAGAGAGACGGGGGGAGCGCACTGGGTTTTCATAATGGATGAGGTTAACAAAACAGCTGTATTGTTCTGCGTCTGGGCTAATTGTTCATCTGGACTCACATTACAATGCATACATTTCTTGACCTCAATCTTAAAGTTCAAATCTCTTTTTTTATACCTCAACACACTCCTTAACGGAGAGGGTGCCATTAAATTCAAGTTATTAGGGGAGGAAGTATAGAATGATCAAAATCAATAGGAAAGATAGGAGATAAGGTAGGATGGCAAAATAATGTTTCATTGGACATATAGATTTTTTTGTAAAAGAGCTCAGCCGTTTAAAAAGGATCTGTCTGTCATTTATTATACTGCAGCTATTCTGGGGATATGCATACAGGTGTATATACAGAGAACAACATAACATTATAAGCCACACTTTACTATAAGTTGTTCTGACTCATCTAATTTTAGGTGTCAATACTCTTAAAATAATAAATCTTCATAATGTAAATCCATTGACTCAAATCATAGTTTGTGGTTTGTTCCACTGGAGGGAGGAACCCGAACGGACATCGTTTACTCCGGAAACGAGGCCACACAGCAGATCCATGTGGAGACGAGGCTCAACACAAAGCTCGGCTGAAACCAGGTAAACGCTCACAGGAGAACTGGTGGGTAAACACTGAGCAGAGAAAGTAAAATGGACCACGTAATAACTGACTAATCCCTCTGTAAATAGCTTCTGGCTCCTAGCAGTTACTGCTCCATCTTACATCATAGTAGAACACCAAAATCAGAATGGACGGGATAGAGGGAAACGTTGACATCCTCTGCTATTGTTGTGTGGGCGAACTATAACGATGTTACTGGGTGAGACCCTCCCGATTCTTTCAGGGGAAATCAGAAATTGGTTAGAGCTGTGTTTCGTGGTCTCAGACTGATTTGATTTGACAAACATTACATTGCTGATGTGCTATTGGTCTTGCTATATGGTATATCTTTGTATTATGCTTTTTGTTATTTCCTTTTACTGTGTTACAGATGCAAACTAGCTTGAAGCTACAATTTGGTACAGTGCATCAAACGGTGACATTTATGTTCAAACTGTACATGGTCGCTTTTAAATAACCAAATAAATGGCAATAGAATAGCGATATAAAGTGTGTTGCAGGATCCACTGCAGTACGAGCAAAACACTTTTAGAGAACCTGATGTGGGGCCAAAAAAACTATTTCCCCTCCACGTCTGCAGAGGAGTGACTCAGTACTGACTAAACTGATAGTGCCAACAACGGTGTGTCTACACGGGCATCCATCCAAACATCTCATTGTTGCAGAACTTGGCATCTCAATTGTTCAGCAGGTCAGCAAAACCCCGGATTCCCCCCTTCGATCCTTCTTTGCGCTTTCCCATTTCTCTTCTTGCACGAGCGGGATTTCTGTCAACTCCCCACACAGCGTTTCTTACAGGCCCTTCAATGTAAAGCTGGGAACAAAATTAACCTTGATCTTTAACCGCCCTAGAGAGACGCAGGAAACGAGCGTTCCCGGGCCGGGCCGACAGCGCCAGTAAGTTAACCACACAGGATGGGGGAGGGGGAGGGGTGGATGGGGGTTTGCAACACCTCACCTTACTTGCTCATCCTTCAGTCTGCGTGCCGCTTGCTTCGATTGTTTGATTTGCAAGTCCAGTCTGTGTAAGAAGTCTTTGGCCGACAGCTCCTCTGGCTGGGGGGGTCTGGGGTCCTCGGGGGGCGGGGACGGGGCCGGCGAGGGCCCCTCGATGTCACGCAGCACCACGCAGGGCGGGTCGGCTCCCTGGCACGCCGCGTCCCCGTCGGGGGACTCCAGAGACAGTCCGTTAAATATGTAGCGCTTCTCCGACGCCACGGGGATGTTGAGGCTGTTCTTCAGAAAGATGCAGTCGTTGCTGAACAGCTTGTTGGCTCTCTTGATCTGCTCCATCTGGCACATCAGGGCGACAGCAAACAGACGGCACGGTTACAACAGCACCACTCCTCCAAGTCTGCTTGGAACGCCGTGCACATTGCAGCTCAAAGTGTCCTTTGTTTACGGTCAACAGGGGAAGACCTCTTTGGACTCTGATCCAACAGGCAGCAAACATCTCAGCAGCATGTTGTTTAGTTTGGTTACACACATTCAACGTTAACAACGACGGGAAAGAAAACTTGATGAAGCTTTTGCTGTCCATCTGTCCACATGGTTAAAATGTCCTGTTGTATGTATTGGGCACTCTCAATAAAGCGCTGGCTACAGTAGATCGATGAGGGAACTCCTGAACCCACGAGGGCACCGAGATGTACGTGTGTGTTGGATCTATTCATTTTTAAGCTCCAATAACAGAGTGTGTGCATTGAACCGACGGATCCAGGCGTCATTTATCGGGCGTGCACTCAGCACTCTTTCCGTATTCTTGTCAAGGTGAAACACAGGCGAACATGGCGTGGAAACCTTACCGTGACGCCGTACTTGAGAGCGATGCCCTGCAGCGTGTCGCTGTCGGTAACCCGATGCTCTATGTACTTCTCCCCCAGGGAGGCCGTGACGCTGGCGGTGCTTCCGTACGAGCGGATCTTGGTCCGGGCCAGGCTCTGCGACAGCTCGCTCTCTGACTCGGAACCGGACCTGGACCGAGGGAAGATGGGCTGCGCGAAACGTCCTCCTCCATCCCGCATCGGCAGGACGGGCGAGAAGTCCGCCATCTTCTCTCGGGTAACGTCAGACGAGGAGCCCGGAGGCCTCCGCGCGGTTTAAAGCTCCGTGGTCGGGGGATAAATCGCTGGTTCAGGCGGCGGGGAGATTCCCATCCTCGGTCATACTCGGCGTGTCAACCCGGGGAATAACAGACATGTTTGGGGAACCGCTACCACCGCCTCACGGGAAGCTTTTGTCATGGATCCGTACGTTGACGTAAAGACGTCGTGGACGTCAGGGCGGAAGAACAATTAACAACTTCCGGTTACACTTCAAAATAATTCCTGATGATTAAGGTCAATTTTCTGAGAAAATAATTGCATTATATCATCGGCCAATATGATGATTAAAGATGTTTGTTGAAAGGCAATAGATAGATAAAAGAACAAATAGAATGATAGGTGCTTACATATATCAATGCATATATAGATAGATAGATAGATAGATAGATAGACATAAGGGGTATGCTGGTTATCCCCTCCATCAGAAAGCTATACTCTGTGTTAATAGCATTATCTTTGTAAAACAGCAGCAAAATAGTCCCTCCTTAGATGGGTATCTTTTAACATCTTTCAAGAAGAGACTGAGAAGAGTAATTAAGTAGGAATTGAGAGATGCTTTCACATTGGGTTGGAACATTCAGCAGGTCTCTGTGAACCTGGTGTATAGTCCCATGACCAACCGTGCACAAAAATAGAGGAGTAGACCACAGAAGAACCTTTAAAATGATCGCAATGGGATTTTCCCAAGCTGGCACAATAGTGTGCAAAAAGTCTTCCAAATAAACACTTACATGAAACATAATTTTCCTGTATTCATTGATATCATATTTAATTTATTCATCTTTATTTTTAGTTTGAAGGGAATCATTAAAGTCCATATTTATCTTTATATGTGTGTTTCAAGATGTTTAAAGTAATTTTCCATAGATAAACATAGATGAGAATTTAGGTGTGTTTTTATCAGGATATCAACCTGTGCCTGATCATTAGATGGCAAATGAAAGTCCATAAATGAACAAGAGCAACCTTAATTCAATAACCAATTCATATGACAGCTGATATGCGAACACGAAAAACACTTTAGTATTCATTACTGGATGTTAGCTGCTTAGATTTTCACTGCCCGTCCCTGTTGTCTCTAACTCTCACTTTAGTAAATAATTAATCAGATCCCCCGAGTTGTTTTCTCCTTTTTCCAATCACTGTGTTAGAAAGTGGGAGCCTTGGGATTACTTCCCCCTAGCAGCTGGAAAGGAAAAGCAATGATTGTTCAATTGTTATAACCAAGTTATTTTAATGTCTGTGAAGATATTACTATTAGTGATGTAATGAGGGGACAAAGACTGCAGATGCTACTTTGGGAGGCACAGGATGTATCTCAGTAAAATCGAACTCGCTGACTCACAAATACTGGGAAGCCACATGTGGATTCATGATTTCTAAATGATTAATTTATTTAATTAGCCCCTCCTGGATAAAGACGATCTCGCTGTCTGGCATTTTCTAATGGAAATCAGGTCACTAGGCTTATGTAAGAGTACAAAGAGAGACCCAGAGGAGGGAGCTCAATGTATTCATGATGCCCGCTGTTCTCCATGTGAGATGCCACTTTTCAGATTGAACAGCAAATCAGCTCATTATTCATGTTGTACTTTTCTTTGATGAGAAGTGTTTTTGTGAAAATACAGGGACCAAAAAACAAAAAGGATCCAATATTTATGAGTAAAATCTATTTCTGCGCTCATGTAAGATTTACTCAAAAACAACAGGTGATTTTCCTGGCAGACAGTAATCGGATCACTCTCCAATCAACACTCTCTTTGCGCTCAGAGGGAAAAACAAACGACTGAAGCAACGGTAATATTACAAGAGGAAGTTTCTCAACGTAACCATGAAGACAATCTGTCAAGCCGCCCCCTGATCCAACTGCACCGGCACTGCAGCAATCAGTGCAATATCCCTTTTGCTATCAGTGCCACATCACTGTGGACGCGATAAGCCACACCTGAGTAAGCCTCTAGGACTAGTCTCTGTTTTCATGGTGTTGTCGGGTCACAAGTTACTTTGGTCCAAAGTTGTTGGAGGAAAATAAAGTAGGTTCATCGAGTGAATCAGATGGAAGCAATTTTCTTCCAAATGTTCACAGGTGGTTTAAAAGTGCTGCCAATGGATGCAATGCAATACAATGTATTGTCGAGATGATGATGAGTTGGAAAGAGGTCAACTGGTCAGAACCTGTTATATAAATCATAATCAACATCTTAAGTCCAATTTGACCCCAATGACGCATCAGTCAGTCATGTTCTGACCCCTACTGGAATCACTCTGGTGTTGCATCTGTGTCAAGTACTTCAAATGATCAACCACCAGATGGTGTCATTTAATCACCTGCCACCTCCACAACGAATAAATGAAGTGGAACATGCATTATTACATGTAATATGCATGTATACTTTCCGCATTTCAAAAAGTAGATAATAATTAGTTAGATAATTAATTAATAGATTGAGTCTTAATAATGGCTGAGGAAGGTTGAATGAGGTTGAACATTGTCTATCAAAAGATAATTTCGGACACTACAGAAATCATGCTCACTGCCAGGTGCTCCATCATCTGGCAATAAACTCTGTCCTTAACTTTAGCAAATATGTATTCACAGAGATGAACATTTCCCCAGGTTTAAAAGGGCACTGAAGAACTCTCCCTCTCAGTACATTCCCGTTTAGCCGAGTAGGATATTTTCGTTCATCTGATTTCAGCAACATCTTCTCCCAGAGTTTCTGTGTTACCTACAAGGCATCTTGTTACAGTCCACACTTTGAGTGAACTCAGAAGGTACATGAAATTCTATCTCCGCTATTGTGCAACAGAATGTAGTGCAGATAGAAAGAGCTCACCTTGAATTTTACTATCACGGCTAGGTAAGGATTTGGGTGAGTATTCTGGGTATTTGTGTTAGAGAAGGAGAGACAGGCAGCTCTAGCGTGATAGAAAGAATTAAGGTCCACATGTTTGTATGTCTGTACTGCATGTAGTCTGTCTTTCAAGGTCCCTGCAATAATTTGTAGTCTGTAGTTTTTTTGCCGGCACCTAAAAGTTGCTTTTCACTCCCAACACATGAGTCATAAGCCCAAAATACTTGTATCACAGTATTTACTTAATTAATAAAATTATATTTCTTATGTATTATGTATCCTTATTTTTGCTATTTTAGTTTTATCTCCTTTTATGTCTGCCTACTCGATATGTATAACATGTACCGGAACTTTTTCCATCCTGAAAAGAAATTATTGATCTGTTGAAATGTGTATGTGTGTGTAGTCTATAGATGGTGTCCTATGTAGTGCGGATTGGAATGACCTATAAACTTTATGGCACTTTATACAAATCACGTGTCTGGACTGTACTTATCATTGAATCAAAAGTATCCATAATTCAGGTAGAACCCATCTCAGATCTCTCAGATCACAATAGTGCAATTGTGAGTAGTTTGAAAAAATGTGCTACGAGCGTTTTCAGGGGCTTTTACTACACACATGGATTTGTCTAAGACAGTGAAACTGTATTGTAGTTAAACTGGTTATTTTAGTTTTATTTTCCAATCTATCATATTATTGGTTCTTCTAGATTAAAGGCGGGCCAATATACACCATTAGCTCATCTATGGCAGACACTCTCCCTATTGGTTCAATCCCACGTCACTCAGAGAATGCGCTCGCTCGCTCTTCCTGTGTTACCGCCCTTGGGCTGAGTGAGACATCAAGCTCTGAAGACATCGCATTCACTGGAAAGACAGGCGTTATTTGGAGACTCCTTATTTAGGTCCAATTAGCAGGTAAGGAAATAGATAACGTTAGTTAGGACTGTGAGATCTAAGGAAACGTTGTAGCCGCAGTGTTGAACAGCGTGGGAACGTTAAACGGCTCGCAACTTGAGTCAACTGTTAGCGTTAGCCGTTAGCCGCTAACGTTAACTGTTAACACTAATGTTACATGTTGTCGCGTTGTGTTGCTGCATCAGACAAATGTAACGCTAGCTAAGTTACCAAAGTGAGTATCGCATGAAGCACTTGGTTTGGCTGTTTTTGTCATACAATGCGAGGTGCCTAATCTTTTACTAATAACCAACATCACCAACGCTTACTGTCAGTGTAATAATCATAAACACGTCAGGATGGAGTTCGTGAACGTCGGTCTGCAGCCCGCTATTCCCAGATGGGGACGACTCATGCTAGCGGAAGCTAAATTACCACAAAGGAACATTACCGTGTTAAGTTTTAGAATATGTCATTTTATGGCAATATTGAGCACCCGCAAGTAATTCTGATATCTGTTCGCTTCATAGTTTATATTTTAACCGTGTGTATTTATTGTTACATTAGACACACGTAATGAACAACACCGAGATTGTCTGTCTGACTAAGACAAGAGCTTCAGTGTGTTTAAGGACATACCTTTAGTGCGATGACTCACACGAGCGTGAAGCGTTGAGCTAAAGAAAGGCTCTACTTGTTTGATAGGTGCAAGGTCATTGTACCTGTTTCACTCAGGCCACAGAAGTGTGTGTGTGTGTGTGTGTGTGTGTGTGTGTGTGTGTGTTTGCTTGCTTTCCCTAAGCCAGTTTCACTTGCAGGGCTGAATGGTGAATAAAGGGTGTGGTCCAAGTCTGCTTAGGGACCCTCAAAGCCTGAAGGCAGCTGTGTGTCCTGAAGGTGTGCGGCAGGTAACAGAGTGGACAGTCATGGTGGCAGCTGCTGACATGGCATTTTTGGGTGATACCGCTGACCGTACCGGCCTCTGCAGTGGCGTATTGCAGATAAACAAGATAGGATTTGTTGGATCCGCAGTGAAACTTGGCTGTGGGCTTCTGGTTTCCCTTGGTGTCATGCAGCCACAGCAGGAAATAGCCACTGTCATTACTCTCTTTTTATTTATTTTGAAGGCGTGGCAATGACAACACGTTCCTGCGTCATTCATACTCCAGCCCCCGCAAGTTGAAAGGCAGGACGTGATCTGAAATCCTATTTTAATCAGCGTGCCTGAAAGGTGTGTGGGGAAAACGGGGGAGGAAAGACATCATGTGCGTTTGTTTGAGAAACACACCACTTCCTGTACGGCCCTTGCCAAATCTGCACAATAATTGTACGGCCATACACAAAACGTTTTTGTCGTCCTGACTCTCAGATCTTCGTATTATTTGTACTTGTTAATGTAATGCACTGAACATACCCGAGGGACAGACGGATCAGACCCTCCATTGCTTCCATCTGTTTTCTATCATTTGCGACACTCCCAGGCACCTCGGGAGGCGTAAGATAAAAAGGAAAACTGAGTAACTACAGTTTGGAGGGACAAAAGGGCAGAGAATAAGCCGGTAGAGAGAATGTGGGAGGACATGCACACTCTCGTCCCATGAGTTGCCGAGCTGGGTCATTCTAACTATAGTCTTTCTGCTTTTATTGGGCAGTTCTCTTTTAATAATGTAATAACCAGTCACTGCTTCCTGTGTTCGGCTCTGAGCTGCAAGTTACTTTTCCTCCAGGATCAACCCCCTTGGATCTAAAATATTGACCTGGATATGGAATTTAACAGTTGAGCTTCAGCGTTATCATGAGCAGGCATTTCACTTGAAAGCATGCCAGTTTGTGTTGTGGTGCTGAGGGGGATGAACGGGATTAGAAACAGATGTTCTACATTTGACTTATCTCTCCTATAATATCTCTTACAGAATGTGGTCAGTATTTTTTTTCCCGTGAAAGAAACCAGGAGGAACATTGTTGTTCCATCAGTTATTGTTCGCTCTACTCACAAAGCAACTACAAGTATACAACATAAAGATTATGCACACGATCAATTATCAAATTGAAGGGTCGTTGTTATTTCCTTCACACATAAAGTGGATTTATGCATACATAGTATTTTTTAAATTTTTAGGGATTGGTTGAACCTTTTTAATGGGACGATACATCTTTTGGCCTTGTTTAAACCCACCAGGTTTTCATCACTTATATCTATATACCACTAAACATCAAGTCAGTTATGTGATCTTGGATCATGAGATCTGTGGCTTCGTCCTTTGAGCAGTCCTGCGTTATATGATTATGTACTAGTGATTGTGAGGGAGTGTAAGGTGTATTATTGGCTCCCAGCCATCTGTTGTTGTCTTGAAGGATTAGAAGCGAGGAGAGGGAGAAAGGAATCAATCAGATTGGACTAATGGATCCTCTCAGTGTCTCTACTTCTGCCTGAGCCCACCCATTGCCGTCATTACCCGTGTCTTCAGGCTCCACTACTCTCCTGTCCGCATACCCAAACATACCGGACCTCACTGTAAACAGTGGCTGTTGTTTTAAATGTGTTTTTGAGAAAATAAATAAGAAGAAGGGTGACATGGTAAATGGTGTTATTCTGAGCTGATCTTGTCATAAGAGCATTAAGTGTGTGTGTGTGTGTGTGTGCGTGTGTGCCCGACCTACCTAACGCTTATGTATTTTACGCTGTCAGTAATTTTTCCAGATCCTGGCCAGATATGTCATCTCGTCACAGCCATTACTATAACCAGTCTAAGCAATTCATCCAAAATACGTATAATAATATAATAATACTCCTTATAATGCAACACAAATCTTTTCATACGTGCTGTGTTCAGTAAGTATTTGACTGGTGTGCATGTAAATGGCAGGCGTCGGCCTCTCGATGTGAGGGCTTTTTGGCAGAATACATCAAAGTCTTCATTTTCACATAATCACAGTAAAGGTTCCCATGTGTTTTTCCTGCCTCTGGACGTCTCCGTGTTTATTATGAAAGACGACCAAAACTCCCTCTTTCTAAAAGCACCGAGCCAAAGGCCTGCTGCAACCAGACGTCATGCGATTGAAATCCTGCTGCAGCCTGGCATTGTTTTTATGCGGGCCATATCTTAATTTCCATTTATATTACTACGACTTCAGCTTAGCTTCGTTGCAGTTTGAAGGGCTCATCACGCTCCTCTAAGTGTGAAACAATCCCGGAGTAGCCATGCAAGAGCCGTTATAACTGTACTCACTCAGTTTTACAGGTCCGGATTTAACCATGCATAGCGGAGCATTAGGATGCTGTTATTTCTATAGCCAATTACATTCATATGCTTTTATTAAAGTCGTCGGTGCTGACATTTGAGCCCTGCTTCGTCTCCTGGCTCTCGGGCTCGCAAATGTCCCTGTTCTGACTCTAATAATAATCAGGAATAAATGTGAGTAGCCATAGTGGGTGTAATGGAGGAGGTGAGGGAAAGAGTTAGTCCAGGACAGAACATGGATTGTGGAGAACTGAGCAGTGGGAGAGACACAGAGAGTGTCAGACTCTGAGGGAATTCCTCTGAAGTGGAGAAATCACCGAGGCAGCTCCGGGGAAATGGCACTAAAGTTTAAAGAATCCTCGGTGCAACCAGAGTTGTACAATTTTTTTTCTTCTCTCTGCTGTAATGAGTTTAGAGATGTTGCTGTATTTCACAATCGACATGAATTAGTGACACCGGTGTAATATTCCTGCCAGTAACTAATCCTTTTATTTATACAAAAGTTTGTTTAACTTTTTTTTTAATAGCTCGAGCAAACCATTTGGGAAAGTAGAGCACAAGTAAGTTTAAGTGTGTTTACAGTTTCAGCGTGTGTGAGTGATTAGGACAAAGGCCATCTGCAGAGTCCTGCAGGGAATCTGGAAGTCGTGAGGTCATGTAGTGGTCATTCGTGGCGTGGGAGAGGGAACCATAGGCTCTTGGTTTTGTTTGACAGGGCACACACTCACTCATTCACTTATCGGAGTGGTGAATCTACTTACTCCAGTATTTTCTAGCCACCGTAACAATTTCCCTCTATTTTCTGTCTCTTAGTCAATAGAAGGAAAATGCTAATGTGCATTTTCATCACAAGGAGAATGAGCTGTTTACATTTTTTAAGTTAAGTGTTTGACAAAGTAGCACAAAAGTCAGGGTTAACAAATGAGTTGGTCCGCGTGGGTATGGTCAAAGGATTTGTATGAGCCTGGGAAAGTTCTCTATTTACTCCAGCTGTGTGTGTGTGTGTGTGTCAATGGGTGTTGCATCATTACAAAGCAAACCCAGCTAGGCTCAACTATTGTTTCACATAGATAACAACATAAACAATATATAGTTCATTTTAGACATATTGACATTACATTGGTTTAGGCAGGTCAATTAAAATGCATCTGTTCCCCATCATCGTGAATGTTGTACTTGTGTGTGTGTTGTTCCTCAGGAAGCCTCTTCCCGGTCCGGAGCGGTGAGCTTGAGAGGGAACATTGCGGCTGTGATCTGCTGTTCAGTGTTGCTTAGCAAGTCATAGCTGGCACCATGGCGTTGTCATTCAAGAAGGACCTGGAGAAGTACAAGGACCTCGACGAAGATGAAATTCTCAACAAGTTGTCGGCGGAGGAGCTCAAGCAGCTGGAGACGGCACTGGAAGAGATGGACCCTGAGGTCAGTACTCCGTGAGGGAGGGAGTTTGGCTGGGACCGATTTAAGAGTATTAAATAGTAATGCTAGTAAAAGTATTTTTTCCACTTAAATAAAATCTTTGCAACCATAATTCATTTAGGCCAGAACTACAATCCACAATCAACCACATGCTCCAGTTTTTTACACAAAAATATATATTATACCACATAATAATTCATTTATTTCCTGGGATGCGTTGAACATCAAGGGGGGATTTTTCCTTTACACCTACCAACAACACGTCCTGGTCCACCAGCCTCCGCGGCTGGGAACATAGTTTAAAGTGGGAGTCTGAGCAGCAGCAGCAGTGGCCTCAGGCTGCCAAGTGTTTGTGTGTTTATTTTAGAGCCGAGCTCGGGAGAGAGTATAATGACATCCCTCCCTGGCGCTTGGGCGTTTTATTTAAGTTCCATCTAAACCAAGTGCGATAAATCCTCTCACTGGGGGCCCACAGGAAATGGTCAGCAAGGGGGGAATGAATCATTTTTGAGTCTCACGTAATTTAACAGAAGGAGTATAATAAGGCATTTAGATTAGATCAAACACACGCTGGCTAGACGAGTGTTGCAGAATGTTCACACCTTTTTGTTAACACTCGTTGTTTGCTCACTTACAAGAAATGGTCCACAATTAGTGGCATTTCAGTGATGGTTGGAGGAGTTTGAAGCTTTGTTGTTCTGGTTCACATGCATCAAGTTCAACAAGTTTATCGTATATTTACTTCCTGTTTCAAAGAACTCATAACTCATGTCCTTTTCCCACGTTACTTCCAAACTCCTACATCTGTCATTGAAGCAAACGACATTTGCAGGTCTCCAACTACGTAATTAGGAAAAATGCTGCCTGTTTAAAGACATTTAGCTATGATGATGTCATAGTACATGTACCTTCAAATAGATAATGACATGGTCCCTGATCGGCATGTATTTATTGTTGCATAGAAACTTTGAAGTAATTGGGTGAAGAGATATTTTTGTTCATCATATAGAAGGCGAGGAAGAATACAAACATTTTAACAGCTCAACCTCCACCCCATACACACCTTATCCACATTTATAGTTTACACCTCATTAATTGACGGGTCTAACGTGTCTCTTCGTCTCCTCAGAACGCTCTTCTCCCAGCCGGCTTACGTCAGAAGGACCAGACGGGCAAGCAAGCTACAGGGTCATTTAACCGGGAAAGCCTTCTGAAGTACCTGGAGAAGGAAGCCATGGAGTACAAGGACAGAGAGGATATACTGCCCTTCACAGGGGAGAGAAAAGGTGTGTGTCTACAGTTATTACTGCTCAGCTGTCTTATGCAGGTATTATTAATGCATGTGTGCTCTTATGCAACAGTCAGCCGTGTGGGGGAGGTGTGTTTGTACCAGGGGACTGGGGGTAGAGTGTCAAAGGAATGAGTCCATCTGTTTATTGGTGTTAGTCCAGCCCAGTTCAGATTGTTGTTTTTTTGCGCTCGGGCTGAGGTTTTGCTCGGACAAAGCTGGGGGGTGCGTGCACAAGTCCACAGTGTCCAGCATGGAACTTTATCTAATGATCGGAACTACAAAAATGAAGTTCTAATGCAAATTACATCATCTTTTCTATAACAGCAGTTGAATGTGTGGTTGTATGTGGAACGCATACACGCTGCCCTTTTTAGTGAGTAGTGAAAGGACAATCTGCGATGTCACGGAGGGGAATGAAACTGTCTTCAGTCACAACTCGTTAGTAGATTTCTCAACAACAAAAAAAGAGGAAATAAACCCACTGCTTATCCGGCTGCCGTCGATGTTGCTGCAACCAAAATAGCCTGATCTTCTCCTAAGAAAGCAGTTGTGCTCAAACAGGTTGTAAGACGCACTTGTGATCACATAGTTTACTTACTAAATTACTCTTGTTAAAATGAACAAGAACACTGCTTCCGCTTCCATTGTTATGCTCCCTTCTGTCTAAGTAAGCAACATTGCATTTCATACTAACCCATAGCCTTATTCTACTAACCCATTGCATTAGCATTTCATTTTATTTTATTTTATTACTTGTGCACTGCTGTCTTGTTGTCTATTGTTACACTGTCTACTGTCACGCACCAACCGCCAAGACAAATTCCTTGTATGTTTCACATATCTTGGCAATAAATGTTTCCTGATTCCTGATCAGACTGCTCCTTGTAGAAGTAAAGTATAAATGAAACAGGTTTTATCCAACATTAAATCAACAGAACGCTGCTTTCACTTCCATGTTGTGCTACATTCCAAGATTTGTCAGGCAGATGAACAAGTTAGTTTGTATGGCTGTGCGGCAAAGACCCAATTCTAAAGCACTCTATGCATATCTGGTTCTTGGTTAACTCTTGCCCTAAATCCGGAAAACTTCTGCAGACAATGTGATCCTTTTCTCGGGACTAGCTCCTCGCCTTCTGTCCTGACATTTGATTTACCTTTCACACCCGTGTAGTCGCTTCTGTTGACCGTCTCTACTCTTCTACTGATACCGGAGTCCACTGCAGGCAGAACCTTCTCTGAGGCTGCAGGCTGCACGCGTGACTCCTCCCCCCTCGTTCTCCTCCTGGTGGTTGGCTGAGTTGAGGAAGCGCTCGATTTGATATGTAGCAGAGCACAAAATCGTGATTGCGATTAAAATTTGATTAATTGTGCAGCCCTGTTACTTACTTTAAAAGAGAAAAAGGAAAATGTTTAACAGTGTGCCAGTAAGAAAGTAAGGCAATTAGAAACATCACTGACTAAATTATTGTCTTGAGAGATCTGAAGGTTACTCCCTCGCTGGAGAGGAAATCTGGAGCTGAAATGCTCCCTCTGGCCTGTTAGGAATTAGTGTCTGCGTGCGTGTGCGTATGTGGGCCCGTGCATGTGTTTTTTACCCTATGACCAAATGGAAAACTCATATCACTGTGTTGGTTCTATGAAGCTGATTCTCTTCCTCTTGTTAAACTCGCCCCCTGCTGATACACACACACACACACACACACACACACACACACACAACACACAACACACAACACACACACAGTGTGTGTGTGTGTGTGTGTGTGTGTGTGTGTGTGTGTGTGTGTGCATGCACTTTCAAAAACCCACATATTTCACGGGAGAACAGCTTCCATGAATCCCATCGCAGCCTTTTAACCACTTGGCTGTTGTCAAATGGGCCCGTTAGTCTGTAATCCATCGTTCATTCCTTCTTTGTCCTGGATTTCCTTCGAGGTTTTGGGAACATCATTCACATTAAGAAGTTCTGGCTGGAGAGGCGGTTCAAGTTGTTGAAGATGTATGAATAATATTTTTCCTTGGAGGTCAGTTGAGTATTTATTGCTCGACACACTAATCGGGGCGTTCTTGCCATGCTGTTTGATGAACGTTGTGTTTGTTGATGCGGTTGTCGTTGCCATAAGGGAGTCATGTGTAACAGCAAAGGCAACAAATCTGTTACTGAAAAAGTACTGCTCAAGATGTACAAATAGTTTAGAGGATCATTCCGGTTACATTACGTTCATTTTTACATAATTTCTATGCGGTTGACGAAGCCACGAGTTTGAAAAACTGATGTGGAAGAGAAGATGGAAGCGAGCGGTTGATTTAAAGAGAAAACAACAAGGAGAGTTTTGTCCCATTGTTTGGGGTCCACTGACACATCTCTCTTGCTGTAGTCTGAACAGCTTTTCTGCGCAATCGGGGATGCACTCAGTTTCAGTTTTACCGTACAAATAGTCTAATATGGATAAACTGCTTTTCTATTCAACTTTTGCATGAATGAGAAAATCTCCCTTGACCGTAAAGAATCTTTGTACTCCATGAAGACACTGCGTTCTTGACATGTGCCTATTTTCTTAACTGTACGGCATTGTTACCTCTATGTCATCTCCTCATTTATGTCATGATTTATGAGATCAGATGAGAAGACTTCAGGGACGTCGACCTTTTTGGCTCAGCTTCTGCCGAAAAATGTTGCTCCAGAGGGGCTGGCGCAGGATGCTGCCTGATGAGTGTGTTTTACTGTTTACTGGCTTTCAGGAAGTGCCGAAGGCGCCCACTCTGGACCAGTTTGAACAATTTGACTGGCATGACTGACTTGGAAGGAGGGGAAAGAGGGAGGGGCGGTTCTCGGGGTGTTTTTGTTTAAGGAGACAGCCACATAGAAGCGAATGGCACCCATTGGACTGGTCTTTCCGCCGAGTGCAAGTGTGTGTTGCTCCGGCGGCGCAGTTTAGTTTAGACTCCAGTCATTGTTCCATAACTTCCTTCATTCTCTCACTGTTTCTTCCCTCTGTTTGGTTACTATGGCAATACCAAAGTTGTCAGACTGATGGTTGGCAAATGCTGTGTAAAATAGCAGGAGGCCTGGACTTATTACCCAGTATATATTCTTCTGACTTGACTTCAGACACATTACAAGTATTACAATTTGGCCTGATATACATGTAATATATATCATTTTATTTGTATATTTTGTAATATTTACTAACAGATAGTATAGCACAGTGAACGTATGCATGTATATATAATACTACATATATATATATATATATATATATATATATATATATATATATATATATAATATAATACATAGAACTGAATCGGTGGTGATTTTATTGGAATTGGAGGTTGTGTAACGTCTCATAAAATCTTCCTGTGCTAACAGTCAAGTGATTTGTTGCCTGTCCATATTTCTTCTTCGGCTACAAAAAATGTTTCGTTTCTCATTTCTCCGAAGGTAAAGCGTTTGTTCCAAAGCAGAAACCAATAGAAACACGCCAGGAAGAAATCACAACCCTTGATCCGGAATTGGAGGAAGCCCTATCCAGCGCCACAGACACAGAACTGTGTGACCTAGCAGGTAGGTCCGCTTTGAGAAAGCTAAGAAGTCATGTTTAAAAGGCCTGCAAAACATTACTCTGTGTGAAGACTCCTGTGCAGAGGAGGATGTTGTTGTCTGCTTTTGCCTGGTCTAATGGGACACGCCACCGCAAGCTCCTTTCACTGTGCCTCGCGGGGCTGACGGGGGGATAAAAGGGCTTACTGAGCAAACTAGCCTGTCAGCTAAGGCGTCTAGATTTGGTTACCTTTTATTCACTGATCCCTTAATAACACCTGCGCTCACACCGACTCCTCACTACAGCTGCTGAGTCTATGGTTTGCTTCTTTTTGCAGCGATCCTCGGTGTTCACACGCTGGTCACCAGTAGCCAGTCATACGATGCATCGAAAGACGGTTACAACAGTAAGTACAATCCTACAAGTCAACCATATAACTGAAATAGAACCTTCACCTGTTCCCCCCTGTTCATTCGACCAGTACCAAAAATCACAATTGTTGGGTTTTTTTGTGCTGGTGACTAAATACGTCCGCTCCGTGTAAATAAGACTTCGCTCCAGAGCCGGGCCGCTGGGTGGTGAGCTGCCGCTGGCCACCAACCTGGCCTTTTCTGTTGCTGTGTAGCTATGTTGGCTAACTAGTAGATAATTGACTTCAAAGTATACAATTTAGGTGAAATTAACCAAATCCTCCATCAATCGTCCACATCCATGGACTCTCTGACATGAGCGGAGGAAGTACAATCACTCTGGATTCGGATGAGGATCAATTTCTCTGCCTGTCTTTCCTAGATGTGATCAAAGGGGAGAAGATGACCCCGGTGTTTGACGAGCCCCCCAATCCCACCAATGTGGAAGAGACTCTGCAGCGGATAAAAAACAACGACAGCTCCCTAACGGAGGTCAACCTGAACAACATCAAGGTACGCAGGAACACAAACACAAGCTTCAGAGCAGCTGCGGGTGAACCTGCTTGTCTTTCCCTGGGCTGATGGCAGTGTGTCTTTGTCATTTGTATTCCAGAACATTCCAATCCCCACGCTGAAGGACTTCGCTAAAGCCTTGGAAAAAAACACGCACGTCAAAAAGTTCAGCCTGGCAGCAACACGGAGTAACGACCCGATCGCTGTGGTGAGAGGGAGTGGCCTGCGGGCTTCGTTTGGCTTCGCTGACACGTGCCAACTCCATGTTTACGTCTTACGGCTTCATTTCCTCCTCTCAGGTGTTCGGCGACATGCTACGAGAGAACAAGACGTTGCAGAGTTTGAACCTGGAGACCAACTTTATCACCGGGGCGGGGGTGCAGGCTTTGGTGGATGCATTGCGAGACAACGACACCCTCACAGAGATCAAGATAGACAACCAGGTACCAGTTGCACTTATGAAGATATTCATGAAGTTTACTGAATTCCTGTGAAATGAAGGATTATGATACGGTGTCTTTTGTATTTATTTATGTTTCATCAAGGGTCAGTGTAGCTGATCACAGGGAAAACTCTTTTGAATGAAGTGGTTTCACAGAGTCCAATGTAGTACAAATGCACAAACCACTTCCGGAAAAAAACACGGGTCAAGAGTTTCCACGAGTAGAGAAGAAGTTCTACTACTTCCCCGTGGTCAAGTCTCAGACATTAGAACTTTTCATTAGTAACATGCAGCTTGGTATTATAAACAACATGCATCGAAAACCAAATACACATAATATATAAGTTCTTCAAAACAGAACATAAAAGGTTTTGTGGGCTACTTTTGGTGCTTTATGGTCAGACTGGTTCAAAAGAAACATAAACGTAAAGTAAGTTCCTATTTTTAAGTCTCATTGCAGAATTCATCACAATAGTCCAACCTCCTCCATGAGTTTATTATTCAGTCTAACCTCTGACTAACTTTCATAGTGTTTAACCCAGAGTGAGGTTCTGATGTGTGTGTGTTTCTTTCAGAGGCAGCAGCTGGGTACTACTGTAGAGATGGAGATTGCTAAAATGTTGGAAGAGAACAACAGCATCGTGAAGTTTGGCTACCATTTTACCCAACAAGGACCTCGCTCCAGAGCTGGGCAAGCTATCACCAAGAACAACGACCTGGGTACGATACGCACGCAAACACACACACATCGTTCCAGATTCGTTTAAACACGCAAAAACTGGGTGACTGGTTGCGATTAAATTACCTTTTACCTGGATGAATGAGTCATTCCATCGTCTCTGCGTTTTATCTGTTTCTACATCGTTGTGTTTTCCACAAGACGTCGGTCGTCAGTGAAGACCTTTGCTCTCTTTTAGTTCCCCATCCTGTCAGAGTCGAGGTAGCAAAGGTCTGATGCATGGGTGTGACTCCCAAGTGTGCCAGTGCATTGAAGTGTTTGAATGAATTAACATTACGGAGATGGACACGGTGTGATCTCACAGCTTTGAGAGTGACCACATCCCACACCTGTTTTTCCGCACACTGCTGACGCACGCTGTTGAAATGGATCTAAAACCATGATCGCTTAGCTCATTAGGACTCACTTGGTACTTTCCTGACTAACTAACAGGCCCTCTGTAGGTTGTCCAGCATGTTTGCAGTTTTTTACTTAAAGCTATTGACTTCAGGGGAAAAATAAAAACAAATCATGCCATTTTCGCCATTTTTTTAATTCTACTTTTCCTCTTCAGTACGCAAGAGGCGAGTGGAAGCGGACCAGTAGGGACGGAGCCCACGCCGCCTCCCAGCCAATCCTCTCGTTTCATCTCACCACGTGGAATAATTTCAGTCGATGCCCTGGTCTCATCTCACTGTGTGGAAACTTAAGTCTTGTGCCAAACTGTGGGGCAAGGCGCGCTCAACCAGAACATACATCTGAGAAGAAGGGAAATAACTGGAATTGCCCTCCCCCATTTATATGTCCATGCTTATGTTTATTGTTATTGACGGTGTAAATCGGATTAGCTTTTAGTCATGTTTTTTTGGCGCCTTTATGTAATCTGTCCGGACTTTTCTCTTTTTGTTTTCCTTTTCTATTAAACTGTAATCGTGTGGAATAAACATGCACATTACCAAGTAACAACAACTGCTCAGTATAAACGATAACTAACATCGATTCAGCCGTGTACGCAGTGCTAGTGTGAGGCCTTCGCTCCCAGTGGAGTTCCTCTGTTCAACCAGCAGAATTGGACATTAGAACATTAGAGACGCAGTTGACTTCAGCACCAGGGAGTGACGTGAAGCAAAGTCCCACCAGTCTGTTAAAACCACAGCTCACTGGCAGAATGCAGGCAGTCATTAGGCGACATAAATAACCACGTGATCAGATCACCATTTATTGTTGTTGCCTTGTAAAGCCAGCTTGACTGGTGTATCTAACAGTTACGTCTGTGTGTGTTGGCCTCTAATCAGTTACTGACTTTTAACACCGTACGCATCGGCACATACGGTTTTATATAATGAAACTTTTATTCTAACTTAAGGTCTTTTTCAAATTCCTGGGCCGGTTATTCTGATGGCTTTTGTCCCTTTAACAGGAAACCATAACTAGGTGTGTATATTTTGGATGAAGTAAAATTGGGACTATGCTTTTAAAGTAACCGGATATTAGCTGTAGAGCAGAGGAAGCCTGTTGTTAAATGTCCATACAACACGCAGGGTTTCTCTGCTGCTTGACCACGCCAAACACACGCTAGTGTGTAACCATGTGGTTATCGGTTCAGGTTCTGGCTTCGTCAGCTTCAGTCATTTCCTGGCAGTATTCACACCAACCGCAATCAACAGCAATTTTTAGATCACATTATGCCATTACATTTTGTCTTATTCCCGTTCTTCGGGGTCATTTGTTATAAAGTATGTTGTTCAGCAAGTAGACGTTTACTACTTGCAAAGCTTTTCTGTTTTTCTTCCCCGAACAACTTGTAAAATGTTTCCCCCCCCCGATAGACAATCGGCTTAAATTTCTCCTTTCTCTGCCTCTGTCCACTCATTCCCTCACAGCAGCATCTCAGCAGGAGCCTGTCGTTCAATATGTAACCGATGACAACATGCTATGCGTGCCTCTAACCGAACCTCCTGAGATACACTGCGCTGCTTGCGATGGCTTTAACAGGACTAATTCAGGATTACTTGAAACTTGTATATACACACGGTTTTATGTGTAATAGGAACAATATGCTGGCATGATCATCACCTGTGAACATCGTGTTTCTATCGACCAAAAACGTTATTTCATATTAACAGGATCACATCCCGTGGACAAGAGTTATACTGCTGAGTTCAATATGTGTTTTTTTTTTTTATATACATCTGTGTACTCGGTGCATGGTCATATCTGCTAGTATTTCGTCTTGTTTTCACATTACTGCTTTGCCGGTGGACAGTCAGCTAAAGTGTAAAAGTGCTTCTTTGCCTGGGCTCAACACAAGTATTCTTTGATTCATAATATGTATATTGATTATAAAATGTCATCTCAAAGTGAACACACAGAGACAAACACATTTTTTTCCACCTTAAATAAAAACCCAGGTCTAGACTCAACATAAGGAATTTGTGCTGTTATAAAACCACAGGACTGGTAAAACGCACTGGTGAATATAAGATATGCTCAACAATAAATGTTTTTACATGCTCTATGTGCCCTTTTTGCATTTCTTGACTCATATATATATAATTATATATATATAATATATATATATATATATTATATATATAATCTTGTTTAAAGTGGTACAAATGTCTTATGACCTATAGTTAAGATAAATTATTATGTTAAAAAATAAATATTGCCACACAGTCCATCTTTGGAAAATGTCCATGGATTTCATGGCGTCTACTCAGTTGTCATGGAGATGCTTAGTTCTTGTGTGGACTCCATTCATTCATTCATCAAGGCCTCTGAATGTTACTAAAAAATCTGCCGTTCTTTCTAGTAGTGTAACCACTGCACATTCAGAAGGCTCTCTCTTAGTTTGGGAGGGACTCTTGGTGGTGTGGGGCTGCACCCTTTAATCAGATCCAGTTTTTCCGATTGTTTGCACATACCTCAGAGATGATGTCATGCGTATGACTCCATCCCTCTCCGGGTTTCCTGTGCCTGTGAGCTGCTGTGAGGGAGAAACGCTGAGCCGTGGCCGGAGGGAACGACTCCAGTGTTTCCACTCTGTGCATAGAGGAGGACGAGGAACAGCAGGTTTATGTCGGGTCTGTTAATCACACCAGAAGGGAGAAAAAAAAACCTCTCACAGTGAAATATACAGTTAGTGCTTATGTAACTACAGTACAACTGTTCCCTCAGACCACAACTAATAATAAGCACTGCTCCTCCGCATTTGGAAAAAAGAGACTTTTGTGGGGGAGAGAGCTTCTACTCCATTGCCCCATTGGAGGTTGCTGTCCAAAGAGAACTGCCATGAAAAAGGAGGCCATGTTGAGTCTAAAGTGAAAGAGTGCCATCTGTGGCCGTCCACGGGGATGAAGCCTTTACGGGGGCATCGACGACCCCCTAAAACCAAGCTCGATAGTTGTGTTAATCCTCAAACAACGGAGCACCAGCTCATGATGAAACAAACTGTCAAGTGTCCCTAAGTGAGTGTGAAGTTGACGGTATTCTCCTCGGCACTTTGCCGCGGGCGGTCTGCCGAGATGTGACATTATGGCAGCTGCTGGTCAGGAGGGTGGATTAGGTGAGGCCCGGGCAGTGATGCTGACGAGGATTAAACTTCACTGGACTGACTCCCACTCCAGAGGCGACTTGCAGACGCTGTACAAATCCAGGTATGAATCTGGATTTGTCTTTGTCCCATAAGGGTTTGCACTCACACATTAGAGGCTACGAGGGAACGGGACGGCCCCTCGCATTGTGTGGGAGTCAAGGTGAGAGTCAATAGCTTTAACCGCTGCACCACTGGAGATACGTTTATTTTGAACGGGAAGCAAACTGGACTCATTTTAGAGAAAATACTCCATCTGCGATCTGATTTCAGTCCCTCGAGGTGACAGCTGACCTGACCCGCTGTGTGATGAGGTGGTGGTGACGGTGTCCTCATACACAACGCAGTTACTGAAAAAACCTGGAGAAGAAGTAAGCAACATCTGTGAGCGTGTGTTTGATCCAATTCTTCTAATCCTGAACATTTGCAGCTGTTTGGCCAAATGAGTCTAATTATTAGGGAAAGCAGACATGTCTCTGAATAAAAGGTGACGGTGAATTTGAAGGTGTACACTGAGCCAAGCATTGCAGACAAACTAAAGTTCCAAAATTAGATATCCTTCCTTTTGTGTTAAAAATAGGTTTAGTTATCTCAGCCCCTTAGCATCAACGCATTCTGCGTGAAACTTCAGGTGCAATCACTTTGTAGAGTGGCAAACTAATCAAGAGTTGATTACAATAAAAAACAAATGAGCAATACAATTAATCTGGGCACAATGCAACATTTTGAGATGCACTTCATTATGTACTTTTAAATACAGATTGATAATAAATTAATTCATACTCAATCAACACAATACAACACAAACATGTTTATATTAGTATTTTCTTGCGTGCTTTTTTTTTTACAATGCATACAAGATATATATTTAAATTCTAAAAGAGTATAAAAAAGTATTTTATGCATTGTTATTTTTTTAAACGGCTGACATTGATAATTAACTCGGGTCTCTACTGCCGCCTTGTGGCCGCGGACGATCACTACACCGGAACCGCCGTCCGTCTGAACCCGGAAGCACAACCTGAGTCCGGTGATCATTTCCTGCAGGTCACATTTCCACTACACAGTTCGGAAGAAATGGCGGACATGGACGAGTTGTTCGGGAGTGATGGGGACAGCGACAATGAGCAGCGAGGTAAAGACGTCGCTCGACCGTGGAAATTAGTTGTAGATGAAGTTACAGCAGTTCTCAAGTGTTTCTCCAGTTGCTAAAGCAGAAACTAACGTTAGCTCTGATGCACAAATCATTGAAAGAAGTGTAACCTGAACGCCACACCGATATTTATCATTAACGTTACCACCCAATATAAGAAAACGGCTTTGTTATAAACAGGTGCACGAGTATCCATTCAACGATAGGTCGACCTTTGTGTTTCCCAACTAGCGTTAACTAACGTGTGCTAACTAGTGTTAAATAGCTAACGTTAACTAACGTAGCGTTACATGGCTAGCTATCTGTTAGTGGAGCTAGAAGTCGCTTCACTTAACGACGAGTGTAATATCAGGGACGTTAAGATGTTCTCATTTCCCAGATTATACATTTTAATAATGTAACCTTTTAACTTAACTTTTACGTTTGAATTGACTTAAATTTCGTGTTTCCGGTTAAGCTTGTGCTTTGAAGTGATGTTGTCAATATAACGCAGTCCAGGTCAACAAATAAAATCAGAACCAACAACATCTTCCTACCCATTAAAATCCTGCTTCATGTATGAATTAAATGACCCATCCATTTACAATATGTCATGCAGAACACAGACATAATGTAGAACTACACACGTCTGAAATGCTCTGAACTGCGTCACAGAGCAATCCGGCCCTCTGCAAGACGATGAACTGTGTTTCTCGCTGGATGAAACCGTGTGCTTTTCTTTGTTTAGAGTCCGGTTCTGGCTCCGGCTCAGACTCTGAGCAGGAGAGACCCCGATCTGCCAGCAACGCCTCGGGGAGCGGCAGCGACAGCGAGCGGGAACAGAATGATGAGGAAGAAGAGGAAGGCCAGGAGGAAGGAAAACCCAGCATCAATAAGGTGTGTTTGACTGAACTTCCCCCAAGAAGAAAAAGCATCATTCTGAGCTTAGATTTCACTCTGTACAGTGTGTACGTGAGGAACTATTAGTTTATACATCTTTTTACATGTTGCAATATATTGCAAAACCATTAGGGAAATCTAGGAAAAACTGGAAAAGGTTTTAACAGCAGACAAACAGAGATTTTATCTGATTCTGATCCGATTGGATATGCGCGAATCCACAAATACAATTTATAATCTTTGTCTTATTTTTTTCTTTCTTTAAAAGAAATCAAAGTTTGGTATGTCCCTTCCATTTGAACTTAACTTTCTCGTACGTCTTTTGTACGATGGGTTCCAACAAGTGTGTCACGTCTCATTCAGGAAACGCTTCCAACTCCAGGTGAATGTCAACCAACATAAACGTGATGAATGTTACTTGTGCCTCAACGAGCGTGTGTTCATGGTTACTATGAATACGCCACCGTATTTTCATTTACGGCTACGTGTCCTCCTACATGTGACCTATACCGAAGTCCTGCATTTGGAGATCGATAACTGTCACCAGCCCAAAGAATGCATGGAATGGGGAAAGACTTAAGGAGTGTGGTTAATGCCGCGTCGTACCGTCCCGGGAATAAAGAAGAAAAGGTTCCATTTGAAAAACGTTCTGCTGTAGCAGAGTGATCTTTGACCACAACAAGAAAGGACCAAATAATTGATCATTTTGCCATTTGAGTTGTTATTTATGATTCAACTGTTTATAATAGCATCTATAGTAAATCTAAAGGATTGGTGATGTTGTTAGACTGTATGAAAAAGCTATCGTTAAAATCACATTCAAGATAATGTCCACATTACTAAAATTGAAAGTTTTTTTTAAACTCGATTGCTTAAAAGTAAAGCGATATAAATAATGAAGGCATGGATAACAGCACCAGCCTCCTGAGACGAGTCTGGGCCGCCCCTAAATAGTTTTAAGAGAAAATTCAAATGACATGAAACTAGTAAATTTTGCCATGTTCTCCTAAATCCCCAAAACGCGGCCCATGGGTCACGCCCCACTCCCCTCCCACACTTACTCCCCTTTCCTCCCACCCAACAGGAGCTGTTTGGAGACGACAGTGAGGACGAGCAACACAGTCAACACAGTGGCAGCGACAACCAGTCGGAAAGGTCGGCGAACCAGTCTGAGGCCAGCATGCACTCGGAGCCGGCGGACCGCGACCACTCCGACGGCGAGCAGCACAGCGGCTCGGAGCGCGGCCGCCGGGACGAAGACGAGGATGAAGAGGACGAGGCGCGCCGGTCGGGTGCAGGAAGCCCGGCCGGCAGCGGGATGTCGGCAGAGGGGAGCCCTCACTCCGAGATGGGCAGCGCGCGTTCGGAAAGAAGGTACGCCGGCATTGTTAAACCGAACAACAGAAAGACGATGCGCTTCAGTCGTTACTTTGACATGAGACAGATGTTGTAACTTGTAATATCACAATGGGGCACTTACCTTTTATTGACCAGATTTCTATTCTTTGTTTCCTTGGATGCGTTTGTTTGAATCCAGCGTGCACAGTGAGCCCGGGACGCCGCAGTCGGGGGCCGCCACCCCTCTGTCCGACGGAGAGGCCTCCGGCAGGGAGAACCAGTCTGATGATGAGAAGTGGGAAGGAGGGGCCAAGAGCGACCAGTCGGAGGATGAGGAGGAGAAACGCCGTTACTCCGACGAAGAAAGAGAGAACTCTGACGACGAGGGGCCGAGGAACAGGAAGTCAGGTACTACTGTGGTTTCTGTGTAAACGGTGGAGGGATCGGCCTCAAACCGGATCATCAATGAAAATCCTCAGACGTTGGATTTTGTGGAAGAAGTGCGCATGTGTCCTCTGCCTTGTTTTAGTTTGTAGCATTTGGCCGTGTAAAAATTGCACTGCTTCATCGACTGTTGTGATTTCTCATTTCAGAATCGGCAAAGGGCAGCGATAGTGAAGATGATTTCTTAAGACAGAAAACTAAAACGAAAGCCGCATACGATTCAGATTCAGACAGCGATGTCGGGTCAAAGAAAGGTAAGAAACGGTTTGGATTTTTCTTTTTTACGGCCAACCTGAACGTTTTGGTTCTCTGGTCTGCAATTTAAATCTGCTGTTTTACTGCCCGTGTTCTTTCAAGCAGTCCTTCTGTTCACAGTAAAGAAGACGGCGGCAGACGACCTGTTTGGAGAGGCCGACGACATCTCCTCAGACAGCGACGCGGAGAAGCCTCCCACCCCGGGACAGCCCCTGGTACTGTCCGTCCCCCTGTACTGATCATCAAGCCTCTTTAATTGTGCCCAATCCTTTTTTAAAACCTTTTCATTATTATATCATACGAGTTCCCAAATCTCTTTTTCCTCAGAGCCTCTTGCTAAGCCTCTCTGAGCTGATCCCCACGATCCCGGGTTATTGAATATCACAATGTTCTCTCTGTCGTGCGTCTGTGTCCAGGATGCAGAGGATGGGATGGAGGGCGATCATGCAGAAGAGGAGCACGCCCCTGAAACCCGAATCGAAGTCGAGATCCCGAAAGTCAGCACGGACTTGGGATCTGACCTTTATTTTGTCAAGCTGCCAAACTTCTTGTCTGTGGAGCCCAGGTCAGAACTGGGGCCTGTTCAACAAATGCAATACAAGCACATAGAAAGAAAGAACGAAGGGATGCAGATCGGCACGTTTTGGCTGCCAATCTTTATACTTAGTAGTTTAAAATAAAATAGTTTATTTTGAAGTAGGCCGTTAAGTCCTAAATGAGCGTTAAATCCCACGTGTAACTCATTTATACTCATTTAGATGTTCTTCACCCTTTTACAGGCCCTTTGATCCTCAGTACTATGAGGACGAATTTGAGGATGAAGAGATGCTGGACGAAGAGGGACGGACCAGGCTCAAGCTGAAGGTGTGTAGTCTGCTTTGTGTGTGTGTGTGTGTGTGTGTGTGTACACACAGGTTTGTTGTCGTATCTATGGATCGATGCTGTGATCAAGAGAGGGACCAGTGTGTCCTCTATGTCCCTCACAGGTCGAGAATACTATTCGTTGGCGAGCCAAGAGAGACGAGGAGGGAAACGAATCACGGGAAAGCAATGCACGCATCGTCAAATGGTCCGACGGCAGGTGTGTATTCATGTTGATGTGTGTGTAGGGGGGGTGCTCTGGTTACACAATCGGTGGTTTTAATTGTTTGTTTTTTTCGCCCCACAGCATGTCCCTCCACCTAGGGAATGAGGTGTTTGATGTTTACAAAGCTCCTCTCCAGGGAGACCACAACCACCTGTTCATCCGACAGGGCACCGGACTGCAGGGACAGGCTGTGTTCAAAACCAAGCTCACCTTCAGGTAACGCAGTGACGAGCCCTTGTTGTTGTCGGTGACAGCCGCTACTAGGACACGCGCGTTATCACTCGAGGCAAACGCTGGTTGCTCGGGACTCTCCTCGGCCTGGATCCCTGGCATGCGCCAAACGGGCCCCATGATTGCAAACAACAACAACAATAGCAGAGTTGTTTCATTCAGTCATGCACTTCATGCTGTAAGTCCCGGGTCACCTCGCGCAGGCTGCCCAGGTTTCTCCCAATAAGAAGTGTGTAAGCCTCTTAGTGGCCCCCAGGTCCACCTGGACGTTCTGTCTCCTCAGACCACATGGGACAAATAGGACACAGGCCAAAGCTGCTTTCATTCACAACAAGCCTCCACGCTGCCAGACAGGATATTAACATTTGTTCTGCTTGTGTAATATCATCGGAGCTTTGATTTTGAATAGAGCCAAAGCTGCTTGTGGTACCAATTGTTTTATTTTAGCAGGATTGATGCAGTGTGGGTTGATATTTTATTTTACAGCTAGTTAACTAATGAGCTTGATGTGCCAAAGATGGACCTGTGGATCTTGAAGCAAAAAATATCGCCAATTAACAGACTTTATCTCTCTAATGTGACATAAGAGCTGAACATTTAGGTTTTGGGTTCTTTCTTCTTGGGTGCAATTGAGCCTGACGTGTACGATGTGAAGAGGTGCTGGAACAGTTTGGGTTTCATTTCAGTATTTCCCAGCACAATGTTTTATCATTCCGCGAAGAAATGTGCTGAAAGTTCTTACTAATGAACCTACATTGGTCACATCCATGTTTACTTGCTAGCACTCTTCTTATTTGTCACCTTTTCCTGCTCGTAGAAGTTGGCGCATTAACTGCCATCCACTGTTTAAAAATGAGTGCAGTTTCACCAATTTCTTTAATGCTATTTTGGAATTTCTTTTAAGACACCGGGAAATATACACCTGAGATGTGACATTATGTTTCCTCTGTATTTCTAGGCCGCACTCCACAGACAGCGCCACCCACAGGAAGATGACCCTATCTCTGGCCGACCGCTGCTCCAAGACACAGAAGATCCGAATCCTTCCCATGGCGGGACGAGACCCGGAGTCGCATCGCAATGAAATGATCAAGGTAGCGAGCGCAGTGCATCCGCAATCCTTCATTACTCGCACAGTGGGGGAAATTTCAAGGTGAAGAAGACATAATGTGATGTGCTTCCATAATGGGGTTACTCTGTGGTCCCTGAAATAGAAAGTGTCAGTGAATCAGGGGGGCGGCTGGTTATGTATTTACTGTCAGGTAGCAGTATGGTTTTAACTTTAAAAACACAACTACGACACAAAGTGTTCTCTTCTCGTGCATTTTGCTGAGATATTTGTGTTGTATTTTCAGAGCAGGTTGCACAGTTTCAGTGTAGCAGCACCGTTAATTGTAACCCCCCCCCCATACGTTTTCCTTCCTTGTAAGATACATGGGTACTCATGGAGGTACATTTAAAATATATTCTGGATGTACAATGATGCTGCAGAGTATGTAGCTAACATAGGTTCATAATTAAGTGAAAAATACCTGAAACTGATATTTCAACTGTGGCTGAAAACCTCCTCACATTAACATCATATAACCATTAACACATAAACCCTGTCGGGTGTCTATGCTGGCAGAAAGAGGAGGAGCGGCTGCGAGCTTCCATCCGCAGAGAGTCCCAGCAGAGGAGGATGAGGGAGAAGCAGCACCAGAGAGGCCTGAGCAGCGGTTACCTGGAGCCCGACCGCTACGATGACGAGGAGGATGGCGAGGAAGCAGTCAGCCTGGCGGCCATCAAGAGCAAATACAAGGGGGGAGGAGGCCTGAGAGGTGAGGAGGAATGGATGCTCACATTCTCTCTTATCTTATTTCTCCCGAGGGTTTTTGTGAAGTCAATGATCTCTAATGAGCATCCCCCCCTCACACAGAGGAGCGAGCAAGGATCTACTCGTCCGACAGTGATGAAGGCTCCGATGATGACAAGGCCCAGAGGCTGATGAAGGCCAAGAAGCTAGACAGCGATGAGGTGGGTGCAGTAAGCTGTTGACCACACAGGGGGCAGTGTGACGCAGTTCATCGAGGAGCTGAAATACTAGATATGTAACCTTGTTCGTGTGAACAGGACAAGAATTACTAGTACTTTTTAATGAGCATGCACTTAATCCTGCCCTGGCAGAAAACACAATGTATCCGTAACTCTAGATGAAAGGAACGTAGTGAAAAGCTGTACAGAACGTCTGCAACTGAGCGCCGTCTGTTGTGTTCTGTTCTGTTCTGTGCAGGAGGGCGAAGGATCAAGCAAGAGAAAGGCAGAGGATGACGACGACGAGGAGGAGCAGGAAGTAGCCACCAAGAAGGCCAAGAAATATGTCATCAGTGACGAAGAAGAGGAGGAGGAAGAGGTGGAGGAGGAGGAGGGCGGAAAGGAGGAAGGGGAAGGGGAGGAGGTGGAAGATGATGATGATGATGATGAATAATAAACTTTTTGTTACCTTTTCATTCAACTTTATTATCAGTGCTCAGCCCACATGGCATATAAACAAGCCATATTTAGTTTTGTATATTTTCTTAAGACCCGGGTGAGTGTGATCGTGTATTTGCTTGTTTATGTTGTGTACAGAAAAGGTGAGAAATAAAAAATCGATTGTCTTATGTAATGAAAGTTTCCTGCGGCGCCTTTTGTTAATATGTTTGCCAGCAGCGTGATTCATGTGCATGACTCACGCTGCTGTCCATGAACTATACTGCTTAGTCCAATTTACACACAAAACGGAGGTTAATAGAATAAGTGCAGAGTTGTTCCTGAAAACAAATTGGGACCAAATGTCAACCAATTGTTTACTTGCATAACAAAACCCTTAACTGGCATTTGACCCTTTGCCAGTTCTGCAGTTGATGGGGATGAGAATTGGAAACCAATGCAGAGTGGAACCAAATCTCCTCCGTTAAGCTAAACTGACTCGACGGGAGAAGCGGAGATCTGAGGCAGTAATGCTGAGAGGCGACCGTCCTCCAGGCCAGGCAGGGCACAGAAGGAGAGGCCGAGCAAGGCGTTATGGGTATTATAAATACAACTTGGCGTTGGTGTCCGCGCCATTCTTTAACTCCTCTCCGAACTCATCACCCTGTCTCTACAAATAGCCTCAACTAGAAGACATAGCTGATATTACTGGTCAGTTGTCACAAAGATCCTTTATTTGATGGCTTTCCAACAGCCGCAATTCAAAATAACTAGAAATATTTTAGGACATTTTTACATTCTGCATCGTCAATTCCTGTAGAATTGACGCAGCACTGATTGCGTGTTCGTGACATTAAGTCTGTACGTGAAATGCAAAAGGAACTGAAACAAAATCCCCGCAGAGGATCTTTACAGGCCCTGTGGTGCTGATGTTAGCACGCTGACGTTGTTGAGGTTAAGCAGGTATAATGTTCACTATGTTCACTTTCTTGGTTCAGCTATTGAGCTCATCAGCACTTTGTGGTTGTTTGGGGACCAGAAGTATCAGTGTGGACGGTTGTGTCATCACTCCGATGATGTAGAGTTTGCAGGTGTTTAGCTAAGAGCGAATAGGACCGGTAGTCCAGAAAGGGTGTTCATTTTGGTTTGGGTAAGATTGTACACACATAACTGATGCATCGTTTTTGACTTTGAATGAAGTGGGTTCTGCAAAGCTTTATATCTCATTGGTGTTTATGCGGGTGCGTAGCTTATTCTGGGTTGTGTCCATTCAACACACAATACAACAGTAGCTCTACTGAGTGACGTGCACTTTTTCTACTTTATTAATTATTTACAAAAATCATATTTAAGAAATAAATGCTGCCATTGTGGCCGTTTTGCCTTTCAGCCTAAACTTGCTTCTAAAAAAAAAAGAATGTAATAATGTAAAACATCATGTGTGATTTGAAGTATGTGAAAGTTGGAGAAATGTCTAGGTGTGTCGGTGTTCCAGTCTAGCGAGGTCAGGTGAGGTATTGAGACTTGATCCCGTTTCAGTCACACAGTGAAAGGGGAATGTGGAGAACAACAGGTTACTGATTCACGTTCATCAACCAGAATGACGCACACAATGTCTCTCACCCACACACGCACAGAAACACACACACACACACACAGCGGATCACTTTAACAACCCTAGTGCCCGACCTTTCTCTCTCTCTCTCTCAGCCCCGTGCAGACTGAGCTAGCTGTAGCTGCCCAGGACATAAAACACTGAGTTAGTGATTAAGAGTTATAAAGCACATCAATTCTCTCTCTTGACAAAGACCGCTGTGAGTACAGTGGAGAAAATGGAGGCCTCCCTCGATACTGTGGGACGCAGTAGATGCTGCTTATGAAGCAGCTTCTGTTAGGGCAGCGCAGTGAGAGAAAAGTCATGATGAAGCTGCTTGTCCCGGAGGAGGCCGCTGTGCGACCTGAGCTCAGGACGGGCGTTGCACCGATGTCCCCGGGACAGGTGTGTGCGTGCACATGCTCGTACATGCATGCATGCATGCATGCAGCCGTGAGAGGAGCCCAGCGCACTGTAAACTACATGAAGCGCATACTGTAAACCTTAATGCAAGTGTTGCCGTGTCTCTGCTGCCTGGGAGAGGAGACGGGTGTGCTGCAGTGGGTTATGTAAACCCAACCCCACGCAGCAAGGAGAGGGGGAGGGAGGCGCCGCTACACACCGTCAGCACTGACTGACTGGGGAGGGCTGCAGTATTTCACCCCCTTTTTCTTTTTGCTTTCTCCTGCCCCTTCATGGAGGCTTTCTCACTTTTTTTCTCTCCCGACAGTCCAGCGGCATCACGTTTTCTGCGAAGGAAGCAAAGCAGAGCTCTTACGTTTTCTATTCCTAGAACCACGCGGCCCGAGACGCAGCTGAGGCCCTTGGATGGACTCTGGTGTTGTTCGCTCGGCCACAGTGTTCTGCCAATTATGCCCGGGGGGAGACGAGCTGGCTCGTCTTCAGGCCGGGTGCTTGACAAAGTGAAGGGTCTCAGTGTCCCTTTCTGTTTGCATGCACTGTTACACTCACACACCACACGTGTAAATACCTGCTGGGATTAGATCCTCAGGGAACGATATCCTCCATCTGGGGATTTATCAGCTGTTAAACGTTGCTTTTTTAGTCAAAAGGTGAGGAAGATTCGTGGAATCTTTCTTTCTAGTTTGTCCAGTCTCAAATGCATGTTAGATACTTTGTTTTCAAATTGCATATTCTTTCACTACAATTCCAGATATATATATATTTCTTCTTCAGGTGCATATGTGTGGTTCCATTTTTATTCACAGATTTTTTCTCTCTGTTAAATCTCTTTTGTTCCCTTAACTTACCGGTCCAGCCCCGTGCACTCTTACCGTATTTCATCGCTCGGCGCCCTTTACCCTGTCTCAGTGGGTCCCTCCCCCCCCGCTGCTGCTTATATAAAAGTCTAATAAATAAAATAGAAACACAATACTTTACTCTCTCCGCAGGCTCTTCCAACACGCACACATGACTGCAGCGAGGGCCTCAGCAGGAGCCTTTCCCCTCACACACAAGCAGGTGTGCATTATTCACACGCACATCCACATAAACATGAATGCGACAATTCAGTATGATGTGTTTTTTTTCTTCCCCTGACCTTAACAATTTGGGTCAGCTTGTTCTTCCGTAGGAACGGGCTTAATCTGTAAACAACGGGTTACCTTCAGCCGTGAGCTGCGCTGCACACAGATTACACTCAAGCTTTGTTCAATATAGACACAAAAAAACAAAAAAACAAGGAAGGTGACCCTCTGTGGTACAGCTTGTCCACCTCAATAATCACACGAGAAGTAATTTGTTCCTCAAATGCATCATTAATAACTGCATCATTATTGGCTGCATTTATTTATCTACCCATCTGATATCCTTCTATTGCAAAGGATGGTAAAGGATGCTGATTACAGGTTTGGTTTCCTTTTAAAAGGTTTGGCCTTTGTTCAACGGATCCAGTTCCAGTTCACCCACGCACACGACATGGAAAGCCAATTTAATTTAAACTAACACAGATCACTTTGTAAACACTTTGTCAAAGATTAAACTCCAAAGCGTTTTGGTGTTACTCCTTTACCTCAGAAGTTCCATCTCGAGATAAACCTCATAAGGGCCAAGAAACTTAAATGAGCCCAACCATAACTATTGAATAAAGTCAGTCCGTTATAACAATATAATAATTTGATTTACAATGACAGAACCAGCTCTGAGTACGTCCACAGAGGGTTCACCCGGGCCGTGTGAGTTCCCACAGACATGGAGGCCCGGGGCTGCGCCCGCTTCTTGTGTCAACAGCTTGACATGGAGGACATCTCGGGCCCCACGTGGGACAGTCGTGTTGACAGCATTTCCCCCGAGTGTAGGTCAGAAAGTTCCTCATTAGCGCTGCTCTGTTCCATGAAGTGGGAATATTATAGGTGTCTCGTACGTGCATAAGTTGAATCTGTTGAAGTCTCTCTACCACGGTAAAGCGAGAAAGGGGAGAAGTAATCGGGTTATGAAATGCAAAGAGAAGAGCGCTGTGGTGGGAAATGGAGGATGGGGTGGAGGCGCTGAGGGTAGGTGTGGGCCGAGAGCCTCGGCCAGCCTCCTCGTGCATGTGATATTTCAGAGCCCGGTGCGACTCGCAGTACATTACACCCTCCTGACCTTCAGTTATCTAACCGGCCTGCCAGCACCAAAACCAATCCTTTCTCTCTCTCTTACATCTTAATTCTCTGACATCTACAACCTGGTCCCCCCCCCCTCCCCTCCCCCCCACGCACTCAGATGAGGATAACAGACGATGCACGTCAGGCAGGCAAACGGAAGGTTTGATTAATCTGACCTGGTGTCCCACTACAACTCATAACTGATGTCACAGAAAGACTCACACAAATTGGAAGACCTATCAAAGAGTCACTCTGTTACACACACAAGGCAAGACGTTGGTTGCATTTCATGTGACAGCGTGGATTCGATGCAGCGTTTGACGCCACGCTGGCCCAATGTCGCCCTGAACAAAATCTGCAACACCGGAGCAGCATAGCAAACAATGACGTCTGATTTTTATTCCCCGTCTCTGGTCACGCGGCAGCACTGAGGTAACATGCTAATCCCTTTTGGCGCTCTTTCATCTAGATGGCGGCTTTGATGGGTTGATGATTGCTGGGGTGTCTGTTGTCTCTGGTTATGAAATCACCCTGCAGCGGAGAGCGCTGCTGCTGCAGAGAGCCCGGGGGGCTAGTTCCTGCTGAAGCTAACGCCTTTCTAGTTTTAAAGTGTGTCTGCATGTGTCCCCCACCTCTGCTGATTGCTTTCTGTGCTCTCCAGCAGCTGCTTTCAGTTCATTTTTTCATTTCCCCCCCGTCACCACCTCTCCCTCCCGCCCTCACTTTCAGAAGTCCCCGTGTGTCTGCTGCCGCAGTGCACATCCATCAGACCAGTGCAGACCCTTTCTATACGTTACACCCCCTCGCCTGTGTGTCTATCGTGAGCAGGTACTGTTTTCTTCACGGTTAATGAGTCATAAACAGCCTGGTTGCTGCAGCTGTCAGCTGGGTGTGTAACGGCCTGTCCGACAGGAAGCAGCAGCATTAGTCACGTTGGGGGACGTGCAACATCTCTCAGTGCAAATATGAATTGCCCCTCGGCCCTCGTTAGAGCTCTGTGTCGGCCCCTTCCCCGCGCCTCTCGCTTCCTTCAGTCCTTCCTTCGTTTTCTGTGTTTTTTCACCCATGCTTCCCCTCTGGCCCTTGTCACTGTTTAACCCACCCCCACAGCCCGACTCCTGTTTGAATAGGTAAACAAACCCATGTGTGCCAAAAAGACGCATGCACTCGTCCATCCGCCTCTTTCCCATGACTGCAAATCATTATCACCATGGATACTTCCACAAATAGAGCATCTTGTGAACGAGGACAGCCAGCCATTAGGGAGAGGCCCAAAGCACACACAGACAAACACTTCATACCTGGAGTGAGGGGACACCGTTCCAGCTTTCTGGTGAGCCTCTTTTCTGAGGAGAGCATTTGGATGAATAAGGCGTCCAAATTCGTCCAAGACTTAAGTACAATTTGTGGGAAACGATACAAGAATCAGTTTTATTTGTGATGTGCTCAAACCAATCTACTGTTCGGATGGAGCTTAATGTGTTAAGGGTTAAGGGTTATGTTTGCTAGCATTGACATGCTATTGATAGCATCAGGCGAAACGGCCCTAATCAGGGTTGAACCCCAGCTTGTTCCATAACGACAGGCAGCTGACCTGTGAGGGCAGCTCTGGTAAGACTAAAGCTCAGCTAAGAGGATTGATCTGTGAGGTTACATACCTTAGTGCAGGGATTTTCTCTTTCAACATCATATTAGCAAGCGCAGCTCAGTGCGCACGCACACACACACACACACACACACACACACACACACACACACACACACACACACACACACACACACACACACACACACACAGGCTAAAGTGCAGACATTCCACTGGGAAGAAATATATATGTGGCACATAAGAAAGGAGAAATCCCCTTCTAGATATTAAGTTAGCACCAACCGCACTAAGTCAAATTCCTTGTATGTTTGACATATTTTGGTAATAAATGTTCCTGATTCCCGAAAAGACTTAACGAAGATGAATCTTCAGTGCAAATCAGCAACATGCAAGAATTGGACAACAGACAAAGACTTTCAACAATAAAAACCACTTCTCCTAGTTTCTAAATTGGGAATATGACGAGGACAATTTGAGACAAATTGATTGAAATGGACATGGTTTGGTTTCCTGTTGATGTCAAAAAAACAAACAAAAATGAATAAAATGTTGCTATAATATTGTTTGGATGCACTTTGTTGCTAGTATAACTTTTCATTTGTTAAGATTGAATATTTCTTTCTTCAGGCCTAAACTGAAGGCTTGCTTTATTTATTGCTTTCTTATTTTCTTTTTCTCATTACCGGAATTTGACTTCACTCTACGTCGGTTATCTGACAGCTTTACACACCAGCTCTCTGCTGTCTGGTATTAGGATTTAGTATTAGTGGGTTCACTTTAACGTCCCTTTAAAGCTTTTAGGAAGATGCAAGATTCTATATTTCCTCTTTATGATAATGCACCACGTGACCCCTCCCCTCCCAGTGTGATACAAAGGCGTTAAAAGCAGGCGGCTCCTTCTTCCTAGAAGAGATGCTATGAAATACACAGCTGCGCCCAACATAGAGTTTTTCTTTTTCTTTTTTCTTTTCCCATCTATCATCTGCTCCTCTGCGTGACAGATTCTCGCTCACCTCTTGGAAGTATATTTATGTTGTATTATTATTATTCACGTCACCCTGAGTTTGCAACTAGCAAACCTTGAAACCCAACCCCTCCTCTCCTGGTCCCGTTACCCGATGAATCAGATCACGTGTCCCCTTGGCTTCTCTCCCAAGAAAACCCCTCATTAGTTTCCCCAAGCCTCTCTCTCCATCTTGTCCCCACCTCACTATCTGTATTTCTTATGTTTACATAAGAGGATCGGTCTTCCAAGCAGGAATTAATTCTGCCACAATTAATCTCTATGGTATTTGGTGTAAGGTTCTCATGCACAGAGTCAAGTAAAGCAGTGGTGGACTCCGTAGGAGCTGTTGGAGAAAGGGGCTGGAAGTGCGTGCTGTGTAAGCATCGACCAAAAGCAAATTACTCTCAAAGATTTACTCTATATTTCATGGCCAGTGTCACACTTGTCTCGTTCTTTTATTGTTGGTCTGATGAAGCTGGGAGAATTACAGCAGGTCTCCAGTAAAACATATACAGGTTACCACATGTCAAGGACAGTGTCTGTTGGACACATGGTGAACGTCCTGTGTTTGTGGTTGTCTGTGTCCCGTGACAAACACGTATCTCCAAACGGTTACGCTTTCATTAGGTGAGGGAAACCGCCATGACGTTTTAGATCATTTAAAGAAAAGGGATTTTTCTAAATTCATGAAGCAGACCTTAATTGTTGAGTTTATGAAAAGCATAAAACATGCCCTCATTTATGTAAAACTATGTGTGAAATTAATCTGTAACTGTAATCTAACATCACAATGTTAAATGTTGTCATTTAGATTCTACCAGGTTCTGTGGTTTGTTCATTTCAGCCTTTTATTTAATTCTATAATATACAATAGAATAAAGTTCTGGAGACGTATTTTTGGTTTATAACTTCTTTAAACAGGATCAACATCCAAACCAAACTGTAATAACCACTGAAAGCAAATTGTCTGCCTTGGAGTTTAAGAAATCAAATGAAGTGAAATCAGGAAATGAAAAAAACACTCATTGGCGCTGTTCTAAATGATTTGTGTTTCTCCTTTATATTGATTTCAGTATACTTTCATATACCTGTAGGCTCCTCGATGCAAAACATCAGATGAGCCAATTTTAAAATGTGCCTCGCTCCAAGTCACCATATCTGTTGTTTTGCTCAATTCAACAAGATCACAGGACGTACAATGTGTTGTTATACCAATAAAACAATAATTCTTCCTGTCAAAATGGAAACTCTTTTTGTGGAAGTCAATGACGTTGACGATTCTTAGAAATGTTTTGTTACTACAGTGCAAATACGGTCGAAAAGAGATTCAATCTTGTTCTAAAAATAAGACAGTGAGTCATTAGTTTCCTGCATTTGATCATAAAATGATTCTTAGAAATGTCAGCAGAGATAAAGGAACCACGCTAAATTCAACACCACATCCAGTATGTTCCCCTTTGAAATTCACATTCCGGTTGTAAATGTCACTTTGTTTTAACCGAGTCGTAACTTTGTAACGTGGACAATTGAAGCTTGTTCCAAAACCGAAGTATTCCACAGACCCCCATGTTCAAATGTTATAAATGCCTAATTTTACAGCAGAAGCACACATGTTTAGGCCGCTAGTTTCCTCTTCTGCTGCGTCACCTGACCCTGCATCCGCTCCATCCACCATCCTCCCGTGCCCATATTGAGACTGGCCAGAAGCCAGGCAGGCCGAGGTGGAGACGGCCAGCACACCTACGGGTGAAGTCACAGGTACTACGTGCATGGGTGTGATCGCCCACGGCCGCTTCCATCCCCGCGTCCACACGCCACACAAAAAGAGGTTGGCTGGCTCGAGTTAAGTCAGTAAGTCGGTGAGATTTAAGTATGAATTAGCTTCTCCTTGATTTTCTGACACAGCGCCTGCGGCACCGTATGCTTTCAGTGCGTGCTGACGCATGCAATGCTGCTCCACCTGTCAGCTCACGGCTGCCGGTGCGTAATATTCTTTTTTATGGCGGTTACGGCTGCTGAAAACGCCAACATCAACAGCTTCCTTGCATTAAGTTCAGTTTTTAAACTCATCAAGCCATATCTCCATATCTACACTGTACATGTGGGATAGTTGGCACACCAGGGCCTGGGAAGTGTGCCTGTGTTATGCAGTAAGATGCTGCTGACCTACCGGAGAGCATTGTGGAGGCTGTTCCGTCTCTACATGGGCGAGATGCTCTGCCTGGTTGCACAGACAGACCTGCTGGGTGCTCCTGGTGTGTCTACGGGTAAAGCCCCCCAGAGGAAAGCAAATCAACACACCTAGAGGGAGGAAGAAGGAGAAGGAAAAGCGGAGCTCTTGGACCCTCTGTGCTCATCTCGGTCTCTGTTGTCTCGCAGCGTTTCGTCCGTTGGGCCCTTGAGGCCTCATTACACAACGCACACGATCAGGAGACCACACATTAATGCACGTTGATCCATGTTGTAACATTGCTTACTCCGTATTTGTGTTATATTCATATGTACATTTTATTATAAATGGTTAAAGCGCCAGCGTCATACACAGACACATGGCGTTAAGGTGAGGTTAAGACACTGTAACATTAACTAATAGCTTTAACTTTTGTGCAAGTAAACACTTCTTTTGCAAATGTGTTGTCACGGATGAGGAGCATATTGAGATGTGTCTTCCAAGCTTTTTTATTCGAGCTGGTAAGGCAAATATGTCAGCTAACGATTGCCTTTGCACACGTATGACTTCAGGGCCCTCGGGCCATCGATGTTCTCGAGGCTCCTGTTCACAATATGCCACGGAAACATCAGTTCAATGGGCATAGATCAATATGAAATAGAGTGCCCCCCAAATTGTATGTGTTTGTATGGGACACATTACTGCCTGAAAGCTGCACCCATGAATGAGCCTGTCCGGTTCATTGAATGTTCCCTCACAAAAGGGATTAGAGCGAGGTAATCTTTGCTCATGCGCAGTCAGTGAGAACAGTGAAGGCGCACAGGAGCAGTACAGGCCTGCCGACGAAGCCTCCGAGCCTGAAACAGACACAAAGGGAGTTATTGCTGCCTTTAAACTTGATGGCATAATTATATTAAGAGAATATGTACCTGTTATCTTGAGACATCATCGGTCTCAGAAACAAATAGAAACGAGAAGACAGAGAGAGAGAGACGGTGATGAAACACTGCATCTCAAGGCATCATCTTATGCTATTTGCATCCCCACCTCAAAGTGTGGCAAGTAATCTTCATCTGAGACTTTGAATATCATCTTACTCTTACTTGTACATTAAACAGCCACTCATCACCCAACGCCTGCGTGTGCTCCCCTCTGAAGTTGAAGAGGAGCACTGAATTCAGCTGCGCAATCATGACCAAGACCAGTTGTGCATTTAACAAAACCAGACATTATTTCGCCATTATCTTCTTTAATTGGATTGCGATTAGTTAATCAACTCTCTTTCAAATTACAATTGTATTTATCCTGAAAATTAAGTTTATGTAGTGCTAATTTGCAACTGTAAATACACTTTGATGGAAACATAATGCCAGGTGGATTATGGTTTTTCATCAACACAAGAAATCTGTATTCTCTGCTGAGGACTGAAATCCCAAAAGTCCCTGTGCCAGTTCAACAGTTAGTCTGCCACAGAGGATGTAGTTGGGATTTGTTTGGACACAGCTAGCTTTCTGCTCTGGTTTCTATGTGTATGCAAAGCTAACCTGACGTGCTTCTGGATCCAACCTCGTATGAGAAGAACAGTGATATCTAATTCTCTTTAAATCACCTCAGCTGAGCACTATAGCTTTGCTCAACAGAGTTAATGGAGCTTTGATCAAAAAGACAAATCCTTAACTGAAGAAGAGGCCAAATATTTGCCTTCTTTTTAACTTAGATGAGATCTTTCATGACATTCCTGAGTGTCTGAGTGGGGATTTAACAAAGGTGTCCGAAAATCAATCCTGGCTTGTTTTCCCTTGACCTGTCTGTAGCATTGGATTTATCAAAAAACACACGCCCATCCATTTATTATTATATATAATTAGTGACTGGAGCATTTAGGCTACGAGATCACAGGAGGCGTGTTCATTCAGGCAAAACGAGATCTGGTTCAGTGGGAAGTGGAGGGCCGAGCAGAGGTTGATGCTCCTCTGTCATCAAATGATGGGCGTAGGACGCAATCCCTCCGTCCTAAATTGTGGTGCATTTTTAATGACATATTTGGGTGAACTCTGCTCCACCTCCATCTAATCCTTCACAATAAGAGGCGGGCGCCAAAGAAGTCTTGCCAACAGTTGCGAAGGAGAAACCCAATTCTATTTGCATTTTGTTTCCTAAATCATGCAAAGCATTATTATGCAAAACATTCCTCATGAGTGCAGAGGAGCAGAGATAAACTGAACTGCAGTGACCCATCCATGAAATCATCATCCCACACTAGGGTGTACTCCGGAGCATCTAGTGCAGCTGGGAAAACACATACGCACATTAGCACACACACACACACACACACACTTCTCCAGATGACCCAATGAACACACTCCTCAGTTGGTCCGATGGCTGTAGCGTTCCGTGGTACAGGATTACATGTTGTTGCAAAACAAACCCGAGTTCAGTGTGAGGACGGATGCAGTGCAGCCAACCTGCAATAACAGCAATGTGTTTTTCCACTTGAGTCCTATCACACCACACCATCACACCATACCATAGTAGCACAGGTTAATGATTGATGCTTTGGACAGGTCGATCAATAGTCCGACGCAGGCCTGCTTGTCTCGTGACTGGAAAAATCCCATTCCAAGACATGTGTCATATGGTCCCTGGAGAGGAAGCCATATTGACTTTCAAAACCTGGCGTGTCTTTCAAGGATTTGTCTCGGCAGGTGGCCAGTGATATCAGCCCAGAAATGTGTGCATAGCCGATCCAAGCAGAGCATTGTGAATCCCTCCTGTCCTGTGATTTGAGCGCAGGGGTGGGCAGAACGCAGTGACAGCTCGGGGTCAGGGCGAGATGGGCCAGACGGGCTCCCCCCATTAGACCTGCCACTCTGTAGACACAACTGAACGTTGTGTGCTTTGTGGCCGCTCTAGTGCTGCATTGATCCAGACACACAGAGGCAACGCGGGGGAGGCCGAGGAGGCAGCCGCCGCACTATTCACTGACTGCTGCCACATTTAAAAGACAGGCCTGACAGCCGTGCCGGTAACCTTAATGCCGCGGGCTGCCTGTGTCTCCTCGTCGCTACGCATCAATGCACCAACAACCGTGTAAACTCCTGAGTTTAGCTGAAGGGAAACTGAAGAGAGACGGAGGCCGAGACGCTGATCATATCAGGCTCCGCTGTTTGAGGGCCTGTGACACACACTGAGAGACGAGGCTAATCAATCCCATACCTACCGCTGGCGTGCCCCCGACGTGGGACGAGCGGCCTTTGGAGACGGGAGGGAGGGAGGGAGGGAGGGAGGGAGGACTGCTGGAGAGTCAAATGGAAATTTGTCTGCGGGGAGAGATAACAGGAAGGTTATGCAACTGTTGAAAATCCAGTCACAGGTCGGCTAGATGTTTAACAGCGTCATGGCCTCGACTTGAATATGCATAAACACGGGCCCATACAGATGTAAGAACTCTATTTTAAAAAACAGCACATCTGCAGCCAAACACATCTGACACTGACACAACACATCATTGCTGCAGCAGCATGCACCAGAAGTTGCAAAATATGTTCAGACAGCTGAGCGCTGATAATGATGACACAGATCCTTGATCTTATTTGAAACCCAAATATTATGAGTAATCAGACCTTGTGGACGGTATGAAGACATGAGAGGGCAGAGGTGCTGCAATCACATCAACCACACATCTATGGTAGACTTTATACACAGCATTTTAAATAGCTGCTGTTATCTGTCTACCTTTCTCGCTGCGTTCTGATGCTTTGGACAGCTTGTTCTCTCTGCATTCATCAGTTTATGGTCTCTTCCAGGCATTGATCTTTTCTGGGATTTTTCCGTAACTACTTCCGAAGAAATCACTCAAGGCAACTTCTGACTTTAACCTTGTTTTATGGTTTTATTGCCAGGTTGTATTTCAATTACTTTTGAACTCCTGCTCAAAACAATAAAGTTTGTTATTTTGTCTTGGTAATACCTGCCATGGAGATGATGCATAACAGTGTTGCATTTAAAGAGTGGTGCTACAGAAGCACCTACACCTAATTGGGGCTACATCTGGATTTCTACCAGGTCGATCAGGGGCTCTGCAATCGAGACACGGGCGGTGACTTTGATAACATATTTGATATCTGAACCTGTTTCACGCGCATGAGGCCCTGCAGGTGAAAGGTTTCTGTATGAGGCCTGTTGAGAAGCCGCCAGATCCAAAGCCTTTGATCCTCTTACATCACCACCAAACACCCAGTTTTATCTCTGACCCCATACAAACGAATTAAATCACATGAAACTCACCACACACACAACACACAAATTGTCCCTGCCAGATTGCCAAATCATTCCAGAATATCCCGGAAATTGATGGTGGGTTTTATCATTTGTCTGTGGGCGAGAAACGAGCAAAACCACTTAAATCACATCATAGAGGCGCTGGTTCGTACACCCAGCACACGTCCAAAAACACAAACACGTACATCAACAGAGCCCTGTATGTCTGAGGATCCTCTCCTCTACTGTCAACATTTAATTCAGTTCAGAACTGAGATCAAGTCTGTCGTGTCCCCCTGTAAAGAAGGAAAAAAGGCCAATCCCGGTGTTACATAAAAATATTCCTTTGACCCTCCACGCGCAGAGTAAATCATCCACACAACATAGTGAAATTCTACCGGGGACGTTATTGTCGTGCAGGTGTGTGTGTGTGTAGATTCTTTGTACTTACCTTGTGTGGACGCCCTTGATGCTGACGCAGGAAGAGAGAAAAGTCCTGAACAAAGAACGGACAGATGGAACAACCAGTTCTCTCCGACTTAATGGGTACAAGGAGGAAGCTTTCTGCAAAATACACCGGGGAGTTTCTGAAATGAAGCAATCGTACACGAGTATAGGGAAAAATAAGTGTATGAGCATTTAACGTTGACACAAAACCCCCGAAACGTTGCCAATAACACCGGAGACCCGATCACAGCGGGGAATGTGCACCAGCGCTTACTCTGTGTAGGCCTCTTTCACAGCGCTGTGAAATACCCGAGTGGCACGATAGCTGACATGAGCGGCGTGTGTGTGTGGATAACAATCTCCCGTGAGGGTCAGACGGCCATTCGAGTTACCCTGGGTGCAAAAACTCGTGGCCACTAGTGATCTGTTCTGCACCTTCGCTTCAGGTGTAGTGAGCCAGCCGCTTATGCAACCGCAGACGGCCGCCGCATGGACAACAGCGTTGATGGTCATCAATCATTCTGGGAGCTTGTGTCTTAGGGAGCGGGAAATGGTGCTTCTGTAGACTGTGTTGTGTAATGGTATCTACCTAAACTCATTCAGGGTAATCAGTGATTCGTTGTGATTAATTAACAACCTCATTGAGTCTTTGTGTTACAGTAGATTCACACAAAACACAGGTTTATGCTTCAGGCGTCCCAGATTGTGAATTAGACTGTTAGAAGTGAAAGACATGAATGGGTAAATATATGCAAACTGCCAAAAGCGCAGCGTCGCCTTCATTTCCTCACACGTCTATTCTGATATTTTGATAACACACACAGAGCTGGTCCAGACCCCGCAGCAGTCTGGTTTAAATACCAAACACATACACACATTTCCTTCCACAGTCCAAACATTGCCAGTTTGCTGAGACACACGCAGCCATATGACATGCAGATCCAGACGGAAGGAGGGAGAGCTCGCCGGCAGGACCAGTTCCACAGATGGAGAGTGGCAGACGCCGTGTGATGTTGTGAGTAAAAAGTGCAAGAAAAACACGTGAAAATGAAAGAGCCTTCTGGTGCAGACATACTGTATATCGCAGGCTCCGTCATGTTTCCATTTCATTCAAATGTATTTTTGAGGCTTTTTCCTAATTCAAAGAAATGCAGAACATTATCAACTCACCGCGTGTAATCCTTTGATTTAAGCTGACAGATAGAAATCACGAATTGCCAAAACTGGATTAGCAAAGTCACACCCAGAAAGAGGAATAATTTCAGTGCAGGCCACAAAAGACTATGTGGCTTTCTGCTTAGAGTGGACCAGAACATGAAGATCTGAAATTCAGGAGCAGATCTGAAAAATAAAAAAAGGAAAGAGAGAAGAGAGAAGAGCAATAAAGTAGCAGGAACAAACCAGAGAGAGGTGGTGGCAACAGACTCTCACGTTGGTGAATCTGACACACTGACAGGCCAAGCCATACACAGAGCAGTCTCCTCCCCTCTCCGGCCCGGCCTATATTAACTCTCCATGGAGTTCCACCTCACAACCAAAGGCCCGTGGAGTAGGATAACACATCGGCAAAGCTCTGACAAAAACGTCACACACACACACACACACACACACACACACACACACACACACACACACAGGGAGGCACTGGACGGCACTCTGCACCTGTCTGCTGCTCGAGCCAGCAGCGTTGGATATACAGTGTAAACTCCCCTGGATGGACTACTAACTTCTGTGCCATGTTGCTCCGGTGGTCTCAGGAGAATGTCAGCTCTGGTAAGTGGCTTGAAGATTTACAAACTAAACGTGTACACACATAAAAGTATAATTTAGTGATGGGGATTCTAGGCCAAAACTATCTGACAAAGAGAACAGGCGGGACAAAAAGCGGATGCTGTGTTAAAGTGACCTAGTTATGCGGCAGTTGGGCGTAGACACATTCAGACGCTGGTGAAAGTGTGTTTCTGTGTGAGGGAGTAAGAGTCATACCACCATCAGATTAACCTAGACAACAACTTTGTACGTCACGCCAGCGATACTCAAACAAACAGCTTTGCAACAGTGTGTGTTTTCGCGGCACCAGCAGTAACTTCATCCCAACACACGTACACAGTCAAGGACTTGATGTCAACTGTTTGTCTCATGGGACGGGAGTCCTGCAGTGGACTTTGCACTGACTACAACCCACATAACAAAAGTGGAAGATTCGTTTTTGATTCAGTTTTCGCTCAAACAATCAAGAAGATTGAATTATCTTTTCACCCCAACAGAAGAGTGGGATACAGCTGAACTTTGACCTCTGTGCTCTGTGCTTTAGAGCAGTCAGGGTTGCCTATCAGACAGACGGACACAAATATATATCTATATATCTAACCGAATAATTGATATCTGCGACAACGCATCTTTATAAACCACGATCTCGCGTCTTGTCTCAACGTGTCCTGCTGCGAGCAGCCGCTGCCCGAGTCTGTCGCATCCCGCTCGGTGCGCGCATGTTCCGCATCGCAGAGCCCATCCCGGCCCGTGAGGAGGCACATGGCTCCCCACATGGTCTGCCTGCGGATGCTGATGCTGCGGCTGTGATGCCGCACGCCCACCCTTATACACCGTCAGCCATTCGCACCATCCACAGCGAGAGAAGACCGGACACCAACCGCAGCGTAAATGAGGGATCGAAGCGAGAACATTAGCTGGATCTCGTCACGCTTTTGCGCTCGAGATGCGTGAAGCTCGTGGAGATCAGTTGCGAGGGAACCGAGGGAACACTCCGTGCCAGATGGACTTTTTAAAGCCGCAAACCGCAGTGAGTGAGCCGTTGGTTTTTCTCACTAACAACATTAATGCAATACGCGCCGTAATCCGAAAACAGCGTTAATACCCACCAGAGGCAAAAACAAGGAGGAAAAACATCGGTGGATCAATCTCGAAAACAGCACCATTTTTTCATGGATTTAAACTGCGGTAAACACGTAGGGATTACAACGACCAGAGTTTATTTCTGAAGAGAATGTTCTCTAAACTAGGCCAGGTCTATATATGAATTGGTTTGCAATTCGTGATTATTATGTGAAACCATAAACAGAAACAAAGCCCGCAGTCTGTATGGGTTGCGAGCATCCTCTGTTTTGGGATGTTTTAATCTCTCTTTGTAGCTAGCAAAAACGGTTACAGAAATATATTTTTTTATTGTCAGCCCCAAATATTCGACATATTTTAATGAGTACGCATGAGTCCAGGCAAGCATATTTCTGTCTTTCTTTATATGTTTGTTTCTACTGGAATCCTATTATAAACAGGATAATGATAGGCCTATATGTTTTTGTGGCTGGGCTGAACTTTGTTTTCAGTATACTGTGATTATAGGTTTCATGGCAGTCTTGTTTACTGTAAAGTATTATTGTTATCTATGCTGTTATCATGTCATTCACAAACCTGTAAATACTGAGTTGGATTTTGAATCCGCCGCTGTCACGTGATCTCACACGAACAAATGTTGTTAATGACTGCTGCTGCATTCAAGTACTGCTCATAACTTCAACGTGTAATGTAAAAACGCACTATGTTACTGAAAAAGCGAATACCATCTAATATTACATAATCGATTACTTCCACAGATATGCACTGCTCCTTACTAAGGTCCATAGTATCTTATATAGCCCTGCATTTCACATATACTAAAATGATTTAACATTGCAGCACAATACCACTTTTATTAGCATAACGAGAAAATTCTCACAATAGTGGAGTTATATCCGACTGTCACGAAGGCAGCGCCGTGACGTCAGGCTTCCTCTCTTAGCTTCGCCCAGCCTCAATGGCGGTCGCTGCAGATCCGCGGAGCTAGACTGCGGAGCTCGGTCAAACCTCGTCCGGGTTTGATTAAGCACACAGCCAATCTAATGCTACGAATACGAACTGTAAGTAGTGTAATGTATGTCGTTTTCCGTCCCTGTACGTTACACGAACTGTAATTTCCCCGTAGGGCCGGGGTCGTTTTTAACGATTTAACCGAGGTCGGCTTTGTGCCGCGTAGCGCGAGGAGATCTGCTCCACGTATTCAGAAGCCTCCGCCAACAACGGCTCCTTTGTTCGCCTTATCGCGTGGTTTCTGTTTAACCTCGCGTTTAAAAGCGAATGAAACGAACAGGGTTTGTTGGAATCACAGTTCCCCCGTATTGAGGCTGGTGTGTGCGCTAGCAGCGGGACATGTTCTGTGATATAACGCCGAATAGACGGACTGTCTCTCGGCAGCTAGCTTGTCAGTTCGCCGCGATGTTTCCGTTCCGGACTCCGTCTGAAAGCTCTGAGGAGAAGCGGGTTTTTCCTTCAACGTGTGATGTTATAAGCAGCCTGCTCACTGTTGACCTGAACTAAGTCTGTCATATCGTATTGTTATTTTATCGATACCCTTAAAGCTGATTAGCAGGCGTCTGAACCGGGCGAGGGAGAGTTTGGTTCCGTTAATGACACCACGTTTAACCCAAAGCCGGTGGATGAGTGTGAGTGTTTGTGATCCTGTGAAATCCCCGACATATTCAGTAAGCGATGTTGGACAACTACCCTTCCGTTGTGTCACCACGCAGAGTCGCTCCCCTGATTTGTTTTGTTTGTGTCTCTCGTCTCTTAGGTTGTACCCTGGTAAAATGGAGGACGGTTTTGATTGCGACTGTGGCGAGCTTGAGCCACCTGATCATTGAGGGGGAAACATTACTTTGAAGACTCACAGGCCAGAATCCTTTTCAGTTTTACAGGTGACTTGACTTACGTTTGAATTACAGACAGATACATAATTATAATCAACAACAAACGCATGTAGCTGCTCAGGGCCAGTCAAACACTGAATGCACCGGCACTGTAAGGATGCAACTACATGCTTTTATAGTTTACTATAGTCTGAGTGCTTTTTAATTGGCCTTAAAAATCATTCCATTGCAGTATATGCTCATTTGTTTATTGAAACCATTCTGTTTAAGATACCCAAACTAGTTTTGTATTATTATTATTATTATTATTATTATTATTATTATTTTTCTCCCATTACTCAAGATGGAACAAAAGTTTGCCCACACATCTTTCCCCCAAATCCGACAGTGACAGGTAGGGAGGGGGACTCAGTAGTCATCCATACAGGGGTCAGATAGCTCAGCCGCTGAAGCAGTGGAGGGATTTACATGTTAATTACCCCGTCGGTGTTAATCTTGAACTAGAAAGGGGCCAAAGACCAACCCTTCAGAGTTTGCACAATCTTGGTGTGATAGCCGGAAGCAGTCGCCATGGCGGAGAAGTTTGAGTCGCTGATGAACATCCACGGCTTTGACCTGGGTTCTCGCTACATGGACTTGAAGCCTCTGGGCTACGGGGGGAACGGCCTGGTGTTCTCCGCGGTCGACACGGACTGTGACAAGCGTGTCGCTGTGAAGAAAATTGTCTTGACGGACCCCCAGAGTGTGAAGCATGCCCTGCGCGAAATCAAGATCATTAGACGCCTCGACCACGACAACATCGTGAAGGTAAGACCCAGAGGGAGGAGATCCTTTATATTGAGATTCTGGAGTCAGGTAAAAAAAGTGTATTTCCAATTTTGGGATAAACTGCCGTGACACTGAAACCACTTGTCTCTCCAGGTGTTTGAGACGTTGGGCCCCAACGGACGGAGGCTGACGGAGGATGTGGTGTCTCTGACAGAGGTCAACTCGGTCTACATTGTGCAGGAGTACATGGAGACAGACCTGTGTCAGCTGCTGGAGAGGGGCCTTCTGTCTGAGGACCATGCCAGGCTGTTCATGTACCAGTTCCTCAGGGGCCTCAAGTACATCCACTCTGCCAACGTGCTGCACCGCGATCTCAAGCCTGCCAACCTGTTTGTCAACACGGAGGACCTGGTCCTGAAGATCGGGGACTTTGGTCTGGCCCGCATTATGGATCCACACTATTCTCATAAGGTAGGCCAGTGCCTGGATGGCTGTCTCAGTGTTGTTTGAGAATGCAATTTATTTGTTTTAGGGAGTTTTCTCAAGACTTTGGATTTGGAATACTGTTCAGACAAAAGCTTTAAGAGCAGATGGAGCAAATGTTTGCACATTTTCTTCCCAAAGTCGAGTGCTTTGTTGCTTTGAAGCATGCTGTTGGTTTCTGCCCAGTGACGTGGTTCCCACCAACCAGACAGTTGCACAGCAGGAAGTGAACAAGACGGGAAGTGTTGCTCGAGGTTACCGCCTGTATTTCCTTTGTCAGGAGAAGTGAGGCTGAAGAAAGAACAGCCGTGGGAACTTTTTGGGTGGAATAAAGTTTGAACTGAAAAGGGGCTCCATTACAAGTCTAAATATACACACGAGTGAGTTCATGATATTTTAGTTAACAAAGATTAAGATAATCCTTGTTGAAAATATTCAAATGTAGAACTTTGCAAAACCGGCAGGTTCAGCCGTGAACTTTCGTGTGTGTGTGTGTGTGTGTGTGTGTGTGTGTGTGTGTGTGTGTGTGTGTGTGTGTGTGTGTGTGTGTGTGTGTGTGTGTGTGTGTGTGTGTGTGTGTGTGTGTGTGTGTGTGTGTGTGGCTGGCTTAATTTTCACGCCTGTGAGATTGAAGCATATTTGGTGTTGGGCTGTTTTATTTGTGTTACAGACCATTTCTATGTCTCATCAGATGCTAACATGATGCAAACTCGGCCAATGAGTGCATTAAAAGCCAGCTGCTGACACACCCGATGTAAATATTTGAACGCGCTCCCTAAACCCATAATGTATTTTGTCGTGCTGTGTAATCGTAGCAGTAAAGTGAGGTTACGTTTGTCTTTAGGGTGAGAGGAGTATGGATGGTCCTGTCTTAATTGGAGCCTGGTGGAAGGCGCATCTTTCCCTCTCGTGTTTCTGTCCCCTTATAAAGAGATCGGGAAATTCTAGTCGACGGCCATGTTGTGTGATGTAGATTGTGAAGGGTCTCTTTTTTTTAAACTGCTGGATCTCTTTTGGAGCACAAAGACAGTGAGATACTTATCTATGTCTCAGATTAGTCATTGGAGAGTTCATAAGGGGGGGTCACATGATCCAATCCCTGGGGCCAGCTAAGCCTCGTTCTGCTCCCGCACACTGCCTGGGTTCGCTCTGAGACAAACCTACACACACCTATACCAAAACTGCTGATTTCCAGCACACCACCAAACGTTTCTGTGGCGTCACATTTCAAGCGCAGCGCTTTATATTTCCACATGAGTCACATGTTTTTCCTGAGACTATCTCTGCAATAGAAAGAAGAAGGCGAGGCCTTGTAGCTGCCGGGAAGAAGTGAGTTTGTCACAGTTAAGTCACAAAACCCAACCGCCCGTCATTGCTGCACTCCTCCCTTTCAGCGGCGCTTGCCATGTGGGCTGTTTTCCCTCTGCATAGGCAGTTTTTCCTGATGCAATACATGCAGGCAAGTGGGTATTGAAAAGCTGCTTCGCAGGGGTCAGCGCTGCTGCGTTTGGCTATTGTGTACTGTAGCACTGCGTCACACTACTGCTGCTCCGTTTTTGTCAAGAATAAAACTGCTGTAGTCAGACTGACTTTGATAGGCTTTGACCCCGGTGTCCCGGACACCTTTTCAGGGCGCCTGTATTCATGTGGTTGACTGTACGTACGTCTGGTGTTTCAGGCCTAAACTATCTCTCCTAAATGACACTGGTGCACAGTGGAGTGCGCAGGCGATGGTTTCAGCGTTGGCCAGACATCACAGCAAAATCAGGGGGAGCAAATTTGCTTTCACAGCCCCCCCCCCCCCCCTCTCCTTCTAGTAGAAGGGGTGAGTTGAGGCAGCTGGGTGGCCCAGTGCATGTTATTTGAATAAGGTTGTTTCTAAATAAAGAAGGGCTCTTTGCCAGTGGACCTCACTGTGTGCGCTGGTATTTGTAATGCGTTGTCTGGATTTAAGCACCAGTGTTTTAGGCACATTTGTTCTGCCTTTTTCTCACTCATTTTGGGTTTATTCAAAAACAGATTTTATTAATCCCAAACGATTGTTTCAAGCACACTGTACACTGTACATGGCCATTGTTTTGAGCAAGCAGGTCTATGTGAACCTTGAGGCCGGGCCTCGTGGTGGCCCAGAATCAAGAATGGCAAGAATTCACGTGCCCTCATCCAACTTTCCAACCCCGGTTCCCTGTTTCCCACCCAGCGCCTTTTCTTATTGTGGGAGGCTTCATTTGAAGCTTTTTAACAAGAGAAAGGGAGTACCCACCCACTTAGGATTGGTATCGGTTGTATTCAGGCACGGTAGTTTGGTCTTAACCAGGTTAACTCAGGCCTTTAACTACTCCAGGATGGTGTAACCTATTTAACATGCGTCTTAGTAAAATTGTCTTTGCTATGTGTTTTCGAGCGGGAATTAGTTCTGTTTTTTACAGGTTACACCAGAATGTCTCAATTCGATCCATTGCAAAGCGACGATAACGCGCGTGCACTCTGTAATGTTTTAAGAAGAAGCGGGTGGAAGGTTCACAGAGGTCTTTTTATTCCACACAAACTCTCCACACAACATAAATATTCAGCCAGCACCGGGCCTTCCCGGCACCAGACATGTCGTGATCTAACTGGAAACGGGCTGGGGAGTCGACTAACGGCGTAATGAATTTCAGAGACGTGGTTTCACTTATTTACGCAGGCGTAAGAATACTTTCAGTCTCTTGCAACTAATGGGGGAAGTTATCATTGACGCAAACATCGCAGGAATTCTAGTGACTGGGTTAATTGATGAACAATGTCTTCCTATGTGTGGTGACGCTGCTGTGAAGCGCCATCGCCTGCTATTTATAGTGTTTTCGCGTTTGAAATTCTTCACGTGTGTCGCTGCACGGGTCAAGGCTATCACGCGTCCTCAGTCACTTGCCTCTGCGACGCGGCGCGGCTTCACCCTGACATTGGAGGCTGTGTCGGCGATGATCTCACTGCCACTTTGCTGACATTTGGCCTGCCGTGGTAAAGGTCACTGTGATAAACCACTAAATGTCTGCTCTGCTTGATCTAGATCAGCCGAAGCTATTCACCTGTTGCCGGAGGTATTGAGACGACTTGTGGCTTAATTCCTGCTTCTCTGTTGTGGTTCGTGGCTCCCTCAGAGATCCGTAAAAGTAAGCGGCGACCCGGATTGTTCAGCTAATGCACTTTAATGCCCTCAGCTGGCAGGCTAACTAATCTGCTCCTTTTAGTAGGTCAGAGTCCATCCGACACAGAATTGTCTTCATGCCATGACCCGGCACCCTTTCAACCTAATCTGAATATGTTGCAATTCTGTTAAACTAGTTTTCCACTATATATGTTCCACTGTGAGAACAATCAAGCATGTCTAGAAGCGTATGGCTGTTTCTCAGAATGAATGCTGAACTGCTTAGTGAGTTTCAGTCCGTGATGTGACCTGCTCTGTAATTCCTGTCTCTCCTGATTAGCTTTATTGTTAAAGCCACTGCTCATACTGAGTTACTCAAAAGAAGAAGTCTCATATGCTGCCTACACGGCGAGTCATTTATGGCACCGGAGTGTGCACCGTAGTGATACACAAGGATAGTGTGAAGTATTTGCAGCTAACTTGGGGCAGAAACTAAAGCCTAGCTTGTTGGTGAGCCGACCTTTTTGGTCTCACGGCGGACTACCGCTGCGTGTGGGGGGGAGAGAGAGAGAGGGCAGAGCGGGTGTTGTTTTACCTCCTACCCATTCCCCAATATCCGTGTACGTGTGCAGGTCAGTTTCCACTGTGTGTGTGTGTGTGTGTGTGTGTGTGTGTGTGTGTGTGTGTGTGTGTGTGTGTGTGTGTGTGTTGTGACCTGCTATCTGAGTAGTCAGGCTCTGTTTGAGTGCAGTGCAGATTGGTGTCACTGGTCTGTGGAGAGTGTGGCAGGGGGGATTATGCTGCTCTCAGACTGCTGACAGGTCCTGCACGTGTGTCTGACCCCCCCTCCCCTCCTCCCTCCCTTTCATCCATCTCTTCTCTCCGGGTTCTTTGTCTGCACGCTGTGTTGCGTGCGTGAAAAGCACCGAGCAGGTCCGCCTTAAACTGCAGAAGAGGTTAATAAGTTTGGCGCGGAGCAGCAGGCGCGGGTGCTTCTCTGAACTTGAGTTGGCAGCAGTGCTATGTGGCACACGGATGCACAGGGAAGTCCTGATCATTTTATCCACTACTGAGGGAAATTAGTTTCAGAGACTGATAGCCTTTAGCGAACCACTGGATTTAAAAAGATGTCCGTTATGCTTTGTAACTAAAAATGGAAAAAAAGGGAGTCCAACTAAATAGGCCATGTCCCCTTCTAAACACAGGGCCATCTCTCTGAAGGTCTGGTCACAAAGTGGTACAGGTCTCCTCGCCTGCTGCTGTCTCCTAACAACTACACCAAAGCCATCGACATGTGGGCCGCAGGCTGCATCTTTGCGGAGATGCTCACAGGGAAAACCCTCTTTGCAGGTAAATGTTGACTTGGTTTCTTGTCTGACTCACTGTGACACCTCATACAAACGTACGTCTTCTGAACCAGACTGGGTGACTCAGTCGGTAAATATGGCGCACAGGTCTGAGTCATATGTTCATCCTGCTAGTTAAATATCTCTGCTCAGAGCTCGGCCCAAAGTGTGTCTGCGTCAAATATCCCTATTGCTCCCATTTGCATATACAGCTGGAGCTGTGCGTGTGACTGCTCTGTTGAAATTGCCTTGAGAGGAACACAAGACGAACAACGTCCCTGTTTGTCATGATGTGCTGCGCTCAGCCTCATCCAAAATAAACTCCGTCATGGCGTTAAATGTTGAGTAACCCTTGCAACGACAGTCACTCTTGTTTGTCTGTCCGGTGTTTTCAGGAGCCCACGAATTGGAGCAGATGCAGCTCATCCTGGAGTCCATCCCCGTACTGCGCGAGGAAGACCGACAGGAGCTCCACAGCGTCATCCCCGTCTTCAGCCGCAAGGACATGTCCAAGCCTCACACACCGCTGGCCAAGCTGCTGCCTGACGTCAGTCCCCAGGGTAAGCACCACTTCCTCATTGATTTTAAGTTGATCACATGATCAACACACCGCCATGAACACGGACCAGAGGATGGTTATCATTTCTCGCTGGATAATCTCGATGGCCTCCCTCTGTTCAGCCCTGGATTTCATGGAAAAGATCCTGACCTTTAACCCCATGGATCGTCTGACTGCGGAGGAAGCCTTGGCCCACCCCTATATGGCTGACTACTCCTTCCCCCTCGATGAACCTGTCTCTCTGCACCCCTTCCACATTGAGGACGAAGTAGATGATATCGTGCTCATGGACCAGAGCCACAGCCACACCTGGGACAGGTATGCGCTTTGTGACCGCACTCCCAAATGCGGTCTGGGTCTGTTTACTGAAGTCTCTTTTATACTCGTATCAGGTATCATGAGAGCCAACTGTCAGAGGCAGACTGGCACCTGCACAGCACCCACGACCCAGATGAAGTTCAGGTTGACCCGAGGGCTCTCTCTGATGTGACGGACGAGGAGGAGGTTCAGGTGTGTTTGAATCGCCACACTCTTCTGTTGATTGGCATTTTATACGTTTGTTTATATGCAGACCTACTACTAAATACTAGATGCTCTAGTTAATGGTTGTATGCAATTGTTTCTGTTTCCAGGTGGATCCTCGTAAATATGCTGATGGAGATCGGGAGAAGTTCTTGGACGAGCCGTCCTTTGACTACTCCACCCTGTTCGAGCCAGAGCAATCCTGGCAGGAAGACCACCATGAAAACAAATACTGTGACTTACAGTGTAGCCACACCTGTAACTACAAGGCCGTGTCTCCCTCCTACCTGGACAACCTCGTCTGGAGGGAGAGTGAAGTCAACCACTACTACGAACCCAAGCTCATCATCGACCTCTCCAACTGGAAGGAGCAGCAGAGCAAGGAGAAGGGCAAGGCCAAGAGCAAGTGCGAGAAGAACGGGCTGGTGAAGGCCCAGATCGCCATGCAGGGGGCCGAGAAGACCCAGAGCCCGGTGGAGAAGGACCGCGAGCAGGAGAAACACCTGACGGAGAAGCCCCAAGGCCAGCAGAGCCAAGGCTTTGACTTTGACTCCTTCATCGCCAGCACCATCAAACTCAGCCTGCAGCCCGAGCCCTGTCAGGAGGTGGTGCTCCTGCACGAGGTGGGCTTCCTCAACGAACTCAACTCTTCCGTTTCCCAGCTGGAAGCCGCCCGCTCATGCTCGTTGTCCATGTCCAAGTCCATAAGTCAGGAGAAGGAGGAGAAGTGCCTGGTGAACCTCGCCCAGTTGGGCGGAGGCGGGTTGGGCTGCAGCGTCGGGGACGGGGCCTGGCCCGCTTGCCCCTGGGAGAGCTTCGGCTCCGGGGAGCGAGTCGGCGAGAACGGCTGCTTGATCGACGAGGCATGTTGGGACATTCGCAAAGAGGACCAGCTCCAGAAGGAGAGCACGTACACCAGCTACCTGGACCACCTGTTCAGCAGGAAGGAAGAAGGCGCCGCAGACACCGTGGCCGGCGCCGAGACGGAGCCCTCGGAGGTGAGAGAGCTGGACGAGAGCTTCCTTGGCAGGACCTCAGAGATTGTCCTTAACGTTCAGCTGGACTCTCTGGCCCTGCCCGTCTTTGACAGCACCGACGACTTGCCTCTGAAATCCATCCAGGCGTCTTTCACCCCCTGCGCCGTCAAATGCTCCCCGCAGGTTGCCCACAAAACGTGGGCATCGTCAAGCATCTTCAAGCATCTTAATTAAAGAAATGTATATATCCTCAGACACAGTGCAAAATCGAGGCAGTTTCTTTTTTTTATTTTTAATTATACGGTATATTATTGAACTTGAATCATTTCATACCTTTTTTTATTATGGTTTTCTATTTTATTTTTAAGAATTGAGGGGGTTGATTTATTATATTTAAAGAGCTTTGGTCATCACTCTGAGCCTTGGTCACCGGGCCTTCATGGGTCAATGTCCACGTCCTCATTGCTTAACTGGCATGTCACTTGCACACTTACGTACTGTAGAAGAACGGAAAGCAGAGGAGAAGGAACCAGAATAAGGGTGGACGTTAGGAGAGGCGTTGTCAGGGTCTGACAGAAGGAAAGAGGCTCCACACTAACATTGCCTTTCCTGGGGAGGGATACAAACGAAGAAAAGGGGATTGGATGTGTTTTTGTTTTTACATTTCTCATTTGACTTTGAACTTTCTTTCTTTTTTGTTTCCCTGAAGAAAGCTTCCAAAATAACCCTATCATACTGTAAATCTGACACATGATGCCAGCAGCAACCATTATCGAAGGCGTTAATGTAAATGTGTTATCTACCTCAAGGTAACAGCCGCGAGAGACACTCGAAGCCGCACTAGTGCTTTACACACATGACCGCCGGGTCGCGTAGATGAACTCTGTCTCACTTTAGCATTTAACATAGTCAGGTGTTTCAGTAATCATTATTTATTTCCAGCAGATGTGCGATATTTATTTTATCAAAATGTGTTCTTTCAATGTGATTATTGAAGATTGAGTTGGACAGACTTCCATTTTCATTTCGGCACTATATGGGCGTTTCATCAAGTGTTCTTTTGTTCTACGGTAGGATGCACATTTCATCGGTTATGTTCTAAACGAAGTTGAGGCTTTCCATTTTCCACCAATATTATCCAGATGGATATCATTCTTTTTGTTCATTTTTATTTTTTATTTATAGGTGCGTTCTGTCTTCAACGGAAAAACTGCTTTATGGTTTAAAGAAGCGCCTAAAAGTCTTAATTTTTTATCTTAATGTTTAAAAAAAGAAGTGCGTGCATGGAGGCAAGAGAAAGGTACATTTAAAGTTAATGGTGAGTATAAAGTATGTCAGTTTTAATTGTACTTTTTTTTTGTTCTATTTCTATGTACTTTTCCAGGCAGGCATGATAAATTAGGTTTACGGTGTAGCATGTAGAACACTTACGGACTTCTTTTGTAATCATTGGTTCCCCTGTTCTACAAAATATCTCAAAATAAAATGACTGGCAAAGAGATTAGCTTGTGTGTCTCCTTTGTCTCCGGTCAGGGACGAATGTCTGACCTCCCGCACCCGCTTAAGTTAATTTTGTTCGTGGCGAGGTAACGCTGACGCCGCCCGACTCGACTTTTAGTGTCAAAGTAGGCCGACTAAATTACACAAACTGAGTCCGCAGCTAAATGTAGAGAAACCAGCAGGATTACATGGCAACGGGTCCTTTCATTGTCAACAGAATATGTAACCCGGTGTGACGCCACTAAATGTTCCCTCACTGGGAACGTAAAGCGCTACGAGCCTGAGAGGGAACTGGAGCAGATGCCGATCGGACCAAAACCAACCAAGCGCAATAACTCATTCTAAGCAGTTAACATTCTCAAGTAGAAGTCAAATATGCTTCAATCTAAACTAGGTATTGAGCAAAACCATCTTTATGAAGAGCATATTGAAATGTTGCTATTGAGGCCTCAACATGTGACCGTTCAGCAGCCAACGAGGGGGAAGGTCGGACCGTAATCATCCACAGCGAGTCTCGGCTTTTTCTCCCTGCTCGGAGGAATGTTATATTGTTCTCTGCTTTCCTCTTAACAATGGAATCCTGTGACGAGATTAAACCCCGAAGGAAGCCGAGGTGCTCGATTTGTGCCAAGTGACGGAATCAAAGGAGCGTCTCAGGACTAAATGTAGGTCAACATCACAGCGCCGCGTGCTAGTTTCACTCCCGCCGCCGCCGCCCGTGTCCTCCTTTAAACTTCGCTCTCCCACAGAATGCTGCGATGCTTCTGATGTAATTGTCGGCTGTTCTGCTCATATGTCGACACTGGCATCACCGTTACGCAGGCTTCATCCTCCCCTCCGACAGGCCGCTCCATCCTCCCGCTCTGATGCAAGGTGCGCCGCCCCTTGCCGCCGGATTTCCCTTCTCCCGGTAGGCCAATTAAAAGCCGATGTTGGGACTGATGGAGCTGCTACATAATGGAGGACTGAAGCGACCTGTGGTGGCGTTGAGCCACTTGGCGTCCGTCGGGCAGGTTGACATTCATGCGTAGAGTAAAACCTCCAACGTTTATCTGCTGCAACCTGAGGCTGCTCATTGTGCGTCAGGATGTGTGTCCATATCCAGAGCTGTGTACTGCAGTTAGAACGCAAAGTACCTTTTTATAAATAGACGCACTTTCAAAGCTTTGTTTAGCGCCGAAGTCACAGACAGTCCAGGCCATCAACGTGGTATTTTATAGGCTCATGCAGTTTTTGGCATTCGATTTCTTTGGCCTCATTAGATTCTTCTGTGCTCGGGACAAACAGTTGAGCATGAAGATGATGGATAAGTCCCTCGGGAGTTGATGGAAACCAAAAGAGATGAATAATAATGTTGCTTCATGACTGCTGGGCAAGTCAATGAGGTTATGTTCTGCTAAACAACATGATGATTTACCAATTCAGTTTTTTTCTAACTTGTTTGCACTGCCCTCAAATGGTCAAATAGGTTATGGCAGTTGAAGGACAAATTAAATGTGATCCAGTCACAGACCGATCCTTCAGTGCACACATGACACGTTAAGATGAGTGAACTAGTGGCCTCACAGACGCGTCATTCTGAAGGCTTGTTCAAGTATTCAAGACCTGCATGTAATAGGGTGTTGTTTTTAATTTAGTGCAACAGAACGCATGATGCAACCTCCAAACGGAGAGAGATACATTTCCACTTTACTAAGTCCTACAATGAAATTACTTTCTGTGCAAACTTGCTATACTAGACTTTTATTTTACTAATATCATTCACTTAAACGGATTAACTATACTATACGTTTTTGGACATACTATAACTTTTTTTACTATGACGTTTTTTCTCATTTTTTCTTTGACTTGATCAACATATGATACTATATAATGACTTTTTAAAAAGTTCAGCTTATCCTACAATGTCTTTGGCTCTGTACTAAATGATTCTAGATTCATTACCTTTGCAAAAGAATGTGTGTATGTTTAAAATCTATTTGGTCTCTACCTTTTACCGATTTTGTGTAAAATATAGTTTTTCAATGAATATGTCGCTTGGCTTTCGCAGTAATGTTCCCTGAACATTCGCGCCCACCCAGCTCATTGGACGTGAATCAGAGGGACGCGCAGCGCTAAAGAGCTGGAAGGGAAACCGCAAGAAACAGTGAGTCCGGTGCTGGAATTCTTGTTTTCCACAAGATTATCTGAGTGGTGTTTCACTGCAAAATATTGCCCAGATATTTATTTCTCGAGACTCCTACATGAAATAAAATCCTCCCGTGTGTTTTCTTATCCAATGTGTGGGCGATAAGAACACGGCACAGTAAATGAATGGGTCTTAAATTAGAAGGCAGTGAAGCTCAAGGGTTGCACTGAAGGAAAGAAGATGTCCTTTCATATTGATGGATTAACATATTTTGAGAAGTGGATCCGATTTATGCAAAAGAGCTTACGGAACCTTTGTAGTAATGGCGTGATTCTTCTACCCCCGCTGACAGTCACGACGCCCCAGTGCTGCACAATACATTCAAACCGTGTTAATGTTATGTATTGTCATTATCTTCCAGGTAAAAATTGATGCGCAGGATCATTTTAAAATTATTTTATAACGGTGGACATTCTGGTGTCTGCCATCAGCATTGAGGCTTAGTGATGGCTTCTAAAAATGTTACACTCATGTCAAAATGAGCAATGCTTTCCTTTCTCTAGCTGCTGTTTGAGGATTGATTTATTACATTTAAAAGGAGCACTGTGTGATTTACATTGATATCTGGTGGGAAACCGGCAGATTGCATCAAACCATCAAACCCGACACTGGTCTCCATGCGTCGTACTGGCCGGTCCCAAGGCCACAATGTGTAGAGATGTTATGGGCAGTCGAGAAAGAAAGGCCTCCCTGTATGACAGCACTGGCTAAAAGCAACAAGATTCGGTTGTTTTTTTTTGTCATGTTTTATTGGAAGGTATACTTGTAGCCTTGTTTAGCTTTTATAGTTCGCCCCTTTTTCTGGGCTCAACAAGCGAGCGAGAAAGGGAGAGAAGGAGGGGGAGGAAGATTAACTACCAGCTCCCAAATAAAGATTATTGTACATGGCTAATAATACAAAACTTCAATGCGTGCCGGGTGAAACGGAGCAATGCGTAAACAAACACGTAAGATTGATGGGCTGCTGTGACAGGAAGATGGCGTCCAATGAAGACCGTCACAGGAGAGACTGGTGGTCGAGCCAGCAAGGGATTGCATGGAGAGAGGGAGAACAAAACACTAACCACAACATGATTATGTGATTTAACAGCAGTTTTAAGACAGTTAAAAGCGAACAAATTCACAACAAGGGTACTGACCTATTGTTTAAAATACAATTTGCTTTAATGCTCCAATTTCTATTTAGATGTAGATCAAAAAGAGTTAACGGATAAAAGTGGCAGGTCACTCAAACAGCAAAACATTCCAGCAAAGAAACGGCCAATTCAGCGCACCTGCAAAATAAAAATGCATGTGAGGGCTGGAACTCAATGACTCCATTGCAGAGCCACAGGAAGCCCCTGATACCTGCGGGTACTTCGTATCCTATTGGCTGCTGCGTGGAGTGGGGCGGGATCTGGGAGACAAGCTGCTGCATTTCTTACACTAAAACTAAATATTCTAAGTGCCATCTGAAGGAGTGTCTGAAAGTTTGGTAAGACTTAAAATGATTAGTTACATTATGAAGCTAACTGATAAAAAAAACACCACTTTCAATGAACGTCTTGGTCGGTTTCTCTTCGTCCAGACAAACACGTAAAAGAATAAAAGACCCACTGTGCTTCAAGTGTTGTGTTTATAGTTGGCCACGACACTGTTGTCTGGCTACAGTGGATCTCTGGAGATTCAACTCGACAGCAGTGTTTTTCACCCGAGAGCAGATCCACACAGACGCACATACAGCACACGTATAGCTCGCACAGAATCCCGCAGCCAGTGGGACTAGAGCACCACTGGATATCTTCTCGTTCCATCATCGATCTCATCAGGTTAGGAGCCGCACCACCACGACAAGCTTTTTTTGTGGTCTTCATGCTTTCGGATGTCTTTCCCTTAGGCCAAGCGGCGAGGCGAGAAGATGAAGGTCAAGGCTCTGTCAGTGACGGAGTGCACCTGGACGTCGGAGGAGTGCCGCCCAGTCGCTGAGCTGCACGGAGACCCCCCGAAGGACAGCTTCTGTCTACCGAACATATTCAGGTCCAAAAAAGTGAAGCCGCTGGCGAGCAGTCGGACCGGCCCCACCTACCAGGTGTACCACACGGCCAGAGAGCTGCTGCTGGAAGCTCTGGACCGAGGAGCCGTCCGGCAGCTGGTCCGGAGGAGAGGGCCGAGCCGTCCGTCCCACCACAGCAGCAGCAGCAGCAGCAGGGAGCAGAGCGCGGACCTCTCCGAGGGGGAGTACGCCGAGGCGCTGACCTGGTTCTCTATAGTGCTCCAGGGCGGCCTGTCCGTGGGGGGGGGCCGTGGCTGCGGCTCCGAGCTGACCCTGAAACTGGACGGGTGGCAGGGGGTCCTGAAGAGAAACAGCTTCCAGAACGACCTCCTGTCCCTGACCAGACTGGAGGACGGAGACAAGCTGGACGCCCTCTCTGCGTTCTGCAGCCACTTGACCGGGCGCTACCGGGCCTTGTACACGCCCGGTCACGACCTGGTGGTGAAGAAGTACAGGCTCTCCTACCAGCAGGATCCCTGCGCTCTGCACCTCGCCCTCCTCTGCGACACGAGCTCCGGGTTCATCTGTAACATGTATCTGTATTGCCCGCAGCGACTCCAGAGGCAGACGAGGACAACCGTAGTGGAGCAGGTGGTGGGATACCTGCTGAGACCGTTCTGCGGCCACAGGCACCGGGTTCAGCTGGACGCCTCTGCGTCGGGGCTCACAGGCGTCTTCTCTGGCTTAGGGGCGGATATTCATTTCGCCCCAACTGCTGAAAGAACACCTTCGTCCCCACCAGGCGTGGACCATCTGCTCCCATGCCCAGCGGAGGACTCGCCGTCTCCAGGAGAGGCCCACCTGCAGGGCTGGACCGGACCTGCTCTGTTTCCCTCTTCAGACCCGAAGGGGTCAGCGGCGGACGTGTTTCTGCCAGGCCTCTGGGTGACGCTACACGTCATCTGCATCAACACGTTCACGCTGCACTCTCTGCAGAGGGGGGGCTCAGCCAACCAGGTCCAGTTGACCGAGTTCACCAGAACTCTGGCCTGCAGGCTGGCCGAGGACAGCAGCGTCACAGTGCCCGTCCTGCCGCAACTAAACAGCCGCTCGTGCCAAGAGACGGGTTTCGCAAATCATTCCAAGCAAAGGTTTGTTCTCTCTATTCTGTTAGTGTTTCTATTCAAGCTGTTGGTGGCCGGCACAGTATTAGATAGTGATAACTTCTATTTTTGAAAGAGTTTGATGTCAAAAAATATATTTGCATCAAAGCCAACTGTGGATTCAATTCAATTGAGTTCAGCTGAAACCATTTTGGAGTGACTCAATGTGGCATTAACAGACGCAAAAATAGATTTTCCTAGGACAAAAGCACGATTTGGGTCTGTTACTTAAGTCACAGTTGATGTAATTATCTTGCACAGTTGTGTGTAAGATGTAGTGATAATTATCATCATTGTTACAGAAGGTCTGTGACTCTGTGACTTTTATAATTTATATGCTGGTTATTGTTTTTGTCTTTCAAAAAACTTTTTAAATTATGATTCAATTCCATCCAAAATGAAAATATACTCAATTCACAGCTATTGCTGCTCCATTTAATTGCGATGCAATGTGCAACATTAAGAACAAGGGTTCACTTTCTGATCCCTGGTCTTGCAGAACCAGCACCATCAGTCCCGGTCAGGCGGTGGAAACGGAGCAGCCGGGCTGCAGCTCTGCAGCGCTCGGCTGGGGCAGAGCAGGAGTGTGCGGGTTGGACAACTCGGGCAACTCGTGCTACTTAAACGCCGTGTTACAGTGCTTGTGTTCCACTGTGCCCCTCGTGGAGCACCTCCTTCATCGGGACACTCGCAAGGAGCTGGGAAGGTAACCCCCCCCGCCCCGCCCCCCCCCCCCCCCCACACACACCTTTTCTGGCCCTTGTTAACTGAAGTGCTTCCCCAGCTGCTTAACCTCTTTGTCGGAGCAGGTCCCAGTGCCAAGTGGCCCAGATGTTTGTCCGCCTGCTGGAGGAGATGTGGCTGGGAAGCGGCACCAGCTGTGCCCCCGTGGAGGCTCGGTCCGTCATGTGCTCCGTGCTCCCCCAGTTCGACAACTACTCCCAGCAAGACGCACAGGAACTGATGCTCTTTCTGCTCAACGCACTCAACGACGAGCTGAAAAAGGTGCGGCAGCACGAAACGCGACGCGCATCCGCCTCTCGCTGGCACAGAGTGAGTGGACCCGTCTGCGTGTGTGTGTCTGTCCACAAGGTCGCCAGGCGCCAGGTGCTCTCCTCGGCGCGGCGGACGAGACGAGGCCGAGACCGGAGCTGTGGGGCCGCGGCGACGGAGTCCACCACCATGGTGTCACGTTTGTTCGAGGGCCAGCTGGGCTACACGACCCTGTGCACGCACTGCGAGCACCAGACGCGCAGCACGCAGAGCTTCACCGTGCTGTCACTGCCGATCCCCAAAGACACCATCAAGTGCTCCATCCAGGTACGCCAACGCCGCTCCGCACCTCTGCACTGTGCGCACGTCACCTTTCTGGGGGGGATTTATTGCCGTGTGCTTCCTCACTGGGTTGTGCAGGACTGCCTGTCGCTGTTCTTCGGGCAGACCGTCCTGACCGCGGCAGAGCAGGTGCTGTGTTCGGCGTGCGGCCTGAAGAGAGAAACAGCGGTCCACACTTCTCTGGACAAACCGCCGGAAATCCTCATGCTGCACCTGAAACGGTGGGTCGACACCGAAGCAGTTTGTTAAAAGGAAACACGTCATGAGAAGCCGGTTGATAACATTCATCTTCAGTTGTTGGGAGCAAACGCGTGAGAATTGAAACATAAATAATCACTGATAAAAATGACCTTAAAGGTCTGAAGGATCTTCGTAAGCAAATGTTTAAGGACTTTTCGTCCAAGTTCAGTTTCGACTTTTATTCGTGAGCTTTGATGACACTTTCTCATGTAATTTTCATTCAGTGAATAAGTGAAGTGCATTTAATTAAACTATCTTTTAATACCCTGGAAGTTCATTTGGCACAACATGATCTTCTTAAATCAATGTGATCTTCTTCTCTCCTGCAGGTTTAGTTGTAAGGGGAGGAACCAGGTGAAACTGAGGACTAATGTGTTCTTCTCCTCCAGACTCAATCTCTCCCCGTTTCTATCCAGCTCAGTGCAGAGCACCGTTTATTCTTCATACCGCCTGTACGCTGTCGTGGTAAGTAAACATACATGTGATATACATTGTGCTACAATAAGAAGTGATTCTTTAAGTACCGAAGCTCAATTTAACATAATATAACTTTAAAGACTTTATGTAATATGCACAAATCTGCCGTTTGGCTTGAAGGTTACTGCATTCCTTTAGAACAGGACGTTATGGAGTTCATTCCCTTAGTTTCATCTATCTTTTAAGATGGTTTGTCACAGGACGGCAACGGTTTGCAGAGTGATGAGGATGGTGGTGTTTAGATTCATTTGATGAAAGAAAAATTCCAACTGCGTGAAGCACTTGCTAAAATGATGAAGTAATCAGCATATTTGTGTGAAATGATCCTTTATGGGCCAATGACTTTCTCCACAATTTCTCTTTAAAACCAAAAACTATTGTTATTCGTCCTTTTCTAGAACCACACAGGCCATCTGAACATGGGCCACTACACAGCTCTGTGTCACAACGCCTGCACTAGATGCTGGCACTGTTTTGATGACTCGGCGGTCAGAGAGGTACGGGACAGCCTCGTCCAATCCCCCAATGCCTACGTGCTGCTCTACAGCCGCACGCCGTTCCAAAAGCCAAAGATCCACGGACTCTGAGCTCTGCAGCCACAGACGGATCCATCAGGGGACTCGGGTTCAACGTCTTTGATCTGGTTTTATCAAAGGTTTTTGGTTTTGTCGTTGCAATGTTCATAGACGGTATTGTTTTACAGCCTTTACAGAAGAAAGTCACTCAGGCACAGTCATTTGAAGCAGTTTTAATAAATATTCACGAGTTGTTTGAGGTTATATAATTGTTATATCTGAAGTTGTTTTAGAGCATAAAGAAATAAAATCAACACGCACAAGTAAAAAGAAAACAGGATATGATCTCATGCTTGGCTATAAAACTTCTACTTCTCCGGCAGTCAAACCGGTCGCCTCAGATCTCAGGTCCATTCAGAAGTCAGACAGCAAATGCAGCCGCTAACGCCTTTGTGGAAGTGATTAAGGTCAAGTCTTCATATTCTACCAGGTGAGAACTGAAGAAAGAAATCAGATGAATCTAAATGACAGCAGCCCGGAAACTTTCAGAACCTGTCAGCTAAGAAGGGTGTTATCACAGTAATTTGTCCTCTAAATGTTTGTTTTTGAATATAATAATGTAAAAAGTTACGTATGTTTAACAAAGAACACATTCTACAACAGTTTATAGAAGCAGAGGTTTTTCCCACACTGCCTGAACTAAGCGAAAAACCGACTCGGCATCGGTGTTTTAAAGCGAGTATTAATGTCTGCTGCCAAATAAGTGTTCCGCATAGACGACATAAACTGATTGCATAATGTGTAAGTGCAACAATATGGCTAATATGAACACGCAACAAAGTCCCTCCTCTCTTAAGGAATAATGCAGAAGGCTCCTCTCCCCTTTCAGATCAAGTTAAACATCAAAAGGCTATAGAGTTAAACCCCTAAAACAGTTTGTCATTAAGAATACGTGATGCTGTGGCGGATGCTACTATGAAGAAAAAGAAACGACCTAATTTGGTCACTCAACAGATTAACACCTCACCCTCCAGTATTTACATTTTTGAATGTGCAACATCAGCATTGGTAAGTATGAAAATGGCGTCTAACTGTTAACCCCGGCGCAGACACAGCGGATCAGTTCTGCGACACAGCCGTCCACGTCCAGTGCAACAGCACCAGCCGCCTGTCAGCCCTACAACTACACCGTCGAGAATCGGAGTAACTGGCGCATCTGTTTAGTCACTAGATGATCAGTAATATGAGCAGGCGGCATGTTTTAAACAGGTATAAGGTCCTCTAGTAGCTGAAGCATTGTGCGTCCGCACATCTCGCCGATGTGACGCGCCCTCGTACGCGACTGGTCGACCTGCAACTACCTGCAGCGGGTCCTCAGCTGTGATTTTACGGAGAGAAAAAGGGAATCAACCTCGAGGCTTGTGTCACTGCTCTGGTGTGTCATTCTCTCTTGGTGTCCGACGGCTCCGTCACAGCGCCGAGTAAAACAGGATGTAGGCAGCGGAGGACTTGACGGTGGGGGTGGAGATCTCGGTCACCTCGTGGTCATCGAACTTGTACCAGCGCTGTTTGAGGGCATTCTTACAGAAGGCGGTGTAGTGGCCCCCGTCTAGACCCCCGTAGTGGTTCTGGGAGGGGAAGAGAGGAGCGTTAAGCTCGTCTGAACAGAACATCATTACAAGGATTTCATCCTTTCTCTGTGAAAATCCTCTTGACACCCTGATATTAACCGATAAATGAAATGCTGACAAATTGTGTCAAAGCCACACACACAATGTATTCATTTATCATTTTCATTTTTTTTGGATACATCCATATAAATAAAACAAATACATTTTTTAAAATTTCTTTCTAGAATTATACTTCAGAACCAATTTAGTTTTTACTTACAGACACTCCATAGAGGCAGTATTTCTTCAGGGTCTGCTTTGGTCCAATGACGTACTGGCCCAGGTCCAGGGTGTCTAGAGGGAAGTCCACGTGGGTCTGCAGCTTCTGCTTCCATCTGCCCTCGTAGGAAAACCTGCAGAAATGACGCTCATTAAAAAAAGTGTCAGCACGCAGTAAGAAAAATGCTAAACTGATTTTCTAAACATTGAAAGTGTGTATTTAGCTGCAGCGAGTAAAAAAGCTAGAAGTCGTCTGCTCATCAGTAGGCAGAGACAACATTTCTCTTCCTCCAACACGAGTACAGACCGTTTTAAGTGCACCAGGACAATGGGTGGAACCTTCCAGATCTCCAGTTTCTTGGTGGAATCTCTGTGGGCTTTGCAGTGTCTGCAGAACACCTTGTTGTTGTCGGTCAGCTTCTCTTCTTTGGAGAACAGCCTCAGACAATCCTGCCAAGAAACAGAACAAATCAGTCAACTACAGCGTAGCTACTTTTTAGGATTCATACCCAGGAACATTATGTGTTTTTCAAGAAAAACTCAGTACAGCCTTAAACCAGTTAACGAAATTTGTTTTACTTGGAGTGGCTACCTGCCTCAATTAAAAGGACACGCTTAGACTTTATTATAAACTGGTGAAAAACTGGCTTTGATGCCCACGTTTCATGTCTGACCGACCTGCAGGGAACACTTGCTGGTGGAGGCCAGCGGCAGCGACAGGTACATAAAGGTCTCAAATGTCCGAGACTTGCGGTGGCAGGTCAGACACTGCACGGTGGATTTGAACTGCCCCTGGAACAGGGCAACGATGATGGACTCGTTCAGCAGCTTGTGTTTGCTCCAGGCCAGGTCGGCTGCTGTCTGATCATCCAGGTGGTCGTTTTCCTCCTCCTTGTACCGCTTCCTGTTATCCGCCTGACACCACAGAGGGAGAAATGTTGGTACACAAGAACGGACGCTGCTTTAGGACTCATGGCAGATGCATAAACATACTTGTGATGATTACAATATTGCAGTTAGCATTAAGAACCGCAGACTAAATCTCAAAATGATAAAAACTTCATATTCAACATCTATCTGATCTTTTTCATCTTAGCTTGCATTTCAGCCCAAATAGAAATTATGACATGTATGAAGATATGACAGGCAGGTAAACCCTTTCTAATAAATATCATTAGTTAGATTGACTGATCCATCATCTAGTTTGGAGAGAAACAGTGGACAAAGACGGGGCTGAGCGGTCTGAACGTCACACTAAGTTGATGAAATCCAATGAAACGCAGTGTGTTTTTGTTAAGTCGGCCTTCACAACCTGAATGACAACAAAATTGTGAATAGTGAATATCTCAATATTAAACTGCGGTGAATGCGTTACTTGAATTCAACCCCAGGTGGAGACAGTTGTCAAAGTATCTCAAAGCTGCCCGTTTTTCTAAGAACCACCTCAAACAGCATGGGAAAAGGTATCTCTAATCTGCTCTCAAAATTAAACAAAAAGAAAATAAACGAAAAGAAGGAAAATGACAAAATACTACAATTTAATTGTTAGCAGGCAGCAACATACAAGGATTGTAAAGACAAGCCATACAAAGCCACGGTTAAAAGGAATATATTAATTATTCACTCTATATTTGATTCATGCGACGATGCCACACTGATGCGTGTGTGCTACCTTGTTGAGGTCCTCGTGGAGCCCATCCATAAGGAACAGCAGCAGCTCCTGGGAGTCTTGCTGGTCACAACCAGCAAACTGGTCGTTGATCTTGCCTATGGTGATCTTAAAGTCCCGCGGACTGATGCACTTGTACAGGCCAGCCCACAGGGCCTTCATGATCACCCCAAACTCCTCCGCCACCTCCCCTTTATGGCCCAGGATGTTGTGTCTGGCAGAGGAACAGAGCAAAGGTACAGATGTCAAACGTCTGCTTTTGCAGGAATCTTTATGGTGAGTCATTTCATATCCCGACACTGACCTGTTGATGTCCTCCAGGTAGTAATTGTTGTTGAAGTACTCAGCCATGCCCGGAGTGTTGCATAGACTCTGCAGGATGGAGTTCATGTAGCAGGTGTTGCCCAAGTTACGAAGGCCAGTCAGTGATGCACCAAGACCTCCAAATGAAGGATTCAGGTTGCGAATTTTAGCAGCTGATGGCCGCACAATCTCCACTTTAGAGTAGACTTTATTAGGCGGTCTGAAAGGCAAAGGGGCACAATGAGAACATACCAGACTAAAGGAAATGCATTTCACAGTGAGTCCAACAGGACACACTGAACTTTGATTATGAGAACAGATCCTAGATGCAGGACATTGTCCATGTATCACGGTTGCGGGGACTGAAGTTAAACATCCGTGTGCCTCACTTAGTCTCCCTGTTGATGGTGGGTATGACAGCGGCAGTGGTCGGCGTGGCAGCCTTCATCTGGGCCTCTTCTCTCAAGTCCTGGCTGATATCAGGGGAGGAGTAGGATCGTTTCAGCTTAGACTGTTCCCGCTCTTGTTCTTGGCTGGTGTCCGGCTCAGCCGGTCGCGTCGGTCTTTGTTTGACTGTGGGTGGCGTGGAGGGCGGCGTCTGGGGAACAGTGACCTCAGGAGGGTACAGGTGGACGCGGTTGGTTGGGGAATGGTAGTACCGGTAGGTCCCGGTCACCGTGTCAAGGAACTAACCCAAAATGGAGGGGTGGACATGAAAAGAAAGAAGAGTCTTTTAGGGAGAAGGCATGCAGAAATGAGTATTTCTCACTTCAAACATACACTTTAAAAACATTGTATTTAACTCATCTCAAACTACTCCAAATAGCTCTAAATATTACAGAGTTAAACATCTGGTACCTTCATCCAACCGACTGGAAGGCCTGGTACGCTCCTGCCCATCTCCTCGCTCCTTGCTCGGGTCAGAGGCTCCCTCTGTGGGATGGACACATAAACACATCATCATCATCACCGAACGAAAAAAAACATTTGAAACAAAACAAGTTTTCAAACATCGCCACCAGTAACTTGTGTGTACAGCAGTCCTCAGCAGACCCAATTGCCCATTTGTGTACAGCAGTCCTCAGCAGACCCAATTGCCCATTTGTTGTTTTCATCTACCGAATATAAAATTGTTCATGACGTCATGAACTAAGCTCAGACAGACAGCGAAACGACGGCGGCCCGTCTGATTGGAAAGAGGGGGACAGCACGAGCCAATGGGTGAGCCTCAGAGAGAGAAACTTAACTGCAATTGTCATTTTGAGCAACCAAACACTTAGTGTCCCAATGTCCAGTCTGAGTTACAAAAAAACATTTCAATTAAAAAAAAAAATCCTTTAAAGAAAACTCACCTTAATGTCATTAACAATGTGGTTGGGAGGAGGACAGTCCAGGGACATACTCTTGGAGGGAGTGTCTGAGTTCTGCTCCTTGCCCCTCCTCTCTTTCCCGTCCCACACCCTGTTCTCTTTATCTTCCTCTTCTTCGGCCTTCTGCCTTTCCAGTTTCTTTTTCTCCTGAGGTCCTGTCTCCTCATCTTCCTTCCTCCTCTTTTCACTTTGCTCCCTTTCCAGCCTTTCCTTCTCCCGTCGCTCTTCCTCTACGCGGCGCTCCTGCTTGCGTTTCTCCTGCTCCTGCTTCGCCTTCTCCATCACTGCCACCGCCTCGGAGTGTATCTGGCTTTGTTCTTCTTTAGACAGAGAAGCGTTTGGGATGAGCGATGGTTTCACCGAGCGGTCGGGGGCCAGCGGGCCGTTCGGCGAGGAGTCCTTTGCCGACCCGTTCTGGCAGGGTTTGGGATCGTTCGACACGAGGACAGAGGGTTTCTTGGTGCGGTCAAACTGGGACAAGAGAATAAGAGGATGAAACAAATCATGAGTGATGTTCAGCACACCGGAGTCCTGAGTGTGAGTGATCGGGGTGAATAAAGTACCTGGGGGAAGGCCTTGGACGTGGCAGGTGATTGAGTGGACGTGCCTGCTGCGGTGCCCTTCTGACTGAGATCTTGCCCAGGATGTATGGCGCCTGGCACGGTGGAGTCCACAGCATCTGGCAGCCTGTCGGTAACCGTGGAGGTGTACGATGTGGGGGATTCTGCTGGTTGAACTCCGTTCACCGGCGCAGGAGCTGAGGGTTCTTGTGGCTTGAGTATCACCTCAGGCTCTGGTTGAGGTGGAGCTGGTGGCTTTGGTTCCTCAAGGGATGGGTAGCTAAAGTTCACTGTTCATCAAGAAACACCAAGCACAGTGTGGAACACAAGGCTCAGAAACAGACTTTGCGGTGAACATGACCTCAGTCTTCACTATGACGAGAGACAAGTTCTAAACAAAATTATTTACCATTTCTTCTTACTAACCTAACTTGCTGTTATCGTTTCGTAAAAAATAAGCCGCGTTTATAAAACAACATGCTGTGCTGGTAATACTCACAATGAGGGATGGAGCTGATGACATTCTGTCTGGGGGGCCGGACTTTAGCGTTGGTTGTGTACATTGGGTAAAACAACAGCCAGTTCTCGTAGCCTCCCTCCAGCACCAGCGGCTCACTACGCAGGATGGTGATGTTGTCCCACTGGGCAAAAACAATGTTGTGCTTCACAGGAAAGTTCTTCCGGAGTCCCACATAAAGCATGTACAAAAGATTGCCACAACAACTGAAACGTACACACACTTCAGTTACCTTGTAGAGGGCATCTTTGAGGCTCTGCAAGGTGGTGCCAAGTGTGAGGTCAGTGACAGAACTGAACCAGTCCAGAAGGACTACGTAATCCATGAACGCCCGCCTCTTCCAATGCTCTTTTGACACTTCAGGCAGCTTCGCCTCAATCTGATTCACAATTATTCTAAAAGGGCAAGAAATTTGACTTTTGTTACCTCATTGTTTGACGGTTAAAGACAAAAGAAATAAGAGTTAATGAAATATGAACTTGACAACAAGATAATAGATCATATTATCCCTCTAAAACCAGATTACACATGTAATTTCCTCTCACCCTGGGCTGATGGCCTCCTCAGGCACGCTGAAACAGGTCTGCCCTGGGACCTGAATGTGAGACTCCTCAAAGTCCTTGTGGCTGCGGGCATCCATGACGATTATTGTGATCGTCTGGTCCTTCATCATGTGGAAAAGCCGCTCAGCTGAAATCCCGCCAGCTGGCACTGCAGCTACCAGATAAAGTCATGCAATCATCACACAAAACTATAGAATTTCGTAGTTCCTTGAATGATTTTACCCTCGGAACTTCATAGGGTCATCACAGTTCTTTGTGTTATTCTACTTACCTTTTGAAGGTGCATTCTTGAGTTCATTTTGTTGTCCTTTCACCTGAAATACACACACCAAAATTATGTTGTTAAAATGTTAATTTGTTTCTAATATAAAATAAGCCAATTATAAAACATGATTACTTACAATTACACTTATATAGGTCTTGTATAGTAGTGTTGCTGTTATAACGTGAACTTAGGTTAGAAAACTGTGAATTCAGGCAGTGTATGAGTGAGTTTGTTTGAAAACGCAGAAACCATCACTACCTTCTTGCTGTCCTTCTTGCTTACTGAGGACACTTTGGGAGAGCTTCGACCACCATCTTTCTCTGTTATTTGCTCCCTCCTTTTCTTCTCCTCTTGTCTCTCCATTTCCTCGAGTTTTTTTCTAACCTCAACTTCCTCATACCTGTTCAAATGTAAACATAAACACTAAGTTAGAAAGAACTCCCACCTTACTGCTTATGGGTTATTAACATTGCAACGATGTAAGACGAATCCAACCTGAGTTTAAGGCTTTTAGAGAGCCTCTCGGCTTCTTCAATGGCTTTCTTAAAGCTGTTTGGCCCAAGTATGGTCATGTAATACTCCTTTGATAAAAAGGAATAGAGAAGAATCATATAGCATTAAACAATTCTTAATACATTTCCACAGCAAGACGCTACAGAAAGAATACAGAAGAAATACACAATTTGATAACTATCGGGTATACCAGTTGTTGCTTGAAGTCTGGTCTTTCCTTGATAATTTCATAAACTGTTAAATACTTCATGTACAGCACATAAGCTTTCTCCTCATCTCTGTCCAGACGACACTCCTCTGCCGCCTTGAAGATTTTGCAGGAACTCTGAACATAGCTGCAACAGCAATAAAAAAAAACAATTAACAATTTCATTGCTATTATTGTAAAACCCTTAATTTGACCTGGGGGGCTTTTTTTGGTATGCTGACAGCATCTCTTCTCCTTCACCTAAGGACAGTCTGTGTGGTTTCACTGTATGACTTATTGGGTTTAGGGCAGTAAACAAACACACACGTGACGTCACCTTCTGGTGTTGGTCTTGTCCGGCTTGATCTCAGCCTTTCTGTTGAGTTCACTCAGAGACGAGGACAGGTAGAGCTCTTTGACCCCGGTGGACACGGCGGGCATCTCTGCGGCGGTGCTCGGTCAGCGCTGCAGACACGACGCGGACATCCCTGCGGGACACAAACGGGACACACATTAAACACACGCGGTCGTCGCAACACCCAACGAGCTCGTCTCTTCCCAAAAGTGTTTTTTTTTTTTCAATACGGAGAATAGAAAGCGTGGATTTAGTATCACAATTGCCGTTTCATTGCAATAATATGAGCGGGGTTGCAGTCGGGTAAACACACGGAGTGCTCACTTGTTGTTGTCGTTTATCTGTCATGAAGCATTTAAAAATGGCCACAATTAGTCAGGTCGGAAAGACGAGTTGTTGCCGATCCTTTACACCAGCTCTCCCATGTTATAGCTCTCACTGTTCGCATTAGCTGACTTCTTGTGGCGGCACGTGATGTGTCAACATTGACGACGACAACAACAACAACAATAACAACACCGGATGCCTGTTGGTCAGCCGACGGAAACCACTAATGCTGTTGTTTACGTAGATCCAACGTCAACCATTGCTTTTATATACACACAAGTTAGCTCGCTAGTTAAACGTAGTCCTAGCTTTGTTGCCCTCCGCGCTAAAGTCAGCTAACGTTAGCTAGCGGTGACGTCAGTTAGCGAGCTGCGCTCACAGCTCGCGCAGTTAGCTCAGCTAAAGTTGTCGGCTAAGAAAGAAGCTAACGTCGGCAACGCAGGCAGCCACAGCTACAACCACATTGGGCAGTAAAGAGACACACTCTGGTAATAATGACAATACAGACGTTCTGGCTGACGGTTGGATATAGATGACACTGGTCATTTTAAAAGTACCTCTTCGTTTGCTTACACTTTGGCTAACTTCTTTGACAGCTGATTTCTTGTTCCGCCTCCTCCTCGTCTCTTCTTCTTCTTCTTCTTCTTCTTCTTCTTCTTCTCGTTCTTCTTCTTCTCTGTCGTTCTGCGGCAGCTGGTGTCCTTAATGTTGCCGTGCTGCCACCTCCCGGAGCGAATCCTTCTGCTTCACTGTCCACTTTTTCTCGTCCTTCACCGCCGGCTCAGTACTTCCAACTATCACAATCTCCAGGATCCTTTTTATTCGTGTATAATAGCCGTGGTTTTGTCAGTGAACATGCCCTGTGTGTCAATGTCGTCACAGGAATTTTTCAGATTCCTTACATTGTTCTCAAAACCGGTCTGGTGTGTCTGTGTGTTGTGATCAGTGTGCTTTGTCCTTGTGTTAATCATATCGTATCTTACTTTGACCTAAAGTCTACAGTCAAGCTGAGCTCTACCGACTAATAACCGAATGTGTATACTTTTGTATTCTCTTGCTTCCTCTGAATCGGTTCCAAGCTCAGTTATGATTTCTTTCCCGTCTTCTACACACACACTTCCCTTTACCACATTACCAATCTAAAGTGCTATTGAGCAACTCCAGTCGCACTGCCTAAGCATGACCTTTGGTATTTGCAGAGTAGACCAAAACAAAGTTAAACATATTAACCAACACAAGTCAGAGCTGAGTTTTGTGTTGTTTGGTCAGTCTTATGTGGTCCACACAGTGGAGTACTATGAAGTGACGTATACTTTAGGGCCATCAATGCAAGGATACAAGCAAGTGTGAATGTTCATAAAAAAGACACTTCTGGTCCTGTTCGTGGAACATCGTAGCATAAAAAGAGTCATAAATGTTTCCTGGTCCATTGCATATACACCAACAGAGTTTTGGTATTTGTTTGCTTGAGTTTGTTTATTTGTTTTTTAAAGCAGAAATCAACCGGTTATTTTTTATTATATTGAACGATCACACACATCCGCAGGTCAGCTTTCCAGAAGGTTTACGACCTGTCTGATCTGCCGGCCACAGGCCAAAGGCCAAAGGCAACTCAGTAATAAGGGACGAGCAAATGTTTGCCCCGTAAATATCCACCCTCAGGTTTATACTGCTGGTCTTAATACAAAGTCTGAAACCTGAGGTGAGTCATAACACAGCAAAATTGCAGTCCCTGTAAAGAAATATTTTCAAACCCACGCTTAGTTTTTTCCCCTCTATTCACAGAAAGTCTCATTATTGGCCTGTGTAGTTTCTGCCCCTACTAATGTCAAACCAAACAAAGTGGCCAAATCCAATCTATATGAATTGTGTCTGACTTTGGGTTTGAAATGTCAAGTCCATGGTTTTTATTTCTATTTTAATAAAAACAGACAATATGGTCCATTAGGATGCACTTTGACTTTGATGTCATGACACCAATTACGCAATTATGGTTAAGCCTGCTTTCATCAGGGTCAGACTCCCAGACGGAGGAACATAAAGAGCACAATGGTCCCAGTGTGTTCCGCTCTATATCCCTTATCACTTATGTGCGTGGATTGCACCACACACACACTATGCATTAATTATTCTTATTGCCTGCTACCGGACTCAGTGCCTTCAGTCGGATCAAAAGTCTGTGGAGCAGCTATTTCTCATATTCAAAGAACACGTTGGTCATTCAGACAACCTGTATGAACAAACAAAGTTCCGTGGTGAAAAGTGTCTGGTGAAAATAGTGAAATGCTAAATAAAAAAATGGACATATGACATTAAACAAATATTAAACAATATGTATTTACAGATTTTGATGGTGACAACGGAGGTGCCCGATCCACATTTGAATCCAGCAGGATTTTACTCTTTTCAATCCGTGGAGAACCGCGTGAAGGCTTCCACATGTGACCACAATGTACAGTCAACAGCACAGTGTGTGAACAGTCCAGGTGCAGCACGACGTTAACCGGGGGGACTTCTTATCCTCCCATCTCTTCTTTTTCTGCGTGTTCATTCATTGTCCATTTCTTTGTGCGTTCGCTAAATGTCCTTATTTACCTTTCTGTTTGCCCATGAACAATCATCACTCAATACAAATATTGATTTGCTTTTAAACTCTTCTCTAATGCGTTCAAGGCGGATGAGTGAAAAGGGCCCTGTTGTAATGTATGTTGTGTGTACAGTAAATACAATAAATCTCTTGAGGAAAAGAAAACAACGTAGTTGTATTTCCCTAAATATTTGATTGATAGCTCTAGACCGATATCACTTCTGACCTTTTCCAACTATTTATTATACACACCTGTTTTAGGCCCCGTGAGGTCACATTATGAATGGATGTATTACTTCTTTAGGGATAAGGAGGATGAGAAGTCTAAGATTTAGCGCTTAACATCTTGCAGGGGGCCGTTACTCCAGGTTGTAAAACATCCAAACGGTGTATGAAACCAGCTCCACCTCAACCTCAGTAAATTAATACATGCATATGATGCATTGGTGAGACTTTTTCTTTGCAAAACATAATGATTTTTTACTATATTACAAAATACTTGATAACTGGGCATTTGTCTTTGATTCAGGTTTTTATGGTCAAGATATCGTAATTAACTGAAAGAAATCGGTAAAATGTATGTATATGTACAGTATATACATATTTATTTTTTAAGATACACGAGAAGTTTATATCTATATAGAATTTGTTATAGCATTTAAATAATTACACTGTGACATTTTTTTGGTGTAAAGATTTATTCCAGGTGAAGACGGATTGATGTGTGTTGCAAAATGTTATCTTAACAATCAATTTTACCATTGCTGGTATTGTCCATCACGTTATACAGAGCATTGTGTGACTTTGATGTGAATGAATCATTACATGCAGTGGTGGGTAAATATTTAGTGGAAATGTGGAGTCATTGACTCCAATGATAGAAAGAAAATGTGATGGCCATTTGCTTAGTGCCTGAAATGCGTCACCAATGTTGGGCGTGTTCTTCACAATAGGGTCCTTATAGTCCTGAGCTCTGCTACAGAATAGCCAAAGCATCATTCCAGCCAAAAGTTACCCAAAGAGCTCTCATCTGAAGGAAAAAAAATGCAGGCTGAGGAATACAATCGCAGAGGTAATGGTAGCTTCCCTTTTGCCGCATTGAATTATTTTGCCTGCTGTTTTCCAGCTGTGTCTGTTACTGCTTTAGGTAAGGAGCTGGTGGACTACATCACACAGTACCTGGGCTCCATCAGGGAGAGGAGGGTGATTCCAGACGTGAAGCCAGGTTACATGAAGGAGCTTCTCCCTGACACCGCGCCTACGGAGCCGGAGGACTGGGAGAGTATCTTTAAGGACATAGAGAGAGTCATAATGCCAGGGGTGAGTTCCTCGTGTCGCCCGCTATCTCATCAACAATTTGAAACTACGTAGAGGAAGCAAGTATTTCCTCTTGTTATGCCGCAGGTGGTTCACTGGCAGAGCCCTCACATGCACGCCTACTACCCCAGTCTGACTTCATGGCCCTCTATGCTCGGGGACATGCTGGCCGACGCCATCAACTGTGTTGGATTCACCTGGGTACACTTCGTCTTCGCTATTGCATGTCCTAAAAAAACACACATCACAACAATGAGGTCGTTTCCTGATAGATGATGTGTTTGTGCTGGTATTGAACAGGCCTCCAGCCCAGCATGTACAGAACTGGAAATGAATGTGATGGACTGGTTGTGTAAAGCCCTGGGGCTCCCGTCCTTCTTCCTGCATTACCATCCAGACAGCAGAGGCGGAGGCATCCTGCAGGTTTGCATCATCCTCGATCTGTTTGTCTTAGAACTCAAACCGTAATCGTCTGTGATCATTGCTCTTTTCTCGCTTGCGCTCGTGTTAGAGCACGGTCAGTGAGAGTACGCTGGTGGCTCTGCTCGCTGCCAGGAAAGACAAAATGTTGCAGCTGCGGCCTGAGCTGGAGCAGGACGTGGACGACTCGGTCCTGAATTCAAGACTGGTGGCGTACGCTTCAGATCAGGTCGGTGTTGACGGTTCTTCTACAGCGACTTCCTGTCAATCGGATGAATGAAACTGAGGATTGCACCTGATGCGCTTACACAGGCTCACTCCTCGGTAGAGAAGGCGGGTCTGATATCTCTGGTGAAGATCAGGTTTCTGCCCACTGATGAGCAGTTGTCTCTGAGAGGAGACACTTTAAAACAAGCCATACAAGAAGACAGGCGGAGGGGACTGGTCCCTTTCATGGTAGGTATCTGACACGTGTTTAGGTGGAAAACATACAGACCATATATATTTATTTTGGGGGGTCTAATATTTAACCCTGAAAAGATCAAATTAGACAACTGCCAGAAAAAGTTCTAAATTGTTTGGTTACAAGAACGTTGTATTCTTTTTTTTTTGTAGCTTTTTTTTTTTTTTGTCGTTTTTTTTTTAATGTGGTAATTTAAATATGATTTTGCCTGAATATATAATGATATAAATAATCAGTGTTATTAATAAGATTCAATTGTACAATATGGCACAAAGGGATTTTTTTTTTTAAAGAAATTGACCTCTACTAAAATACCTAAATTAAATGTCAAAACTCACATGTCGTAATTCTTTTCTCCCTTGTCCAGCTGTGCGTCACTCTGGGAACTACAGGAGTGTGTGCCTTTGACAACCTGCCTGAGCTGGGACCCGTCTGTACGTCTTCAAATTCCCTCCCAACAACATCTGTTAATACACTGGCCGTAAAGTGGAACGTTGTGTCGCTGCATTGAGATGCATTCAGAGGATTATCGTACTTGTTTTCAGGTGCAGAAGAGGGACTGTGGCTCCATGTCGATGCCGCGTACGCTGGATCAGCCTACTTCTGTCCGGAGCTCCGTTGGTCCCTGGAGGGAATTGAGTTCGCTGACTCTTTTGTTTTCAACCCGTCAAAGTGGATGATGGTCCATTTTGACTGCACAGCTTTCTGGTGAGTGAGAAGACTGAACCAGATTTGATCAATGAAGTTTTGTGGTTGTAAACATGATTTTATTTGGTTTTCTCAGGGTCAAGGATAAATACAAGCTCCAACAGACGTTCACTGTTGATCCAGTTTACCTTAGACATGAAAACTCCCATGCAGCCACAGACTTCATGGTATGATCATGTCCCTTTTGAAACCAATCAAAGAATGAATTGTGGTAGTAAATCATTTACGGCATTGAAATAGCTTTTTTCTGTGGTTCAGCATTGGCAAATTCCCCTCAGCCGGCGCTTCCGTTCCCTCAAGCTCTGGTTTGTGATGCGTTCTTTCGGGCTGAAAAACCTCCAGGCTCATATCAGGCATGTAAGTGGCTATCAGTTCCCTTCATGCAAAGAATGTAAGGAATTTGTCAGAGACTCGTTTTATGTTTCACAATTGTATGTTTATTTGGTCTCTCCAGGGGATTGAGATGGCAAAGCTCTTGGAGTCTCACATAAAGAGAGAGCCACATTTTGAGGTTCCGGCTAAGAGGCACCTCGGCTTGGTGGTTTTCTGTCTGAAGGTACAAACTCGACTGCACAGGAACACAATCTTTTACTGACTAATTATTGCCAAAGGTGAATTACTGAATAGTAAGTAAGTAAATATCAGAGGAAAGCAAGAGATCAATGAGAAGAGCTTAAAGATAGACTCAAAGTTGCTGAAAACACTTTTTGGAGGCTCAGCGACATTTATCATGATTGTCATATTTTGTTTTATTCCAGGCAGGAAACGCTTTGACCCAGGAGCTGCTGAGGAGACTGACCCGGTCGGGCACCATGTACCTCATCCCTGCAGACATTCACACAAAGCGCATCATCCGGTTCACGGTGACCTCGCAGTTCAGCACCGCGGAGGACATCCTCAAGGACTGGAGCGTCATCTCCAAAACGGCTTCCGCTCTTCTAGCTGAGACACAGGCTGTGAGCAACGCAGACCAACCAAAATCGCAGAACGATGACGTGATACAAGAAAACCACCACGGTGACTCAGGCACCAGGTCTGAGGAGAGAGAGGATGCCGTCTCCAGGCTGGACAAGGCCGAGGTGGAGCTGTGGATTGACAAGGCTTGGATTCGACCTCGGAGACCGATGCGATCTCTCAGCTGCAGCAGCGAGCCTCTGCCTTACACTTGCCTCGGTCCGCTGTCCGGCTATGACTTTGAAAGGAGGCCTAGTCTGAAAGATGCAACAGGCGGACCCCCAAATGGATCGTCAACGGCCGGATCCGGTCCCGTGTATAAGATCAGGGAGATGCCTTCAAATCGTCTTGTTAAACAGGACCTGAAAAAGCTGACAAAGTTCTACAGCGTTCCTAGTTTCTGCAACCAGTGGGTGCAGTGTGCCCGGCACCAGCCCTGCTGCCCTGCGAAGGTTTCACAGGCCACTCAAAAACACTCGTCCTCCACCTGCAGACGAACAAACTGCATGTGTTCCGCAGCTCCCTCTCCTACTCCACTGGAAACTGCCTCTGCCCCAAAGCTTCAGGAATGACCTTGAAGCAGTGAAGAGTAGTTGATACTCGCACAGTACGATAATTTACTTCAACAGCTGTGTTGGTGCCGGGCCTCTTGGAAATGTTCTGATCATTCTGTGTCCGTGACTTGGGATCGCTTAACTGATTTACAATCATGTTTTTTATCCTGTGAAATATTTCAGTACACAATATTCCGTAGCTTATATTAGTAGTTTGTGAAGCGTGCTATACATAAATGCTCATTCTGCAGGTAATATATTCATTTTGCAGCCTCTCTCATTTAAATCAAATGTACCATTTGGAAAGTGGCAATCCAATAATAAACACCGAACTCATTCAAAGTCTGATTGTCCCCTCTGCGATGGAGCTGAATATCTCCTGAGTCATGGGTACGTAGCCCTTGCCGTCCTCCAGGTAGAACAGATGGTCCCTGATGTTGCCGGGGTTGAAGCCCTCCTCTGCAAGCTTCACCTTCATTTGCTTAAAGGTCCCAGTTACTGCCAGTTCTTCCTGGAGGAGCAAGATAAGTGGTTAAATCATTATATGATATTTCCGGTTAAATGTTATTGGGTGTGATTTGTTCACCTGTATGCGAATGAAGCGTGGCCGTGCGTAGCTCGGGAGGAAGTTCTTCACATGCTGATACAGAACTTTGCCTTCAAAGTCCATGCCTTCTTTGAGCTTCAGTGCGGCCATTCCGATTCTTCCCTCGTGACCTAATCCGCCGTGGTTAAAGTACAAAGACGACTTATTTCACGATGCGTGTATATACAGACGTTTATGTGCGTTTTATTAATGGGTAGGAGAAAGTCTCCAACAATTACAGTGGTCCAATGAGAGGCTTTTACCAAAGGGTTCTCACAAAGTTATTTCTTCATTTCGTTTTTACACTTTTTCAGATACTATTTAATGAGTACATCTTTTGTGTATCTTTTATTGTTGCCAACTATGTAACCATTACCTGGGACCTTCACACCGTAGACGTTTGCCTCCTCAACCCAGTCCACCGTAAGTAGATGATCAGCCACCTCCGTGGTTGCCACATTTTCTCCTTTCCACCTTGTATTGGATGACAAAAAAAAGACAGGCCCAACTGAGCTGCAAGCTTTTAAATTTCAAGCCTTGGAAATTTGGGAACAGTGCCTTTAAATGTACAACTAAACAGTCAGGCAAAACCTTGTTTTTATTTGCAGAAAATGCTAAAATAATAGCTAAAGGAATATTTCAAAATGGTAATTTAAAGGCATTCAATAAAGTTGTGTGCTACTACACCTGGGATTTTGCAATTAACTGACTGTGTTTCATCCACTCACCTGAAAGTGTCTCCAATGCGGTCCTGAAAGAAGACAAATCCCTCGCTGTCTATCTTCAGAAGGTCCCCACTGTTAAAGTAGAGGTCTCCCTTAACAAACACATCCTTCAACTTCTTTTTCTCTGTCTGCTGATTGTTCCTGGCGTAGCCGCTGAACGGTGCCCTTTCTCCAATTTTTGCCACCAACAAACCGGTCTCTCCTGCGGGTAAAAGCCGTGAGCACGTGACATGTGTGTTAGGAAGAGCTGGAGGGGCGAGAGGTGGTTTCACTGTGGGAGGAGGTGGGCTCACCTCTGGGGACTTTAATACAAAACCCCCCGGAGTCTTTGACGGGCTCCTCTTTCTCTGTGTCGTACCGTATGAGGGCATACCGACCGCCCATCTGAAACACAGTTTGAGGATACAGTTTAGATAATAGTTTTTCATATAAATAATCTTGTTTTGTTATACGTCGAGTAGCTACAGTATCAATTGTAACAAAGTTACTTGTCTTGGTTGGGCAAAATAGTCCCGGCAACACTGCAAGGGTGTTATATGTTCATGTACAAAAAAAAACAACTTATTCACAAAAAAATTCTTACTTTGTGGAGAAAATTTTCTTTGCCAACAGCTCCAACTTTGCCGCAGTAGTTGACAAAGCCGACATTTCCTTCTGTCGCTCCGTAGCATTCACAGATGAAAATGTCCCCAAAACGTTGCAGGAAATCCACCCAGACGTCGGGCCTTATCCCTAACCCTAAAGCCAACCGAAGCCTGTGATCTCTGTCATTGTCTCTCTGGAGGAAAGCGAAGGACATCAAACATCACGTCATGTGAATTTTGGCTTTTGATTTCAAAGCAGTGGGTCTAAATGCTGCATTTCATTAGAACTGTGCATTTATTGATGGTAAAGCTTTAACACTGAGGTTTACCTTTGGCGTGTTGCAGAGGTAGCGCATAATCTCTCCTATGTACTGAAAAACAGTCACGTTGTACTTTCTACAGTCATTCCAGAACTGGGAGGCAGAGAATTTACGCTTTAAAACAACAGTGATACCTGAAATGAAGAAGCGCATATTTCAGAAACACAAAATGTCCCTCAGAGAGCCCAGGGATTGTCAGCACTTTGAAACATAAACACTGCGATATACGTGTCTTGTACCCGTTAGTTTAACCTTTGTAGTATTACGATACCTTTCTCTATGGCTCCACATAGTCCCACCTGAAAGCCAGCGCTGTGGTAAAGAGGCAGGTACACGTAGATGATATCATCTGACCGTATGCCAGCAATGGCCTGTAAAAAACTTGACTTCCATAATTTCTCGTGGTTGATAACAGCGGCCTTCGGAAGCCCTATAAGGAAACAGGCGTAAGCGTAGCTTTTACTGCCACCGGCTCTGCAGGTCAAGGCCGTCATGCTGTAAACACCAGTGCAGATTAGATGCGAAGGTCACGTTACCCGTGGTTCCTGAGGTGTAGATGTACAGCGCGGGACTCTTCATAGTAACGCTGGCCCTGAGCTGAGGGGACAGAGGCTGCTCCGAGGCATGCCGGATTTTATCGGAGAGGCTTTCTATGCCCTCCACGTCCGAGTCCTCACTGAGGATGAACACGCGGACGCCCTGCTGGCTCAAGGTGGGCAACACTTCCTCAACGGCCCCTCGCAGGTCTGAGAGATAAAAGAGAGCAAGTGAAGTCCTCGCGTAGGTCAGTGCAGCGGCAATAAAAATGTGCAAAGCCCAAACCCCGGCCGTTTGATGCCATTCAGAAATAGTGTGTCCATTCCATGGTTATTTTTAAAATTGTACATTTTTAGATGTCAGGGTTCCAGATTGTTTTCCCGTGTTTCCAGAATAAATGAAAACAATAGAACTTGAAACCCCAGTGTAGCTCTCATGTAATTTACTCATGAGACTGCCAATTTAAAAAAAAATGAAAATGGACAATATGCATAAAAATGAAAAGTGTAGAAAACCTATTCGCAAAAAGTCCCCTTTGCCCCGCTTACCAGCACCAACGACCACCACCTTGGCTTCACAGCAGGAGAAGCAGTGCAGCAAAGATTTGGATCTGATGTTGTGGTTCAGCAGGGAAGCGATGCATCCCAGCTTGGCCAGAGCGAGCCAGACCCACACAAACTGGGGCTCGTTGCCCAGGAAGAGCGCCACGGTGTCCCCCTCCTCCAGGTGCGCATGCGCGGCCAGAGCTCTGGCCACTTTGTTGCTCACCTTGTCCGCCTGGCTGTACGTGTAAGAGCTTTCCTCGAACAGGATGAAAGGCTTATGCGGCTGCCTCGCTGCATGGTCCAGAAAACGATCCAAGATGCTGTAAAACGGTTTCCGCTTTTTAAATTTTCTCAAACAAAGGGCTACTTTAATGGAGGAGATCGCGTAGCGTAAATCTTGCAAAAAGTATGGGTTTCTCAGGTAAAGAATAAATGGTAAAATGGCCAAACCCGTTAGAGCGCTATATAGCGTGTATGCAATCATTGTTGATCTGAAGATACGTGTCAGTCCGGGATCAATGCTGGAAGGTTCAACTTTACGACGCACCCCGAAGCCTTATGAAACCAATTCAGTGAACGCCTCTTGCACTTTGACGGAAACTCCCCCTCAATACAGACATACAGTTTAATGCGTCACAATTCCATACACACATGAGTAGAAATCCATAGCGGACTATTTTCCCTCTTGATCTTATTGAAACGTGTGTTTTGAATACGACTAATACTACTATATTGTCCGACACATCCTCTTCTACGTGGAGTTGGCACGCGCATGAGGAGGAGGGTCCACGGTTCATCCCCACGGGGGGAAAAACACGCTTTTCAATCTCGGAGAAAAGAGAAAGTATTGCAAGTTTGATAAAAGCTATGTAATCAATAATTGCAGACAATAACTAGCCCAAGACGTTAATACCTTACCTCGAGGTGCAATAGTCCAATAGTTCTCAAAATAATTCCAAACTCTCTGACCTACGATGAACTCATCTAAAGGGCGGCTGAGGTGACGACGGAGATCCGAGCGCTGCTTTTGACTGTAGTTAGATGCACTTTTTCCAAAAGCACCCACGATTCCTTGCGATGGACGTTCAACGTGGGGCCACAGCTGGAAGGCTGAACATACATTTACACAGAAACAATCACGATTAAAGATAAAACTGATGGACACATCAAATCGGATGATATATATTTATTCTTTCATCAATCAAATATATATATATATATTTTTTGTTGAAGCTGTTTTTATAAAAAAGTAGTGAATACATTTTTGAAGTGACCTTTCATCAGGGACAATCTTTGTTGACTTTGTCATGGTAATGTGATATATTGCAGCAAAGTGCTGTCCCATTCATGTTGACACCATGTGACGCCCTCACAGCCTCTCACCCTCAACCATTTAAAGGGGGACGTGAGCAGTGCCGAAGGGCTCAGGGCATTAGGCCACAGCTGCACATTCTTCTACAGCTTGTTTTCTCCGCTCTGCAAGTCTGGAGCTGAGTATCCAGAGTAGTGCAACTTTCCTATCTGGAAGTATAGTCTGAGCTAAAGCACATGTACGTGCGTATTCACAGACAGAATGTGCTCTTGTCTCAGTACGGTGTCCTGGGGTTACTGAAATGCTGGTGCCCGCTGAGATGAGACATTATCATGTTTGGTCCAATTGTCCTGTTGAAACTGGTTCAGGACCTATGGGTGAGCGGAGTGGCCTTTGGGACTTAAAATCAACTCTAGGGGGCATCGTGGAGCTATTTTTATACCCAATGCGAGACCACTAAAATATCACATTTTGCACCAGCCATAATACGCATGCTACCTTTGGTGAGATTTTCAGAATAAAAAACCCAAAGGTAAAAAATAATCAACGCTACAGTTTATATGGACTCATTGCCACACACAAGGCCTGTAGCTGACCACATGACGCAAAGAAAGGTCTCTCATCATTAAGAAAGAATCATTTTGCACATAAACCCGCCTAATATTATGTCACCAAGGCAGCAACAGTAAAAACAAGAGAAAAAATAAAATTCATTGACCTTCAACAAGTAATCAAATTGAAAGAAGATTGACTTCATGTGAATGTCGACATGTTTTCCATCTAAAGCAGCAAACTGATCATGAAATAACCTTGTTGGAAAAACTGCAAAGATTGTGTGTGTGTCATGAGATCAATAAGGCTAGACTACACAAGGAGGACGCTGGCCTCGGGACGGACGTTCTGTCCCGTGAGGGTAAACAATCCTCTGTACGTAACCATCCCTGTGTTTTGATGCCATACCTGCAGTATATATTCCTGCTCCAAAGATGAAAACCTTTGAGCAGGCTTGGCGCATGACTTGTTTGTGTGTCAACTGTGTCTCCTGTTTGCGAACATTAAATAACCTGTTTTGATGATTTTACGTCAGTGTCGAGTAAAAAAATTTCTGACATATTTGGTCCTTCGAGCCAGATCTCAACAACTCTTTTTTCCTCTCAAGTTTGGACCTGAAACCGTACTGGGGAGTCTGGGAGTCTTTTCCAATAAGTCCTCCGCCCCAAGTCTGTTACAGGATTGGTTTGGATAGGTGAGAGGCCAGGGTCTACTTGAGGTGGATGGGAGTGACGAGATCCGTTAACTAGCGAACGGTGTTTTTTCTTCATTACAGGTAAAGCTTTCGAGGCAGTCTCTGGGTTTCGGGGGAAGGTTTTCTTTAGGACTCTCTTTGGGCATTTGGGAGGAGTAGTTTTGTCTATACAGGGGGTTCTTTTGGAAATGTTCTATGGTGATATAATTTCCCATAACCTGGCGCGAGTTGGCGCAGGACAGAGATACTGTGGTGCAATCTTCAGGGGGTTTTCTTGGAATCTTCTATAGTGTTTTTACCTTTTAGCCCGGCACGAATTGGTGCGGGGGCCTGGAGCCCGGGGTTGTTTCTGATAACCTTGACAGGTCTAAAAAACAGGAATCGGTTGTTCCGGGGTCCCGTGTCAGTAAGGCTAAAAGTGAGATCGGTGGGCTCTGAGCCGTGGGCCAAGGACAAGCGGAGGATGAAGGATCCTTTTCGGACAACAGGTCATATGCAAACAAACACATAGGCTGATGGGGAACAGGAGAGAAGTAGCAAGTAATAAATTAACTTTGATGGACGAGGATGAGAGGCAATATTTATCTGTTATTTTAACCTCAAAATGATCGCATAAAGAAAATAAGTTAATAAATGTGTTTATTAATTAATAAAACGTCACTATTATGGTGAGACTACAAACGAACGCCAGCACAAAGAATATCTGTTGGTGCAATTAATAATCATAGATCCAAAAACAGGTTTACAAACGAGAGAGAAAACGATTGGTATCACAAAGAATTGTTTGGTCAAAATGAATGAAAGCTTATTGGAATGAAGCATGAGTGACTGATGTGAAAGAGTTTAACTCAACAAGGTGTTACTACAATTTTGGTTTAACTATAAGAGGTAATAAATCAATTACACAAGAGCTAAAGGAAATTCATGAAGTAACTTCTAAATCTGTCTAAGAGAACAAGAATCGGTGACAAGCACTGAAATGTTTCTACAGAGAGACTCAAGGTCAGAGATGAGAGATGCACAGGCATTCTCTAAAACAAAGACAAGAAAAGACTAAACAAATCTTTGAAACAACAAAGGGTTCTGAGAAACTGACGTGTCACTGAACGATGGGCAGATGTGGGGGAGATGCTGTATGAGTGCGGGGGAGACAGTGGGGGCCAACAGGCAGCCCAAAAAAGATTATTTCTCCTCTTTTGGAGTAACTCAAGCAAATTCAAGAAACACAGTGTTAAGTGAAATGAATGCGGATTGCAAATATTTATCTTGATATAATTGGATTATGCACTTTACTTAAATACAAGGGCGTAAGGATTGGCCATTGAGAATAAGCTCATAATTTCTGGGATGTAAAGATTTAAAACGAAACCTTTACACAAACAAGTGGATTGTAGAGGAAATTTGATGACATCAACCAACAGATCTATAAAAAAATATTTAAAAAAACAGATACTTGGTATTACAACAACTAAATAAAGTAAAATACACTGCACACAATTGGTGGTGAACGTTTCAACAGGAAACCACAAAATACTTGATCAACTTTCCTAAGGGAAAACATTTTGGCAAAAACACAACTGAGATAATGCGGAAGAAGGTGAAGACCTTATATAGAGATTAGGCCATTTTGAGCTATGTGTTAAATTAACACATGCTCAACAGGAGGGATGGAAAGGCTGAGCAGCGTTTAGCTGTACAAATTACTAAAAAATGTTTTTTGCATGAATTGATTGTGAAGAACACAAATCCAAGTTTTAATATACGAGAAAACATTATTATGGACTTCATTGAACTAAATCAATGTAAAGAAAAGGAATATTGTCTGACAATCATAGATATGTTTTCCAAATTAATTTAAATGTTTTCCACAAAAGCAAGGGATGTTTTAACAAGGCAAAAAGCCTTAACAGAAGGAAGATGGCCGAGGGTTGAGATACCGAAGGGAATGTTTTGAACAGTACACATTGCTCTTATTATCCGCAGTCAGCAGAACTGATGGAACAAAAATAAAATAATGGCTAAGACGGAAATTAACTGGATACAATGTAGCTCCAGTATGCTTAAGTCACAAACTAAGTAGCATTAGAGGGGTCTAACTTTTGAACAATTAGATGATGGAACCAATGGTTTACCAAGCTTAAACCATTTGTTCATTTTGTTTAACAAAATTATGTTTTTCCTCCACCGAAGCTGGGTTATCAGGCCATGAAGGCCACAGAGAGCCTGACATGAACCGAGCACACCAACAGTAAAGAAGCAGAGAGACCATCCTGTATCTACCTCACACACTGAAAGAAGGTGAGCCAAGCATTTGCAGGGGTACTGCCACTGATCACCATCAAGTAGCGGACACCTGGCCCTCGAGGCGTGGCTGGACGAACCAGGGGAGGTGAGCACAATAGGCTCACTTACTGTAGCTGTAACTGTAAGTGAAAAACCCGATTAGAGAGGGACAAAAGCGCAGAAAGGGATTTACGGGTGTCCCAGCAGGAGGTCGGTGGTGGCTCCGCACTGCAGAAATTGGCAAACAATGGCGCCACCTAGATGTCACACATTCAGACAACAAGAACTGTGTTGTGTCAGAGAGACGACCATGATTCTTGCTTTCATCACTGTGATGGTGGTGGGCTCTATATATGGGTGGGAGAAACTTAGAGAAGGCCCAGGGACAGGAAGGGGTAGAGGACCGGAAACAGATGCACCGCAGAATTCAACATACCTGATGAGGAACAAACGAGGGGCAGAGGCCCCTCCCCTCAGGGTCTTTCTATGTGAGGCATCACAGAGGCATCACAGAGGCATGACTCTAACAATATATATTGGTTACGCAGATGGGAATGTATGGCTAGAGTGCATGATGTACTCAGCGGACCAAATTAATTTAACCAACTGTGTGGCTTGTGCTCCATCTATGCCAGGACTGGGGACGGTTCGATTCCGTCTCTCTTCATTCGCTGATCCAGCCGGTTTGAGGTGTGTCATAAAACTCTTTTCCTCGCCCGATAGGCCAAAGGAAAAGAAATGTGCTACTTTATATTATCTGTTGCCACCAATCAAGTCTGACTCGAGACCGCCATACTTCTCACCCTATGCAGCTAATTACACCTGTTTCACCAGATATTGTGATAATTGAGTACCAGTGGGGACCCTGAGGTGGTGTAATACAACTTACAACATCACTGGCACGGTTAATGGCTACAGGGCAACTTGGTTCACAAACCAGACAACGCCCAGGGCTGACACCTGGTGGTTCTGTGGGGGTAAGAGGCTTCTAGCCACACTTCCTAAGCGGTGGAGTGGCACTTGCGCCATTGCACAGCTGGTAATGCCGTTCTATGCGTTACTGAGGGGGACCGAGTCCCTGAGCACTGTCCAGAAGACAGACCACCACAGGTCAAAGAGGTCACGTACCTCAGCGGCCAGTAGCTTTAACCCATCCATCTATATTGATACCATCGGCGTCCCTCAGGGGGTACCAGACGAATACAAGGCCAGAAATCCAATATCTGCAGGGTTTGAGTCAATGTTCTTTCGGTGAGTAAAGATAAACAAAAATGTCGACTGGATAAACTACATTTATTATGACGATTCATCAACCACACCAGAGCGATAGATGGGTTGCACGGGCAGCTACACAAAACTGATGGCCTGGCAAATTTGAATGGCACTAGACATGTTACTGGCAGAAAAGGGGGGGAGTCTGTACAATGTTTGGATCAACGTGCTGTACTTTCATCCCCAACAACACTGTCCCAGACGGGTCAGTAACCAGGGGGCTAAAGGGGCTAACTTCACTCTTATTAGCAGAAAATGCTGGAAAATTGGTTTGGAAAGTGGAAAGATTTGGAAATCTCAATGTTTACTTCCATCTTTCTGGCGATCGCTCTCTTCGGAGTTTGCGGATGTTGTCTTATTCCCTGTGTGAGAGGGTTGCTGCAGAAGTGGATAGATGTCGCATTGAGTGAAGAAATTCTAGTGTACCAACTGATCTCTCGAACAGTTGATGAGGATGTTGAGAGCTGTGAGCAGATCATAGCGGGAAATCCTCATCTTTTCCCACTTGGCAATGAAGAGGATATCGGGGCCCTGTTTGAACAAAATGAGACCACTGGACTGTGAGGCTATGATGATTCATATGTCGAAAATCAAAAGAAGTAAAGAAGGAAAAAAACACCAACAACAAGAACATCCCCGCATGCCTCCTGCCACACGTGCTAGTAACCGCAGGCTGGGGGGCCTCTACGGTGCGAAAAGTTTTTTTACTTTGATTGACTTTGATGATTTAAAAACCCATTGATAAATAATAAAAAGAACAATCATTTTAGAGTCACAGTTTAATCCTTTATGAACTTTTGATTGATCTGTTAAACAAATCTTTGTGTTTAATCATTTGATAAGGCTAACTACCATAGTTTTTCCTTTTTGTTCTTTTAATTAGTTATACTTTGTATAAACGGGAGGGAAATGTTGGAAAAACTGCAAATAATGTGTGTCGTGAGATCAATAAGGCTAGACTACACTAGGTTTTTGCTACCCTCAGCTGGCAGACATCTTGTCTGCCGAGATTCGGGGCTCTGGCCTCGGGACGGACGTTCTGTCCCGTGAGGGTAAACAATCCTCTGAACGTGCGTAACCATTCCTGTGTTTTGATGCCATACCTGCAGTATATATTCCTGCTCCAAGGATTGAAAACCTTTGAGCGGGCCTGGCACATGACTTGTATGTGTGTCAACTCTGTGTCCGTTTGCGAACATTAAATAACCTGTTTTGATGATTTTACGTCGGTCTCGAGTGAGAATTTTCTGACAAACCTATTTTCCTAAATCAGGATTGCTGAGGCAGTGAAAATAACTGGAAGTGAATCTTGGCAAAGCTGATTTTGGGCATGTGTGGAAGTTAGAGGGTTGTAAAGATGTTTCAGTTCTCAGTTGTGTTCATTTGTTCAACCTTAAAGTGCTTATGCTTGTGTTATTTGTAGTTTGAATATATAGAGAATATATAGAGTGAATATCCAAACCACGCCACAGAAAATATCATTGGTTCCATGTGCATTTGTCTCCACCTTGTGGATTTTACACCGTTGTCACTGCTGATATTTGTCCAAGCTAAATCAGAGTAGATATGCACATAACAACAAGACCCCGTTTATTAGTAAGAATCACTTTTATTTTTAGGAAAGCAATTCATATGTACACATGTTGTCACAAAAATATAGAATCTGTCAAAAATCCTGTATTACATGCATTATTGTAGCTCACACCATTACATGCTACTTGTCTAAGTATTCTGTTAGTACAGCCAACATGCTACCTGAGGGAGAGTCCAGTAGCCATTGTCTTAGATGGTTTTCTCGTCAAACAATAGTTTGTGAATCCTCCTCCTCATAGTTTGATGTTTCCTGATATGATGGAGCTGTAGACCTGAGCTGTCAGCGGTATGTAACTTTTCTCTTTGTCATCAAGGATGTAAATTGGGTGCTGGGTGCGCCCTGGATCAAAGCTCTCCTCCACTAGCTTCACTTTCATCTGCTTGAAAGTCGCCGTCACCTCCACCACATTCTGGACAACAGGTACAAGATATTAACTCAAGTAGAGTGTCACAAACATCACTTCTCATCACATGCAGCAAACCCTATGAGAAAAATGCATCATCACTGACGCAGGATATAAACATTCAACCACAATCTCTATTTTTGTAACCTTATTTTTAACAACAGAACAACGTTTGTTACTCAAATACTGTGCAGTTTATTTCAAAAGTGAAATTAAATAAACGTACCTGTATTCTTATGAAGCGAGGTCGAGCATATGAAGGCAGGTAGTTAACCAAATGGTTGTATATTCTACTTCCATCAAACTGGGCACCTTCCTTCACAGTGACAGCTGCCATCCCTATCCGCCCCTCATGTCCTACATTGACCGACAAAATTGAAGCAGAGGAAGCATTTATTTACCAATCAATGAATCCACGTCTCTCTGTAATGTTCTGCTGCTTGGAAACCATGACTTGACAAACTGTACAGAGGGAATGACCTGGCACTTGGACTCCATAAACGTTGGCCTCTTTGAGACAATCACACAGCGTCAGGATGTCAGACACCTCGTTTGTGGCCACATTCTCACCTTTCCACCTGTTGAACAAAATATATCTATTTTGATTTGGTTTATGAAAAGTGCAATTTACTAAATACTTGCGTAAGGTATGGACCTTGTGATATTTAAAATATGTTTATTATTTAACTTTCTAAATTCACTTCATAAAAGCGGCAGACTTTGTCTTAAGTCTGCTGCAGGAAAATGAAGGACATTAGAATAACCGTGTACATGAGTTCTGTACCTGAACGTGTCGCCGACGCGATCCTGAAAGTAAATGAAGTTGTCCTTGTCGATCCTCATTAGGTCGCCGCTGTTGAAGTAAAGATCTCCCTTCTTGAGAACATCGCGAAGTCTTTTCCTCTCCGTTTGTTCCTCGTTCTGCGCGTAGCCGACGAAAGGAGCGATGTCTGTGATCTTCGACACAAGCAGCCCCGTCTCACCTGAGGGAGAAAGACAACGCACGTTTACTGCCTTTGTCGTACCCACACCGCCTACGATATGCAGAAACATGTCATGGTGCATGCAATAAGCAAGGACATTAACTGTTCATTAAGTTCAAGCTAGAGTTTCTCCACCTGTGGGCGACTCCACACAGAGTCCTTTAGCATCTCGAATGGGCTCCTCACGCTCCGTGTCGTACTGAATGAGAGTGAAGGGAAACAGCATCTACAGGTGGAAAGAAGTAAACACAGTAGAGTTGCTTTACATGTGCAGAATACATCTTTACTCCAGCAGTTTTAAAACGAATAAATAAAATAATCTAGTGTAGAAATAATAATAATCTAATCAATAAAATGTATTTATTGTAATAAATGACATATAAGTGATTCCAACAAATCTGTGTATATATATATATGTGTGTATATATATATATATAATCACATCTAGAAACAAATATATGTACTCATATATATATATATATACAATGTTGACAGAAACATATTTTTTTCCATTTGTACCTGATGAAAGAAGTGGACTCGACCAATAGCTCCAATCTTCCCTGCGTAGTTGAGAAATCCCACGTTCCCCTCGGTCGAGGCGTAAAACTCTCGGACCTGAATGTTCCCAAAGCGATTGAGAAACTCCCTCCAAATCTCTGCTCTGATCCCGTTTCCGATGGCCAGTCTCACCTTATGTTCCTTGTCATTGTCTTTCTGCATTGTCACAACAACAAAAAACAACATAAAAATGAATGATGGATCAAGCATTTTGCAAATACTACAAAAAACAAGATTTGGTAGTGAATCAATTTAATAGACATAATGCTGAAATTGAAAGGTTAAAATAAATTGTTGGCGAGGAGCACCTGTCAGCACTATTATAAAGTGTGAGGATGCACTGCTTTTAAACAGCAGTGGTGACAACTCATCAGGCTGGAAAGGTGACAGAGAGGAGACCACCCAGGAAGACATCAACTTAAAGAACGTTGACTCATCGTCATCGGAGATTTCACTGTAATTCAACAGGTAAGTTTGTAACACTGAATTCACCCTGGAATGACTGTAACTGAACACCTCCCCCGAGAGAAAACAAGGACAGGATCCCGAGCGTTAGAGATCTCGTAAGGCCAAAGAAACTGATCGACGCGACAGAACCTATTTTGGATTCAAAAGGGCCACTGTTTTGCCAAACGTAACAAGGTGAACCCTGAAACGCACATCTGTAAAGCCACGTGCTTCTTACGACTGACTGACTGATTTGGCTTTTGACGACTTTTACGATCAACTCTGATCAAGAGGCTAATCAATGTCTATATGTGAGAATTTGTAATTGAAAAACAAGTTCACAAATACAAATCCAATGTTGATACTATTTTCTTTAAAAACAAACTAATATTATAAAATAAATGGGGACCCTAAAGCCTACAAGTCCAGAGTAATCCGGTTGCCAAGTCACTTGATATGGTCTTCCTAAATTAAGGCGAGCATCTATTCCTAGTGGTGACCAGATACAGAGAAGGCCCTCTTCTGACTCAAGGTCACATGGTAAATGGAGACAGCGCCTCATGTGATGCAATTAGATACTCTGAATGGCCATACATGTAAGCAGAATGTGTACAGTTCTCCTAAATACAGCGGTTACATCTCAGAGTCACGGCAAAGTATGTGATGCTACTTGAAAAGCAGTCGGTTGATAAACACACGCAGTGTTCACGCTGTCCAAACCCCTACCGATAATGACGCAGAAGGCTGGAACCGGATAGCTGGGATTTAACGGTTTTCTATTTAGGTAAGCCAGCTGTGCATTCTGTGGGAATGTACTGATTCGGAAAGTTATCTCCAACTGGACGTGTGTCAGTGGTGGCTTGCTGCAGCCGCTCAACAGGACTCTGGCTCAGCTGCCGTCTCCACTGAAAGCAGCTTTGAGGAGGCGAGATCTTATGGGAGCTTGTTTGCCTTTCAATGCCTCTTGTAATTATGAGCCATCCGGTACGACGGTTTACTTATGACATGTTGGCGGCACTCCGTTGCAACCAAAGATGACTAAACTGCAGTTATGTACACGTGCATTTTGTCCCATAAATCACACATTCTGTCCCAAATGAAGAGGGACGGAGACCTTTTCCTTCTGCCAGCCCCACAGGAATGCCAAAGGTTTAGGTTTCAGATGAGTGTTTAAAGTGTCACATGGTCGGGACACTGCTGCAGAGGCTTTTCAACAAAGAAAACCAAGTGGGTTCAACGGGGATCACTTATATTTAGAGGCACATAACTAAAAGGTCAAATTAAAATGGATGCTTTGAAAATCTTAACTAACGTTGAAATATTTTTAACCATATTTAAATCATGATGTTTTATGTGTGTTTTTGTGTTAATCCCTGTTTATTTAATTACACCGTTGCCCGTCTATTTGCATCTTGTTCGTACTGTGTGACTATCAACAGGTGAAAAAAACGAGAATAACAATAATGAATTTACCTTCGGCGTACTACAGAGGTACCGCATCACCTCTCCTATGTACTGCACAACCGTCACGCTGTATGTCCTGCAGTCATCCCAAAACTGAGAGGCAGAGAACTTCCTCTTCAGAACGATAGTTGAACCTTCAACAGTAAAACAACAAAAAAGAAAATTGGATTATGAGCTAAATAGCATAGAAATGTGAAAACAATAGATTACAATCACTTTACATGACTTTCTTCACTATGATTTTATCATTCTTTTCTGTACTCGTGTTAAGCTTGAACATTGCCAAAAGGCTGAAGCCAACAATATTAAACTGTAGGTTTTTTAACAGCATGTGCCGCACAACATGTGATTGTTTTGCAGCGGTGTTGCATATCTCCTCCACGTGTGTAACTCAGGCTGTTAACCCACACGTGTGCTAGAGATGTGAACTTTAACCTATTTAGAAAGAAGCAGTTGGAAAGTGGGGTAATCTGGCTGTGGTCGACCCGGCTCTGTTCAGATTAACAGTGAAAGGACCCTTTCATTTGGTTTCCCAGCGGCACAGAGACCAGCGGGCGGATGGAGGATCAGGGGCATCACTTTTTGCCATGAAACAAGTTTGAATCGGTGCACGATGTTGCTGCTCGGTAGCCTCATATTAAGGGCGAGTGCGTGTGAACCCGATGAGGGTCTGAAATATGCATAATAACAAGTGATCTCCTTATGCCTGCTCAGGGATCAACGAGTGATCAAATGTTTGGCAAATGATTTATTGTATGTTAACCATCTGGGTTGTCCTGTGATACACATGAATCCCCAAATTATCAACTCCTTTTACACTACTATGTTAACATTCAGCTAGCATTAAAAATAAGAAATCAGTGGCTTGCATTTGGGGCCCTTTCCGGTTAACATGGTGAACTTTAGGACTGAAATTAAACTGTGGCAAAGCCTTTGGTGCAGATTTCTACCTCTTGCTCAAGCCTGAAAGAGACAAAAAACTCCATGTCAACACGATAAACGAGTATCCATTCATCACTTACGTCTTACTTGATTTACGTTCTGGTCTTAGCTCGTCTCACCTGTCTCAATGGCGCCGATAAAGCCAATAATGAATCCAGCTGTGTGGTAGAGAGGCAGGTTTAGGTAGATGACATCATTGGACGTTACACCGTTAGCAGATAAAACAGCCAGAGCGGTTAAGAGGCGGTTCTGATTGACAACAGCCGCCTTCGGCAGACCTGCAATACAAGTAGACACGAATAACACAAACCGTGAGAACAGAAGACGTCACGCGTCGCCGCGGCAGCTGAATATCACACAAGACTGCAAGACAAACCGTACCCGTTGTTCCAGAAGTATAAATATAAACGGCAGGACTTTTGGATGTGATGTGTGATCTCAGGTGGCGAGGGAGCGAAGCGTCTGATGCCTCGTCCACTTCGTCAGAGAAGCTCTGGATCCCAGGCGTGTCACAGTGTTTGGCCATCAGGAGGACAGTGACGTCCTGCTCCTTCAGTGAGGGCAGCACGTCCCTCACCGCTTCCTCTAGCTCTGGAAATGGACATGCAGGAGAACCAGAACCACCGATTGAACAATTTTCAGGTTATTATGCAGATATTGGACCACTATCGGCCGTGAAAAATTAAACTTCAGGAGCAAAAACCATTATGATCGAAGCCAGCCGAAACCTATGGCAGGCTTGGCTTTGTAGGTTGTAATGTGTATAGCATGGCTGAGAAGATGGAGAATAGTAGTCAGTGAACTTTGGGGATTACTTCAGGAGACATGTGGTATTTTGAGAACAATGCGGTATTTTGAGAACAAAACCCGCGGTTTGCTTCACTGACTCATTTGAAAGATGTTTTTAGGCACCACAAAGGCAAACGTTGAGACCCATGAAAAACTATTGTCAAGCCACAAGTGAAATTCTTTATAACCTAAAAAAAACATCTTCATTTTTCACAGGCTTAAAAATTTAAGTATAATTACGGTTTAAAATAATTCACTATCAGTTTCTCTTATTGTTTATTGGACGGACGGATCCCTGCTGGTGCACATATGGCACAAATGATGATGATTGTAATGACGATGCAGTACATCGCTGTTTAATAATGAGCTGAACTCACATCGCGTGGGGTGCATTCGGGACAAATCCCTTTCCATCTCTGATTAAACATCAACTGTACGAGCCCCTTGGCCCACCTGAGATGGAAATACTCAAATTGCAATTTAATTGAAATAAAATCTGCACAGCATTCCATGACAGTTTCAAACCTAAAACCTGTTTATTTGGTTCTGCAATTCAGGTTGCAGCCCCATAACTCCATAAGGCACCACTGAGGTCCAAAACAACCAAAACCCCATATGATTCCCCAGGCGGGCGACACGTCTGAATAAAGCGCCCGACTGCCCTGCAGGTCGTCCATCACCCGCTGCGCGTCTTGCGTACCGGCAGCTGCGATCAACACCTGGGCCTTGCAGCAGTCGAAGCAGTGCAGCAGAGACTTGGTGCGGATGTTGTGATTGAGAAGAGCCACGGGAGAGCCCAACTTAGCCAGGGCCAGCCAGGTGAACATGAAGGCGGGCTCGTTGCCCATGAACAGCGCCACGGTGTCCCCGGGTGTGTAGCCCGGGAGAGACCGCAGCGCGTTGGCGGTTTTGTTGCTCCTGAGATCCGTGTACGCGTACGAGTGGCTTTCGCCCTCAAACGCGACGAAGATCTTGTGTGGGTGCGCGGCGGTCTGCTCCAAGAAGCGGTCCAACACAAAGAAGGGAGGTCTCCTCCTGCGCCTCGACGAGAAGCTCACTAGGATCCGCAGGAGATCCCCGAAGTACAAAAGATCCATCCAAAGATACGGGAGCAAAGTTCTGAGCGCGATCGGTACGATGAGGACACTTGCCAAAACCGCTGAAACCAAGTAGACCAGCATTGTGTTTTCTTCTGTAGAAGTCACGGGACGCGCGCACAGAAGTAGAAGAAAACAAGAGAGCAGCTCCGGGCTGCAAAATGGGGAGTGTTGTGGCAATAAGTGGGGCGGGGCATTTTTTTCTTCTTCAAAAAACGAGGTTCACTTCACGAGAAAGGGCAAATATTTGAATAATGCGCAATACAACTGATTGAAACGGGGCTTGTGTCTCCTGCAGCACCGTGTGTCCACGCGGTCCTTCATGGGCCCCTGAGGGCCACAAGGAAAATGCAGCTGAAACGTGATTTAAGCAACAACAGCCGGATTCTGCCCCACAAATATGGAACTAACACCAGACATCTGGGAGGAAAGTAGTAGTTTTAGTTTCTATTAATAGTATTTTTGCCTGTGACTTGTGGTGGCGTAGGAGTGTCCTAACATGGAAATACTTGAATGCAGTACTTGAGTAGATACTAAAACATAATGGCATTATTTCTGGCAATGGAAATGGGACCTCCTTAGATCACAGGTACAATTTAGATAACTGACTCTATCTGCATATGAAGGCCTACACAGACATTAAGACAGACAAACAAACACACACACAATATGAAGTTTAATCTTCAGGCGCATTTTGTGTCCATAGAAACATATTTGAAAACAGGGAATCAGCAGCTGTTCAAAGGTACAAACATCTGCCTACCGGCACCTTTATCAATCCCACAACAACTTTCAAAATACAATTTATATTGTTTGTGTAACAACTTAAAAACATAAAGGTGCAGTTAAATGGAGGCTAATGTGTCTGGCTATTTATTGTAGGCAACATCCTGAACTCATATCAGTTGTGCACTTATCTGCATTATTGGATGCTCTTTGAATATAAGTTAGACTCACACAGTTATCTTTGTGACCGTTGGACAAGCAATTGATGGTACGGAGCTGAAGGCGTCCTGGGTGCATAATCCACAAACCCCGAGCATCAGCCAGAGATTTCAGGTTTTTTTTATGAGAGGGCGGGATATCAGCGGTCATTGAGGTCCTTGGGTTGTGAAACTCTTGTGAGCACAGTCCAGCAGAGCATGTGGTGACCCGGCCCCATCTGTTTCTTTGATCAGGCCATCAACTCCTTTCCCACCCTTCGTTGGGCTTTGACTCCCAGTCTCCTGGATGCCATGTGCCAGAGCAATGTGATCGTTTTATACGTGTAACGTTATTACACCACGTTGGAGTCAAAAGAGTCCAATGAAGAACCACTTCAGAGGTTACTTAGGAGATGTATTGAATGAGCCCGTCTTCTTAATGCATTTTACCAGGGACCTTTTTTGGGTTCACTCAGGAAATGAATAAGAATATATATTACTCTTAGACATAATTTAGCAAATGTATACTTTAATGAAATACTGAATAGCCTGAAAAGGCTAAATTTACATGTACAACCTTTTTCTGCAGTGTAGCCTTTTCATTTCATTTTGCATTTCTTTACTGTTCCTTTCATAATTTATTCAGCAGAAATAACATTTCCTGAGTCGCAATTTAGAAGGATTTCAAAATTGTTTGGCACAATGAAAATCATTTTTCAGAGGTACGGTCCTAGGAAACCTTTTTTGCGCCTTGGAGGCCAGTTGATAAGAATTTGCTGGCGTCGGGGATCGTGTTTCAGAAATGCACCCCCCCCTCCTCACCGCACCCCCCCGACCAGTGACCAATAGTCTAAGAGGCACGTAGACCCGGCACTATAAAGTTGGCTTTGGGCTGAGGCGTCTTCATTCATGAGCAAACTTGGAGGTGGATCCTGCGCTGCCGTTTGATTCCACTGAGGCGTTCACTATAGTGTTGGACAATGCTGCGAGTCAGGTGTCTGAGAGGAGGTAGCAGGGGGGCCGAGGCCGCCCATCTGATCGGAGCCATGGTTGGTATTGTGGTGGTTTCATATCTTCTTCTGTTTTTTTCTTTCCTAAAGTGTACGATTTAAAAGAAGAAAAAAAATATTGGGTTAAAACAGCACATATCACCAGTAAGAGTGAATAAAAGAAAATACGTTCAACATTTTCTTCACTATCCGAGCTGTTTGTTTACTTGGAATCAGTTTTATTCATTACATTTTGTGGGCGTGTGATTGTGCATTGTGGTTGCAAAATACAATTCGTGGAAGAAACACTCAACTCAGAACTTACTGAAAGCATGGATTTGTTTCGAACTGCTGAGAGAGGATTTTTTTGGGGGGGTATTGAGTGACAGTGAACAGCTGTTTGCCACAGATGCGCTCCCAGACTCAGTGACACTGGAGCTGATCCTGAGTCAGCAGATGACTCTCTGGCTCGCTAACAACACGTGAACTTTAGCACCAAACAAGTCAGCCTCTCAGAAGCAGATATCTGTTTTACCTCTCAGCCTTTACGGTTTTACTGTGTTTGAATTGACCTCTGTGCGTATGAGGTGCCATCCACGTCATTCAATTCTAATTCCTCTCAATGTCTGGAACTAACATTAAATAATAATCAAGTCAACGTCAATAACAGGCACAACTAATTTTCTTTCTAACTAATATACAGATTGTATTAATCTATTTGAAAGTCTTCCTAGTGTAACTTCCCCAAACTGGGGGGCTGTTTTCTGCAGCAGAACATAAAAAAATCCCAACTTGTGCTTCATTTTGTTCCCCTCCCCTACTCAGCTCGGCCGGGCGGTGACCGGATGGGTGCGTGGGGCCTTCCAGAGCACTTCCAGTGCAGCAGCTGCACAGCCGCACCACGCTGTTGAACATGTTACTGAGCCTGTCCAGCAGGAGTGTCCTGTGTGTAGCTACAACGAATGGGACCCTCTCGAGGAGGTGATCGTGGGTCGTGCCGAAAACGCCTGTGTCCCTCCCTTCACCGTGGAAGTGAAAGTAAGGGCTGATGTCAAGAGGACGACTGTGCACCAGATAACCACACAATGCTCACCTCTGAACTGTGCGCTGTGAGACCACGACATTAACTCCATTGTTGTCAATTTGTGACCCTCTCGACAGGCTAACACATATGAAAAGTATTGGCCCTTCTACCAGCAGTATGGGGGCCAGCAATTTCCTGCGGACCACTTAAAAAAAGCTGTTGCTGAGATTGAGGAAATGTGCAATATTCTGCAACACGAGGGCGTCACTGTGAGGAGGCCGGAGCCCATGAGCTGGTCCGAGGAATACAAAACCCCAGACTTTTCATCATCAGGTAAAGAACAAGACAAATCAGAAGTATCCCTCAATCAGTAGCCTTTTGCATTTTGTTCCATTACACATATTAATGTGTAATGAAATGTTTGGAAAAATTGTCCAAAATGTGCGTGTAAAGGAGTTAACCGCTCAAAGGCAGTAATCCATGTAAAAACAAGTAGTAGTACAATTATGAAGCACCGGGCAAAAATACTGTTGATAGAAACTAAAACTACTACTTTCCTCCACTGTATTTATCTGACAGCTTGAGTTAGTCAGAACGAGTTCATATGGAAAAATAGGATAGACGTATATATAAAATACCATAGAAATCATGGTTCCTGATCCATATTTGGCTGGTGGCCCGCTAGATCTGGGCTGCGGTTGTGTACGTGTGGCTCCTCGGGACGTTTCAGATGTCTGGTGTTGTTCCATATTTGTGGGGCAGAATCCGGCTGGTGTTGCTTAAATCATGTTTCAGCTGCATTTTTCTTGTGGCCCTCAGGGTCCCATGAAGGGCCGCATTGACACACGGTGCTGCAGGAGACACAAAGCGGCTCGTTTACAATCGATAGGTGGTCAAGTTGGAACACAGCGACACATGCGGCTGCTAAACAAATTACATTTCAATCAGTTGTATTTACTTTCCATTTACTGCAACGTGTTCTTCTACTCCACCACAGTAAAGAGGAAAATATTGTCCTCTTTACTCCAGTCCAGTTTTCACAAATACAGTTACTAATCACTGAGATTAGTATACAAAATATAAAATTGGTTCATTAATTTTGTATTTTCATCAAATTAACCACGTAAAACTATAAGATGACCTCCTCAACCAACCTTAAAGTACTGTTCACTTGTTAATGCATCAATACTAATTGTCTAATAATATAACTATATAACTTTAACTAGGCCCTTTTCTATAGAAGAGTACTTCTTTTGATTACATTTATCTGATAATAATTTTACTTGTAGCCTACTCAAGTATTTTCAGAATACTTCTTTAACCTGCTGGTGACTTCTTCTTCTTTGTTATAAAACTGCTCAAATTGTGTTTGATATGGGATATTTGATGCATGCTGAAGGTGTATTGCTGGATGTGTTGCAGGCATGTATGCTGCCATGCCCAGAGACATCCTCCTGGTTGTGGGGAACGAGATTATCGAGGCTCCCATGGCCTGGAGGGCTCGCTTCTTTGAGTACAGAGCCTACAGACCTTTGATCAAGGAATACTTCAAAAACGGTGCTAAATGGACCACTGCTCCCAAGCCGACTATGTCCGATGAGCTGTATGATCAGGTGCGGCCTTATCTAGTGAGATTAGGACAGCGCATGTTGAACGCTTTGAAGAGTGGACTGTATAGGAAGGACTAATGTTTTCCACGTATAACGTTTTGCACTCGTACATAAAGATAAAGCTGCACTGTTTGGGTTCACCATATCACCACAGAGCTCTGCGGGTCACACCCTGATCAATTTAGTGTCAATCATTACTGCGTGGTGGGTGTTTCAGGACTACCCCATCCGCACAGTGGAGGACAGACACAAGCTGGCCGCCGAGGGGAAGTTTGTGACCACGGAGCACGAGCCCTGCTTCGATGCTGCCGACTTCATCCGAGCTGGGAGGGACCTTTTCGTCCAGAGGAGTCAGGTGTGGAGGCTGGAACACCAATGAAAGCGCCGCGTGCACAGTAACTGATACAAGTCAGCACAAGTTTAAGAAGACACAACTCAACCACTTTTTTTGTTCTCGCAGGTTACAAATTACATGGGAATTGAGTGGATGCGGCGTCATCTGGCTCCAGACTACAACATCCACATAATCTCATTCAAGGACCCGAACCCCATGCACATCGATGCTACTTTCAACATCATCGGGCCCGGACTGGTGCTGTCAAACCCTGATCGTCCATGTCGCCAGGTACCGCAGGACAAGAACCGGCTGCCTCTCAATCCTCACAGTGTCCTGTGATGCCCTCCTGTGGACGGAGGCTTTAACTCGCTCCACAATCACTTCTAATCTTTGCCTTCTTCCTCAGATCGACATGTTCCAAAAGGCTGGTTGGACTATTGTGAAACCTCCGACACCTCTTATTCCCGATGGTGTGTACTAAAACTCTAACATAAGGAAACTGTTTTAACTTATTCCTGAAAAAATATATTCCCTTTTCTTTGTAGACCACCCTCTGTGGATGTCCTCCAAATGGCTGTCCATGAATGTGCTGATGTTGGGTGAGAAGCGCGTTATGGTTGACGCCAACGAGAGCACAATTCAAAAAATGTTTGAGAGCCTCGGTGAGTTCCTAAATTTATTTTACTTCTACAGCATTTAAGACAGATGATCGGATTTTCCAAATGATCTGAATGAAAATACTCAGTATTTGAGGAATGGATGTGTTTTTGTTGCAGGTATCAAGACCATAAAGGTGAATATTCGCCATGCAAACTCCTTGGGTGGTGGCTTCCACTGCTGGACAACCGATGTCCGCCGCCGCGGTACCCTGCAGTCCTACTTCTACTAGCCGCGTCAGAAAGAGGCAGTTTTTATTGAGCTTTGAAGATTAAAGCGACAATTTGGAATCTTGCATCTACTATAATTAATGAATCTTTATTGTCAGTAAATTTTGTATGTACACATTAATCAGAGGCCTACTTCCTGCAAATTTTTGGGGAAAGGTAGTTGAAATTTGCTTCTTTAGGTGTCAACGCACTGCAGCTCAATGTCAAAGAGGTATACTGTTTAAACTTGCCTAGAACCAAATAACAAATAACACTAGGACAACATTTCTTATTATGAAGTTCATTATGGGAGATGTGTCATAATGCCCTAAATGAACTTGAATGAATTATTTTAACACTGCTGTACGTGCGGCACGCTGCCTTTGCAAGCAGCTTTGTACTGATTTATCCGCATATATCTACATGCATGCACACGTGCTCAACAGCAACAAGTTACTTTACTTCAATCAGTTATCTCAATAACAACTGCACTTCTGGCTCGGCTATTTGCTATGCGAAAGTCACCAAACAAGGAGAAAAGAAGCTACCTCCTCCTCATGGAAACGCCAGACACCATCTTTTTCCAAAGTTTTTAATCTTATTTAAACAAATGTAAAAAAAAAATTAAGTAGGTGATTAAACAATATAAATGTATTATCTCTAGTATATTGTTTTGTATAGATTTTAATTGATTTCACAGACAAAGTTATATTTATATTTTTCATACTCTTGATTGGATTATATATTTACTAAAGTTTGCGGTCCATCTCAGATATTGTGTACTTTTTTCCTTTTCTTCTATTGCAAATGCCAGTTATACTTGATGCTAGTAGTATGTAACTCATTGGCTGCTTCTGTCTGCAAAGCAAAAATGCCTAAAGAATGAAACGTGTTTTTTGTGAAGATGCTTTGTGATTCCTTCGATGTGTTGGTTATGGGATGTTGAAGTCTAAAGCAAGGGACGTTTTGTACGATGCAACATTATTAAATGTAATTAAATATAGTTGTATGTGTTTTTTTTTTTAAATATCACTATTTGTTATATGCAACACCTTAGTGTTTGTTAAGTGAAAATGTATTGACGCGGATCACAAATGGGTGAAAATATTTTACTTAATGAAAAGTATAAACACTCCAAGCTAAAGTGATATCATCACAAGTAAAAGTTCCGCAGTCAAAAGTTTCACCTGAATAAAACTAAAGGAGTATTATCAGCATCTATGCACTTCAAGTATCAAAAGGAAAAGTACTCATTACACAGAGTGACTTATTTCATTCATTCATTATTTGACTGCTTCACATTCTGTTAAGCAGATGGATGGATGCTTTTATATTTTTGACACATTTCATCTGAAACATAACTTGTAATTTAAGTAATCAAATAAATGCAATGTAAATATAAGAATATTTTCATGAGAAATGTAGTTGAGTTGAATAATAAAGTATCATAAAATGGGAAAACCTCCTCATATGGGTAATTAAAGTGGTGGCAGATACTCTTGTAGCGCATATTTAGCAGAATAGGTCAGTAAGAGTCACAAAGGATCTGTTCACCTGGTTGATACAGTTTGCATTCACTGTTCCACCTTTAGGTCTGTGAACATTGGCCAGGCTGCTACGTCAGCGGGAGAAATATTGCATCATATACAGTAGATCATTATGTAAACAAGTGCACTGCAAATAATAATAGAAAGGGTGACTGTACGTTAAAGATTAAAAAGTTGACTGATTCATTTATTCATTACTTTTGTTGAAGAAGAAGGCAGAGTCTTCAGATGGATTCTATCAAACGGATGACTTGAAGGCAGAGGTGCCATTTTCAGGTAAGCGAGGAAAGTAAAAAACAATTATTTTAATACCAAATAAATGTATTTTAAAGGCGTAATGAACACCCAATGAAGGGACCAGTAAATGACCAATGACAAGTGTGAAGATCTGTGTATCAAAGTATTGTTTGAATGTGCATGTGGTTGTGATAAAGTACTTCATGTATTTACTGTACGGTCTCATACGGTGAGGAGCGCACCTCCGACCAGATTAATTTCCTCTATTAAACATTAAACATTCCACTTGATCCTTGGTTCATTTGGTTCATTTGGCCTGAATCATGTGCAGTTCACAGGAGAATACACTACATGAGAACTATTTATGAATGAACTATTCTTAATCTCAAAATGTACCAATGGATATTATTAAAAAGATTCAATTTGCACCAAAGAGGCAAAGAACATACACAAGAATGTTCATTATTCTGATCCAGATCCTAAAAAAATCAGCCAACTCAACCTCTCAACAGTTTCTCAACCTTCCAAATGCTTCTGCGACTTCACGTGAGAAGTAAACACCTTCGTTTACTCCCTCTCAAACTCCACAATGTCCCCATCTCGATAGATAGCTGTAGTTTGAGTTCTGTCTCAACACTTATTACATATTCTTATGTACATCTTGCTGTCGCCCCCGTGGCTCACATCCTGTAGCTTCCTGCAAAGTATAAACACCTTGTAGATTCAGAACAATGAGACCAAATATATATATATATATATATATATATATATATATTTGGTCTCATGCACACGTCCCGGCTATGCGTGGAGTCTGCACACCAGCACGCTGCCTCTTTAACCGCTTCACCTTTTGTCACAATGTGGCCCGGGTCAGATGGTGCAGCTGTGGCCTGAGACTATCCTGCGGCTGCCTCCTGCGCCGATACGAGGCGTCCAGAATCCCCCTCTGGCTTGAAGGCGACTGCGGGTCAGCGACAGGTTCACCAGAGGCCACGTGGCTTCCCTTCACAGCTGTTCAGTCATCTTTCTTTTCCCCCGCCTGCTTCTCTGTAACATGTAGACTTCTGCAGATGGATTACTTGTTTGTACAGCTGCCTAATCACGTAATACTGCGGATGCCTCAACAGCTTCTCCGAGGGGAGAGCGGTCTGTGGGAATGAAACGCCAGTGGGAAAGCAGCCGCCATCTTCTCGTGTTGTCTTGACTATGTGTGACTTTATGTCTGAATTGGGTCCAGAACAGTCGGCCGGAGAGGATCCAGATGTTCAAAGCTTTGTTAGCTGGAGCGTTAAAAGATGGCCATGTTGTGGTAATAAACTAGAAAACGCAATAGGCAGAAAGGAGAAAAACCTTCAAGACTAATTGGAAACATCTTTCCAGCCCCGTGCACTCGGTCTTCAACGCAGGGTTTTATGTGTGCATCGCCTCGCAGGTTATTTTTAATTGTTTTCACAGGCTGGATTTTTCAAACCTTAACGAGAAAAGTGACCTTTAAGAGTAAAAACAGTTGACTGTTAACTGTGACTCTCATCTATATTCACTCATTTCAAAACCAAACCCTTTCTAATTGAAGTCTTGTGGTAAAAGTCACAGATTCCTGATGTAAATCAACAAACAAAACAATGTTCTCTGTGGAATTTCCAATTTGTCTTTTAAATGAGCATCTTCTTTCACAACAGCAGATACTGTCTTCATTTCCAAAATAGATAGATAGATGAAATAGATACTTTATTGATCCCTCAAAAGGGAAATTTTGGTATCACAGCAGCATGCACAGGGAAGAAAATAGAATAAAAAAATACACAATATATACAATATAATAAGATAGAAATATTAAATTATTAAATTAAATAAACAAAAAAATTCATAGATGTGATATAAAGCAGTTACTGGCAAAAGCTACGCTGCTCAATTTCCACTTATTTTTGCTGTCGTATCCAGGAGGTTTGTGGCAAATTAAAAAGTTACAAACTTTTAGTTACAGAACGCTGCGTCAATAAACACAATCGTATCAGGCAGAAATCTGGACATCTTGGGTAAAAAAAACATTACATTAGTTTTATTTGACAGAATTCAATGGTTTACTGTCATCACAATAAAACCTTCAATTTCCAACACAAATGAAACAATTATATGATAATTATAAGATATTTAAGTAAAACTTGTGTGGAGAGATAGCGAGATTTTTCCGCTCCTTAAATGAATGCTGGATATTTTATTACGGTAAAGTGAATATATCTGAAGGAAAACCCACATATTTAGCGTCCCCTTGTGGATCAGAACATACACGGAAGTAGACTTTGTGGCACTTTCCAGGAATGATGATGGGCAGAATGTGGGTGAAGTCTGTTGCTAAAACAAATGTGGCCGAAGAGGAACACGTTTCCTTTCTGGGAAGTTGTGGATAGATAATATAGATAATACAGTGACGGCTTTGGTCAGCCAGAATTATCTTTGAGGAGATAAAACTGCTTGTTTAAACTGCACACATCCCAGCAGATCCTCATTCTGTTTACTTTCAGCACATACTGCAGCAGTATGCATTTAATTGAGACTTACAACTTTGTGATAAGATTATACCTTGAACTTTGACCCTCTCGCTCATATATCCTCTTTCAGAGGATTGTGGGTCAGAATGGCCAGAAAAGCCTGGCTCGCCTGCTACAAAATGTGACCCGTTGCAGTAGGACATGATGCTATTCTTGACATACTGCATCTTTTCCTGGCCTACTAAATAGTTTTCTAGTGAAGGTATTGTAACCCGTAGCAAATAAGGGCAAAACCACGCCCCCGAAATGCCCCGATCCCCCTGAGTCAAACCGCAATCGTGCGATTGGAGGCCGTTGACTCTCATTCAACTGCAATCACGCAGACAAAACGCCAAAAATACTCCAACAGTAATCACCCTCTTTAGATGATCTACAATCGAACAATTTACATTTTGCACAGGAAGCCCATAAGATCACATTGATGCACACACACACACCTCGATGAACTTGTGGTTCCACTCGGAGCCCTCGGTTCTGTGGCGAGGATTCAAACTCAAACTGAACCTCATTTTGAAGAGGGATGAGGCATGTAGTCATGTGATGTTTGTTTCATAGTCTTTATAATCTACCGAGTTTGTGTTTTAAATGTATCTTGTGTATTTATTGTTGAGTTTTAGGTCCTTTAAAAGGCCCAGCTCACTATTTAATGAGGTGATCATCTCACAATAAATGCACGATGATTACCTCATTAAATAAATATTTAAACCACATTTCTCTGTCTATATGTATCCGTGGTTGTAATGACTGTAACCTCAGGCTTGTCTGTCCATTAGTTTTGTTTGATTGACTGTGTGGCTCCTGGTGTTCTGTCACTAAACAAAGACGCAGCGGCGAACATCAGCCATTCTCCTGTGCAGCTCCTTGCAAGATTTTCCTTCCAGGCATCTTGAGTTCCTGTTGCAGGCACAGAGGGAACGAGGAAGGTGACGTAGAACAGGAGGATTAACCGGCCTTTCAGTGAATAGAGCACTTGAGCTTCGTACTCGTTGACAACAGGCTTCTTCAGCGGAATAAAACATACTTTATATGCTGAGAATACATCAGTTTTCTTTCGGGCGTCTCCAGAATTCTGCAAAATAACACGGAAATGATTAAATTCAGCCGGGGTTGAGTAAGAAAACGCTCTTCCATCTGTCTGTTAAGAGGAAGATGCTGCAGGGAAATGCTAATGTTACATCCAGCTGTTTCTTTACTGCGTGCCAAAGATCCTCGCCAGTCAGAATAATAAATCACTAAATAAATTCCACCTGCCAAATCTAAGCTTATGCTGCTGAAGTTTATGGGACTGGTTCATCATGTGTTCTACTGGTTAGAGGGAAATGAAAGGTTTTACCTGATGAAAATTAATATAAACATTTAAAGTATAATATCAGATATTCAGACGTTTGTTCCATTCGAAAAAGCAATTTTTATTACAGTAAAAAATAAAAATATACTACAAGCTTAAGACAATATCATGCAAATGTTCATGTAACTCAGTACTGTTTGGTTTATGAATCTTAAACTACTGATGACAAACAGTAACATTTTCCAAAGGAATGTTATGAGGACAATTTTGAAAGACCCGACTGACACAGAAATGAACGTACGTTGTATACGCAAAACCTGCAGTAAACCAACCGCGTCATGGGTTTACCTTCCTACAGGTGACTGATAAAACACACCTACATGACAAAGTGGTCTGTCAGTGCTGTCTATAGAAACTTAAGCACATTTTCATGCAGTGAATTGCTTAAAACTCGATAGTCAGGGCATCTCTGCCTCTTGGACTCTGTTTATTTCCTTCTCAGTCTCTTGAAAGTCAGCTTTATGAAAGTACGACACTGTGAGTAATCCTTTAATTCCACCGTGTACACTGTACCACACACGCTGCGTCTGCATTGCACACTCGGTGTGCGGCGTGGGCTTCAGATGAGACGTGGCAGGTGACACAATGCTTGGTGATGCCAGTTCCACCTTATGGGGCGACGTTAGCGCCAAAGAAGTGTTAAAAACTGTGTTGCTATGATGTGGTTTGTCCACTAGAGGACGATGACAACTTTATTTCTATCAACTATCAAACGTTGTGATCGAGTACATATCTTGGTCCCAAAGAAGCGTTTTCTTTTGTTGTTTATGTTGTGTATTGATTTAAACAAATGGAAAGAGGAACATACTTAGTTGTGACATGTTCATGCTCCTACATTCAATCCACCAGCCCTGAAAAGTGGCTCTGATTAAAGATCTAGAAATGTCTCTGAGGTTATTAGGGGTGGAATGGATTCTATTTTTGAAACTATTTTGTTCTCGTGCTTGTTTGAAAAACTTAAACATATGAAGAGTGAGTTTTAAAACAGGAAATAGCATCTCGTGACACAGTTGAAGCCCCACAAGCAACAAATGTCTCATAGGCCTCTTTAACTGGTCAAAACAAAAGAGATAAGGACCACAAATGAATGCAAACGAAGTTACCATAATTACCAGCCGCAACAGCAACCTTGTTTGCCTATGCGTGTGTGTGTGCGTGTGTGTGTGTGTGTTGTTATGGTAAAATGGTCCCAGAAACCTTTACTGTACCAGGAACTACAGGAGAAGAGGTTCTCAGTACTTGGCCACAACATACAAGATGCAGACACAACACTTTAAAGGTCCGAGATTAAACTAAAGGCAATGGGGTGGGAAATAAAAGGGGCTACATTGTAGTATTGTGTCATCCTCTTTGTTGTGTTAAAAGTGTGAAATAAAGATAAATACATTTACGGTTACGGAGGCCGCTGGTGAACATAAAGGAGGTTGTAAAATGGGAGATTCTGAAAAGAAAAACAACGTCACTCGGAATAACAAACAGACAAATGCAATTGCTTTGAGGAACTCCAAAAATAGAGACGAAAATGTAATTATTAACTTAATCGATTAAAAAGCATCGGACGGACGAGCAATCAAAAAACTATTGGACCATTGGACCGGGTGAAAAACAGGAAACGATTTCTGATATCAGCTTCCACTCATATTGTATCATAGCAGACCGAATGAGATTTTTTTTTTAAACTAATTTAATTCATGTCTGTATGTTTTATATTTTTTGCTCCAATCAGGTGCCGTTTAATGTAATTTATTAAACCGGTTTATGCATGAAAAAAAAGAAGCGTTCCACTGGGCGTTCCAACGCGCGCACCTTCAGCCGTGAATTTAGAAAGCCTAACCCCCCCCGCCAGCTTCCACCCGGTTTACATACGTGCAACCCGCAACAAAAAACCCACCCAGCCGAGGCAACCTATTACCTGCAGCCAGCTCCGCGCTCGCCCGAGCGACTCCCTTTTCCTGCTTTCAAAGTTCCCACGCAGAGCGGAGGACCACCCAGCGCCGCCCCGCGCGCCGCCCCGCGCGCCGCCGATTAGCTGCGCGCGGCTCATTTGCATTAACGTCAGTAAAGGCTGGAGGTCAATCCTTGCGGGTGCTTTTATTGGATGTGCCGCTGTCAAGCAGCGCTGAAGAATTGGAAGGGCAAACGCCAGAAAAAAAAGAGAAGAAAAAAAAAAAAAAAGGCAAGAGAAAAGACAAGACACAAAATCAGCATTATGTAGCTTCAGTCCTGCCTCACCTCCGCCTCGCTCACCGCGGACAGTCCCGCCCGCCCGTCCCCGATTTCACACGCGACGAAACTTGTGGACACGGAGCGGTCCTTTTTTAAAAATTTATTTATTTAATTAATTCATTTTTTTTTTTTTTTGATTTTTCTCTGTGCCTCTCAAGCGACTGCATTCTCCAGAAGGCAGTACCTCCACACATCGGGCTACAACATGACAGCCTCCACATCCTTTCTCCCCTCCCGAATGAGAGCGCACCGCGGAGCCCGCTGACACCGTAGCCCGCTGCGCCCGGGGTTTGGACCTCTTTCTACCGGGCGGATCATCCTCGGCCGGCCAGCGGATGTCTAACCGGAGATTCTGCGCCAGCCGTCCAGCCGAGATTTCTCCGCTTCCCTAAAAACTGGCGAATTCGGTCGGACAAATGGAGCGCTGCTGCCGGGCTGCATCGTGGCATTATGTTCTGCGGGAGGGCGCCTGACATCGGAGCGACCGGCCACAATCGCACCCCGCGGTGAGGATATTTCAGCCTGTTGATGATGAGCCGCTCAGGACCGGAGCAAAGGGTCGTGAGAACCGCTTTATGGCCCGCGTCTCCAGCTGAAGTGGCCAACCAGATTGTTTAAGAGAGAGAGAGCGAGAGAGAGGGAGGGAGAGACAGCGAGGAGGGGAAGGGGGTGTTCGGGGGGGGGGGGAGAATAAAAATAAAGCATAATTTTGATGGCTCCGGGGTGGGGGAGGACGACTACGCATAAAACCCTGGACGCGCGTTATGGATACAAGTATCGCATGAAGCTGGCGGGGGACTGCGTGCGGTGTCTTCTGAGGCGCGGGCTACTGGATGACACTGAAGTTGAGTCGAAATGAGAAAACGGTGATGTGGTACGAAGACGGGAGCTGCAGAGAGGGATACAAGTCGCCCAGGGGGATCTGAGCAGCCCATCTGAGGAACCACTTGGACCCAAGTTTTCAAGGATAAGACAGCTGCTTCGATTAAAGACCTGCAATTAACTTCATGTGAAAAAGGAGAGGGAGGAAATCAGCTTCCTGGTCAGGGGGTGGGGGATAGGGAGATATATTATTCATGCCTTGTGTTGGAGCCATTGGAGGACCGGCTTCACTGTGGCCTAGATGATACATATCTATCTATTTATATACATCAAAATAGTAAACCTTCAGGAGGAAGAGCGGACCTTGACAAACAAAAAAGAAAGGGCGAATGACACTCGGGTAGCCTCAAAGTAAAGCACTTGCGCAAAAGGCTAAAGTGGGTTGAAGCATGGGCTGTGCTTCAAGTATTCATATCTCTGAAAGGGTGGGCTACCAAAGTGGAAAAGAGTCAGAGGATTCCCACTCACCCCAGCAGACTAATACCACTCAGCATCAAGGAAATCCTGCCTCGGGACTACCCCTAAAACCCACGAGCTGCAAGGTGAGGGAACCTACATTCATTACATGGACTGTGTGTGTGTGTGTGTGTGTGTGTGTGTGTGTGTCATGTGTTTTAAAGTTCTACAAAAGGCCCTCTTTTCCAGAATAAAAGATAAATATCTAAATCACTTGATGGTGTTTAGGACACCAAACAACTCTGCGTTTGTGTTGAGTACAACCGGCACAACCGGCCTGCGTTGCTAAAACTCACTTGAACCCAAACATTTCTATTTTCCCCACAACAATTAAACTGCGAGGACCTACGCCACGATACACACTCCGTTAAAGGTCGGGGGGGGTCACAGGCCTCCGCAATCTCGCGCGGTATTGTTCTCTCTGTAGATTTTACGCAAGAGCCACGATAAAGCAAACGTTTGGAGCGGTTTTCAGTTGCTTCTACTGATCTACATCAGCATGACCTTACATGATTGAAATGAAAGGAAAATGATGCATTTTTATAAAACTCAAATCGGACATTTTTGGCTTTGGCCTCTGCTGCACCATGCTACCAGCTCTTCTTCAAATGTGCTGAGTCAGCTTGTATGCAGGGACCAAATACGTTGCTTCTGATCAAGATAATTCCGCTTCTTGTGGTGATTCGTGTACTGCGTGAGAGGTCACACAAGTGCAACCTGCCACCAACAGGCCCGTGTGGGTTTGGAGGTCAGAAAGATGGAATTTGTCGCAACCGGACCTCAAGATTCTGGTTTTCAAACGACCACGTCCCATTTGTAGTGAAGTGAGTGTTCAAGCAATGTTGAGCTGAGAACTGTGATTCCATCTCTAAATGAAGAGTGATGATGCGCAGGCCCGGAGCAGCGGCGCAAAGGAAGCTCGCACTGTGTCAGCCGCACACGTCTGCGAACGTCGACAAAATGGGAAAAGTAAGCGCGATCTTGTGAATTCAGCGGCGCACAAGTGCGCCGGTTTCACGTGTGCATTTGTCCGACGGACCGCGGGCTATTTGAGGGACTCTGTCAAGCTGGATTTTGCGGCCAAATGTCAGTGCGAGATGCGGCGAGAAGTCAGCGTGACAGATGCCCCCCGTGTCAAGACGCCCACTGTGCCTTTGATTGAATTAGTCCCCTGATTGAGTTAGGCCAACGGTATACGATTCTCCATCGGCTGCAAATGGTTAATCCCTGTTCCGTGAGGCGACATCTTTGGCGTCCTCGCTCCCAGTGACTTTTGGTGTTACCACAGCGTATGGAAAAGTAAGTTCTCTTTCTTCAGAAACATTGTTGTCTCGGCTCTTTTAAATACTTCTTGCCAAAAGAGATCAATAACGTCTCTTCTGATATCTGTGGAATTGGGTCTGTTCCTGCCTCACCTAGATTTAATCAAACCTTTTGGGCAGCGCGGTCATATAAAATGCAAATGTCTTGCATATAATCGGGAACATACTGGTGAACAGAGACTTTGAGAGATGTTGTATTATTAGTACCGCTGCACCAGATCCCGACTGTCACATTTGTCTTAAGGAAAATACTAATGTTTCCATATTTTTGGATCGAATAATGAGTAAATGACATGTAATCAGTAATACAAATACTCATGTAGGAAGTATATTCGATCCACATCATCTCAAATAGTTGGCGTGTGTATAATTATTATGTTTTTTATGATGGTGTTTGTGCGTGTTTGTGCTCTGGCTTCCGTCACCTTGATTCTGAAGGGAGCGCACACATGCGCCCCCAAAGGATGACAATTTTCATCTACACAAACAGCAGGCAGTTGACCACAGTTAAGTGTACACATTGAACGTATTACCAAACTGAATAAAGCAAATCAATGCCTTCCTTATTTTTTTACGTGAAAGGCAGAGAGCGAGAGAGCGATCATGTGCAGTCGCCTACAGTCTGAGAAAGATTGAATAGAAGTTTGTGAGTGTGGTGTGAGGCTTTTTTCAAGGGTACGTTTCCATCTGGGCTGCTCTTGCGATGATAAGACTCAAGTACAAGGTCCCGTGATAGTTTTTTTTTTTTAGCATGTGTGTACGGCCAAACAGACAGAGAAAAACTTCAGCCAAACACAAAACCATTTATCTGGCCTTGACTTTTCCCGTCTGATTGCCCCCACTCAAGGAAATCCAGTTGCAACCCCCTCCTCCCCCCCCAACAGCAAACGTAGAATCAGTTTTACTGTTACCTATCACTATAAATGGACAAGGGCAATAAAAGGTGCTAAGCCTATAAGTACCTGGAGGGTAATACCACCTCGCTCGCTGCCGGAGTCCAGCCGCTCTGCATTAACACCTCAGACTTCCCCCATTAAACCCTCCCGTCCCCCAAAAATGACAACGCACACAAGGCTGCTTCTCTAGACCAAAGCCTTGGATGGGGAAACACTTAACTGTTGCAATAACTCATAGAACTTTTTTTTGGGGGTGGGGGGGGGCGAGTTTGAGGCGAGTTTTTGAGGGGGGTTTGACACGAACATCTCGTACGATACGTCGTACGCGTAGTGAAGATACGATGCACCGCTGACCTGGACGGCCTCTCCTCATTTGTCAGCTTTCTCTCCCGCTGTTTCTGTGTGTGCTCTCTGGTCGATGTGTGTGTTTAGTCTAAGTCGAGAGTCATTGGGTAATTTATTCCAGAGCAGGGCAAAAGCTCAGCATGGTGATGAATTAATCCACTGTGCCTTTTTTTTCTTTCTGCTGGCTGAGAGGACGGAGACTGATATTGGCTCTACTTTCTTTCATTCGGCTATCAAACTTTCTGAGCTTCCCCTCCTCGTCTGTTGCTTCTGCTCTTTAGATATTACCCTGTAGTCGTCCAAAGTTAATACGTTTATCTTCAGCTAACTGACGGCTGTTTTCCGTTGTCACTATCCCGTATAAGATTTAAAGTCCAATAAGAGCAGACTCTCTCTGCGCGCAGAAATGCCAACGTTCAGTTGACTCCAATGGCCCTGCTGTTGTCTTTGTCTGCGCTGATTGCATTAAGTGATGGACTTTGCTTATCTATAGAGGATGTCATGTGTATGTGAACAATGGTCTTCTATAGCTCAGAGCATGGCACGCTGCCACAGTTAGCCGTTTGATTCCCAACGTTTTGCTGCTGTTTGGCGCTTTGAACAAAAACCTACACGGTACATTTATGTAAAAGGAATATTTGGACACGTTTGCTTGTATGCTCGTCTTTCTTGCTAGATGAGAAGTTCACTGAATCTGTATCTGGACACAAATGGACATTTTTGTACATTTGTATTACTTTGTAGAGCTTTCGAGGCGCTGATAGGCAGACTTGCGTTTGGGACTGAGCTAGGCCTTCTGTTTCCCTCTACAGCCTTATGCTACGCTACGCTAGCAGCAATGAGAGTGGTATTTATTTCCAAATCCATTCTTGACTAAGACTTTAAACTTTTCAATGTAGATGACCCCGTGATGACATTCCAAATATTCTAACCTAGGATTGTTTGTTTTATTCAGTAATTCTGGAGGTTTTCCACACAACTTTAAATTCACTGACATCAAAAGAAACGTAACAAAATCGTGAATAGAGCCTATAAATATGACATTTGCTGTTTGTTATGCTTTTATTTAAACAATTCGTCAGCTGCAGTGTGACCCTGCGTTTCCCTTCCTGTCTGGAGTGTCTGCAGAGGCAGCAAAGGGGGGGATTTTTCTTTTTGCAATGTCATTTATCTCGACTGGGCCACGAGCAAAAGGAGTAGAGAAGAAGCGAGATGGGGCCCATGGAGCACTCGCAGTCGACTGATTGATGTATTGGCAGCTCCACAGCTTATCACCCTACAAGATGTTTGTATACAGCAGGAGATATCCACGAGTTCAGGGTGAAACATGACGTTAGTAGACTATTTCTTCATTATATTTCTTGGAACCCATCTACTCTTGAGTATTAGGAAAGCTCCAGCACTTGATGTAATGACACCAAAGTCTCCTGCTGCTGACCGCCTGCACGTTGATCCTCTGTAGAAATCAAATAAGGATAATATAATAAATCCCTTTGTCACCTTATAGTGGGTCTCTTCATCGACGAGAGCCTGCTCTCTTATCAGTTGTCAGTTGGGTGTATGTACTTGTGAAACAGAACCTCCCATTGTTTTTGTATTAGTCTTCACAAATAAGGCCACATTCAAAGCTTGTTCTGCTCCCCCTCCAGGTTAAGAAATCATAAGGTCAGCATGTGATAGTTTCATGAGATTATGGAAATGGTATTCTCCCAAAAAAAGGCACTACACGTGTTTACTTTGTAGCAGCGCTCTGTTCTCTTTCAGAAGCTCGTAGGAATGTGGATGAGCGGGATCCAGGTCCACTGGTGGCCTGTTCAGCTTCTCCTGGACTTTGTCTCCCCCAATTTTTTGGACTTTATAAGCTGTGAGGATCAGCTGGGGTGGGTGGGGGTGGGGGGTCACAGGGTCAGGCCGCTAATGTGTATTTCAAGTGTAGCAGTTGGGAGTTGGATGAGGGGATTTAAGAGTTTTTTTTTTAATGTAACTTGTGACTCTCTAAACAACTTTTTCATGTGATACAGCACCAAAATAGTAGCAGGAGATTATTTTGAAGTGAAGATCATCGGCGTTCCTACTCAAGTTTGAAAAATCGACTAAATCATCTTATCTTAACGAATACCCATTACAAACCCATTAAGTTTTTGTGCCAAACTGCCAAACTGCGGTCGCATTATGAACCAGACGAGCGTAGTACTGAAGTGATGGCGTTTGGTAAATCTAATTCAGCTAGCCGTGCACAACATTTGTTTGCACCCTATACGCTAAAGTAAGCTAAATGACTGATAATCATTAAACTCATACAGCTTAACAGCAGTCCAACTATAATCTGATGTTACATCATTTCTAAATGTCCACGTGTCAAATTGACTTCTGGGGCTCCATTGGTTTCTCTTCCCTTTACCTGTTGCAGTTGGTAAAAACTTCTGTCACCCGAGTGTTTTAGTCAGAGTTGAAAGGTTTATTTTTTCTTACATGTTAACGTACCCTTTAGATGCCACCGATATCATGCGCCTACCTTCTATACCAGGATCTCTAGAGGTCTTAATCCCACCAAAGTGTGGTTTTGAAAAGCACATCACGTACAGAACACGCCGTCATTGTTCCTCCCCAAAGTTCATGCGAGAGTGTCACAGTGTCGGTGTCCATAAGTCTTTAATCTCCTCCGCAGTAGAGCCTTGTGTGGCGCTTGTGGACTGCTGCGAGCGCGCACAACACACCGCGTTAACAATTTCAACAGTCATGGCAACACCGGCTGGTTACGGAGTACTTTGGCCGTTTTCACGCTCCGTCACACCAGCTCCTTGCAGCCAGAGCAAACTAAAGAAAGGTTGTGTACAGTGCGGTGGAGGCTTCCCGGGGCAAAACTGACAAAGCACCACATTTCTTTTTAGATTTAGTATTCAAAGGTAGACCTGATTTCACTGCAAAATGGAACTGAAACTATTCTGGAATCCAAAGGCTCCAGAGGCTTTGACTTCATTTTCGCTAAAGCCGCACTGAGCAGACAGGAGACTTGCTGGATTTAAGTGGACGGCCTGCAGCGTAGTGGCTGTAGTAAACACGCTAGACACTCATTCAACCGCTGGACGCCGCGTTATGCCAGCAGAGCTCGTCTCCTTCTTTTGTTTTGATGGACGCAGCTATGACGCAAAGCTCTCTTGAGTGCGTCCTGCCTTTTGCTCTGAAGATGTACCGTGCCCTTCAGTTGATTTATCCCTTTGTGTTTTTTTTACGGGGAAAAGCACAGATGGTGAGCGTTGTTCCGCTAGTGGGAAGTAGAAATAAAAGTGTCATCGCAGTAATTTAGTACAAAGCTCAACTTAAGTTTTAACAATATAGTTATTGTTAAGTTAATCAGTTCCCCCTGTTCTTTGCTTTTTGACTTTTGCTGCTGCAAAGTAATGTCCGAAATCATTTCTCAGTGACGTGCAATGTGATTTTGTGAGTCACACACACACAGGAAGTGATTCAGTCTGCATCACTTAGTTGACTCATAATTAGGGTTAACTGTGTTAATTCACATATATATATTTATGTATGTAAAGTAATTACATACATTAAAACCGCCTTCTACCCACTGATTTTCCCCAGGTCTAAATATTGTGTCCAATATAATTTGGTCAGTTAAGGAAAGAAAGTCTTTTATTTTGAAAACTCATTACCACTTTTACATTGTTTTGTTGTACAAGGTTTCATGTGAATATGCGAAGAAGCAGATCTATTAACTAGAAGGTACTTTAGAAGGCGGGCAGGAAATGTTTCAATGGAAACTATGAGTAAGTGTACCATTTTAAAGTAATTGAATAGAACACACTTTGCCTTTGTGGAAGCGAGTCAATACTTAAAACATTCCTGCACGTCTGTCAAAACTGCTTGCGTCATTTATTGTACCTCAACCTGCCTGATTACATTCCTTCCAGGTCAGTGGTTAACTGTGTACTCTGTAACCAGAATAACTGCTTGTAACTATAGGACATGGTTGTCTGTATATGATTTTCTCCATATTATTCCAGCTAAAGTTTGCATGCAGTCAGTATAGTTAAAAAATATCAGTTTACTGTACAAAAGCAAATACTACAAAATGCCAAGTAACCAAAAGGTGGAGCTTTACATGGTCTTTTAATTGTTTGTATTGTATCTATATGGAGGTTTTTCATAACAGTGCTACATCTCATCACTCTCCTACTGTCAGCATTGCAAAAAAACAATCCCTCACGCCTCATCCCTTCGACTGTCTTTTTGCATTCGTGTCGTCCTTATTCAGCATTCAATGAAATTAAGTTGTGATGTGATTGTGCAATTTTATATTTTTAACAAAACACGCGTAATGTGAGATACTACAGGTGTCGTGACAGTAAAAGAAAGAAGATTTTTAGGTATATCCATAAACCTAAAAAACCTAGTTTGATTTCTCATTGTTGCATATTGTTCCAATGCTTGGTTTAAATTATTATTGAGTCTGTGATTTTACTACTGACATATTTTATTTATATATTTTTTAAAAACTTCTTGTAAAATAAAAAATAACTTTACATGTCAGGGTTAGTATTGATGCATAATGATGTTGGAAGAATGTCAATCTTACACGCAGCCAAAAACAGTGAAGTGTGTGTGTGTGTGTGTGTGTGTGTGTGTGTGTGTGTGTGTGTGTGTGTGTGTGTGTGTGTGTGTGTGTGTGTGTGTGTGTGTGTGTGTGTACACACACACACAGTATTTCCCATTGAAACCCATGTGGCTTTAATTACCTTTTTTTGTAAATTCATGATCTTGGTTAGTTTGAAAGTTAAGATCATTTTAATTTACTTTTAATGATTTTCAGAGAGGGTTCAGTGGTGTTCAGATGTCATCGAGGATTTAGTAAAGTTTTAATTTCACAATTTGACAGCCAGTTGCTCATACAATTCAAACTCTTTGCTTGCTTGAATTTCTTTTAACATAAGACACGAGTTGCAGTAGCAAAGAGAAACATGATTTAATATAGTTTAATGGCAAATATTACATTTATTGACAGGAGGATCAGAATGGACAATTTTAGTTTTTTCACTGCGGAGGTTTTTTGTATACTGCTGTAAGCTTTTATTTTCATAATGTATATTTGTAATATTTTTTCTTTTAACACAGGGTGACGTATAGGTAAAAATCTTGAAAGTTTGAGTTTGTACAACCTCCTGAGTGTGTGTTTGCATGCAGTCATAACAACCGTGAGTGTGTGTGTGTGTGTGTGTGTGGGGAGGGGGGGGAATCAAGTGAGGTTTGCATGCCAAACCAGGCGCTCCAGCTCGTGTCACACTGATCCCTCATGCAATGCTGACATCATTGCCCCTGTTTTAGCAGGTGATGGGAGGGGGGAGGCGGGGGGTCCGGTGTTTATCTAATGCTCTCTCAGCCCTCTGAAGAGGCCCGGAGAATCGTCTATGATATTTTCAATAAACGCCTAAGCTGTTGTGGAAAGGTGGCGTCACGCATGGTTGTAGATAGAGAAGGTCGCCCCAATCGTGGGCATGTTGCTCATTGTAATCTTCTCTTTAGGCCACAGGCCTGGCGAGGTAGTTTAGGTTGTACAACTAGTTACTGCAACACAGTTACGGAGCGGCCAATAACCTCTTCTTCAGGCCCAACGGTCTCCTTGTTTGGTGTGTGATTGGCTTGTTGTGTATTTGGCCGGACTGAGAAGGAGTGGCTGACTGCAATGGGAAAGGTTCCCGGTAAGATTACAGTAGGCCGTAGTGTCACTGGTGCAGTCAGTGTCCCACTTAGCCTTACCGAGCGTGCTTGGCTTGTTATTGCTCTATTGGCCTTTGACCTTACCTGGAAGCACCTAAGAGAGGAAGGACTCTCCGACTGCACACAGCCTGATCCACAGTTGTGACTCACAGTGCAAAGCGCCGGCATCGATGGCTGATAAAGGCACAGGGACGCGGTTAAAGAAAAATATAAACAACTCTTCTTTGATGTCTTTTTATGCTCTGAAAAATCCGAACATTTTCATATTGAATGAGAGGCAAATGGAAGCCGAGCAGTACGCGGGTCTGCGGGGACAGTGGTGTTGAAGGAGGCTGCAGGGGGCAGAGCAAGAGGAGGACGTTTTAGTGAGGGGCTGCTCCACAGCCCTGCGTGGATTAGGATTGTGCAGGTCTTATAGGGATTTCAGGGTAATCTGGATAAGGACAGAAATACCTTGAAGGTGAACATTGGAGAAAGTGCTTTGCTTCTTGCGGATCTTTTGATTAATTTAGTCACACTGGTTATGCGCACAGGAGGCGGCTTGTTTATATTACATTTTAAAGCTACGAAAACAGACTAACTACAGACGTGTGTAGAAGTCACCTTCCTGACGTTGTGTCAAAGACTTTGATGGGTTTTGATGCAGTTATTTGCTAAAAAGTACCGCGCTAAGCTAATCAAGGCCTGTCCTGTCTTGTAATACCACCTGTTCCCTGAGAGGCGATAGAGAGTCAGAGATGGTTCATGTTCCGTGTACGTTTTGATAGTTTAACAGTTTGTATTGGATTAAAGCAGTTTCACACTCGTCTCCCGGCAAAGCAGACTTCTATCGACAGGAGGGATTGTATGAAAACACAAGTCAGACCCGTGCCGATGAACAAACTATCGGTTACTTGAACCATACCGCCCCCTGTTAGCGGACATGGTTCTAAACTATGACAATGCCATTTGTTAGTTTGTTGGTTTGTTAAAATGACAGTGTTGTTCTACATTGAGCTTTTCATTACCCTGCTGTTAGTTGTAGTTATCTTTCTTTCAATAACGTAATACGATTGTATTGACCCGCTAGCAGTAAAATTCTGCATCCTGTTTCTTTTAAAGCGTGTGTTTAGGGATAACGCGAGCACTTTGAATGGGCCACTCTATTGATCGTTTTCAACTCGGTTTGGAGACTTTGAATTTAATAGCAAAAAGCCTGTGTTGCAAATAGTAGGTGTGGGAGTTGAAATAAGTTGCATTCAGGAAGCAGAGGAGGTGCATCGTGGGTTTTGGGGCTTTACTCGGGACCACAAGATTTTTAAAACAGCTTTCTTACAAGTTCCCTAACTTGATGGAGGTGCAAACACAAAGGACTGCCTTAACCTATGACATGCTCCTGGATGCTGCCTCCCATCACCGTACCGCATCAGGAAATCTACTACTACTAAAACTACTCCTCAAAGAGAGATTCAAAAAAGGTGTTAGGATCATACACTGGAAGGAGAAAATGGGGAGAAGTGAGAACTTTTGATGAATACAGCCTATTAAAATCTTTAGGATGGAAAGCACAGAAATCCCACCTTAAATTTCATCACCGCAGTTTGGCAGTTAGCTTACATGCAGCGGCGTCGCCTCCATGTTTAATGAGTGCGTCTCTCCCCTGCTCCTGCTCGTCTTTACATACCCCTGCGGGACCAGCGGGTGAGCGTCTCTTACCCCCCGTCACTTGGCTGCTCCACTGCCGGGCCTCCGTTGCTCTCCTTGGCACACACGCTCTACGCCACACATGAGGCCTGCACAGCGCCACGAGCCGAGCGAACCAACGCGCCATGTACTCTGATGTCACAAGCGCTTAATGCCAAATGTGAAAGCGCATTATATCTGAGTGAAAAACTCGATCACAGATTTTCTCTAGAAGCGGGATCAAATGTTTTAATATCCATTTCCAATTATTCCCTGGTGAACGATGAAAAAATAAAAACTGATTGCTGAACTGCAGCAGTTAAAGTTGAAGTGGAGGGGCTTTTGTGTGATATCCAAGACGAGTCATGCAACACCAGTGAGAAACCGGGACAGGTCACCAAGGATGAAGTAACCTATCCATTTTCTGCAAACTCTGTATTTTTAAACCACGGACGTCATTCAAGGGCGTTTGGGACCGAATTCCAGGACAAGTTCAGTCTCCTGTGAGCTACTTCGTGTGTGTGTGTGTGTGTGTGTGTGTGTGTGTGTGTGTGTGTGTGTGTGTGTGTGTGTGTGTGTGTGTGTGTGTGTGTGTGTGTGTGTGTGTGTGTGTGTGTGTGTGTGTGTGTGTGTGTGTGTGTGTGTGCGCGCGCGCGCTTGTATGCTAGAATTTCCGCACTATCTGGTGAGGTAGGAGGGATGTCACTGCAGACAGAATAAAGGTCAGGGCGTACTCTGGAAGCAGTTCACAAAAAACAATGCGCGTGTGTGTGTGTGTGTGTGTGTGTGTGTGTGTGGGGGGGTGGAGGCGGGGCGCACTTTTGACTGATTAGAGATTGCTGTATTTGGGACAGTTAGCGAAATAAGTGTTTATTGGGGCTTATAATGCTTCTCTGAGTTTGCTCCAGCTTGCCGTGTTGCAGCCTCTGGCTGGTATTCATTCTCTATGTGTGTATTCTAGTTAGTGGCAGAAGCTTGTATTGCCAGCATATTGCTTTTTTACCCAAATCGCCAAATTACTGTTAGTAACGGTAATAAGTACTTTAGTTTCTGAGTTATAAATAAGAATAAGTACTTATTACCTATGTAATAACCCAGAAACTGAGTAACATCGCTGCGTAACACTGCACATCTGGAAGATAATCCTGGAGAGCACAGCCATCACGGTTATATTGTGCACCTCAGGGCCATCGATTGGGGACATAAAGCTACAGTTGGGCAGTTTTTAACTTTGCAGGCTCATTACTGATTGGCTCCCCAATTGTATGTTTGGGTTTACCTGGCATATTTTGTATCTTACTATATATATAATTAGTGGTAGTTAGTACATAGAGGACTACCTTTTGTGGCAAGTCTTGGTAATATTATTTATAACACATTTTTCTATCCGCTTTTTGTCATGATGTCCAGTAGGATGCTTTCCCCAATTTTTTTTTTTATAAAGCACTTCTACAATGCAAAATTGAATGCAGCACAAAGCAGGGCTGAAAGAATTAAGTGATTAGTTTATTAGTTGATTGTCAAAACTGCTGACCTATTTCCAGTCAATCGATTAACTGATTGTATCTATTTTCTTCGAAAATACCACTTATAGTTCTCTGCCTCTCATGCAGATTTGTCTGCTCCACATTGATTTGTATAATGTAAACAACTTGTATGATGTAATTATTATTCACATTTTTGCTCACATTTTACAGATTAAATGAATAACTCAGTAATAGTTATTTGTTTGCTTATACCAATGGGAATGATTACAATAATTAAATGAGCATAAAAGAAGATTAAATGTAGGTGATTTCATTTTTAATTAATTCAGAGATGTTTTGAACATTATTGGAAAGGGAAATAAGGTAATTTGTTCATCACATGACATTGCATCTGACACACATATTAGGTGACTAAAAATATTTGAATCTAGTTTTCACATTAATAAATATTAAACATTTCTTCCAGAGCGTGTTCTTGACCGGACTTTGTGGTTCCTGTTACAGGAGGTCCTTCCTCCTTCGGTGTGCCGACACAGAGGCAGAAATACAGAGAATGCAGGGATGTTCTGGGGCAAGCCGATCCACAGTGGCCTAGTTTCCTTCCCTCATGCCAGTGACTCAACTAAAGTCTTCTGCCTGGCTGACTGTGAACTTGGTCTCCATGGATTAGACATGAGAACTGAGCCAGAACACACAGGGTCGTTTTTCCAAACAAATGGACTGCAATCACATCAACACGTTAGATATATTTTTATTTAGGTAGCGGATGGTGTTCTTTTCTTTCCGTTCTTTACTGCAGAATAATGAGACCGGATAGAAGCCTATGAATGCGAGGCTTTGAGCGTAATATAGAGCGCGGAGGGCAGATATTGAAGAAAAGGAAGCGCTGACGTGGGTTGTTGTGTTACTGTCTGAACTTCATTACTGACGATGTAAACGTAACAGTTTCATGCATCTACTGGGATTACATTAAATCCATTCTACTCCAGGCTCTAAATGATCAATTCTTTGGATTTACATTGAAGAGTAACGCTATTAAACCCCTTCTAGGAGTTTTTTTAAAAATAACTGCACATTCAGATCTAAATTCTAGTACATAATTGTCACTCCGTTCAATCATCATTGGCTTCACACTGGGCTGAAAACCAAATGAGGGTTGGAAGATAATGAAATAATGATGCATCTGATTTGTTTAGCCTAAAAAAAATAACATGTTGTACTTTTGTAAATTTTGTATTACAGCGACGGGTGTCCTCTTCTGTGTGTAGGACTGGAATGTAGCTTACAGTATGTACTGCACATAAACTATACAGACACACAGAGATGGGCATATTATGTCATAAAGAAACTTAACACTGTGATCTAGTAAGTATGTGGCCCGCCAGACTGGCCAATGTCAGAGCGGAATAAGTAGGCCAGCATGACGTCTGTGTAATGTACAAAGAGCTCTGGTGAATCCTAAAGCCCAAACCTGAATGCTGCAATACCAAATTGTGAGAAAACGGAAGATCCAGAAAAAAGCATTCCTGTAAAAGTCCTATATTTTTAAAACAAAATTCTTGTATTTCATTTTGTTACATTTTCTGCCACTACTATTTCATATTTTATTTTAATTGAAGTTAATCATAGTTGTCATGATGATTGAAAGGTATTTTGTATCAAAATATTTTTTAATGCATGTTTGTCTGCTGTAAGTATTCACCAACTGAGAACTACTGTAACGACCACCGTAAAGGAATAACTTATTTATGATATAGTCTTCTACATTAGTACATAGCTGTGCTTGATGGAGGTTTGCTATCCCAGCATGCATTGGGTGAAAGGCATCCTGGACGGGTTAGCTACTTGTTTTTGCAAAATATGTTGAGGGAATTTTGGCAACTTGGAACATGAACAGATTATAAATTAGTGGTCCAAGATAACGGTTGTCCCACAAAACATGTTCAAATGATAATTTTACACTCTTGTCTAGAAGGCTAATCCAAAACCAGGGGAAATCATTTTCCCCTTATTGTAAACTACATTTGGTGGAGTGTTTTCCAGACTGGACGTTGCACGTTTGAAAGCGCATTGTTATCGATTGTTTCGGCGCGGCTTCACGGACAGCAAACCTAAGTGGCCACACATGAAAGTGAATCATTCCATTTGATGTCACACACACAGCATGGGCAGCTCGCGCTGCTGTCCGAGTGGCTCAGCGTGTGGTGAGGCCGATGTGTCACTCGGTGCCATTTAGCCCATCGCTGAGCTCGGTGTGTCTGAGAGTCACTCCGTCCGTCTGGTACACCGTGTGCGTCCGCACCTGTGGCTGTGGCCGCTCTCCTCTAATCACACCTAATGAAGAACATTGATTCATCTCCATTTGATTTACACTTTTAGACAGGAACACAAACACGCGGCAACATTGTTGCGGCGTCATCAGCTCTGCATATAATACTCCACTTAACCACGTGAGGAAAAGTTCTACGTTGGGACAAGCTGAGGAATAAGTGGGACCAGAGAGTGGGAGGTGGACAGAGAGTGAGGGATCTTGTTGGTGAACCGCCATGCACGTTTTCCCAAGGAGCAGGAGCCGGCATCCCAAGATCCTCTGCATCCTGGTCCCGGCTCTCGGGTGGAGGAAGCTGTTTACGCTTTCTATCTCTCACTGCTGACGTCTGCGCACCGAACAATGTCATCCAATTTCCTGTTTTTCACTTTAGTGGAAAGCCACTCTCCCATGTGTGTGTGGTTCGTTTCAGCGTGAGACAGAAAGGCCGGTCGGCTGGAGGAGAAGAGGAGGAGATCCATAGGGCCGGATGCAGTTGGAGCAGGATAAGGGCTCCGAGGCAGCTCCGCTGTGTAAATGTATTAGGTGTATTGAATGAGAGTAGCAGGAGGCTGCAGACTGTCCTGGATGCTGCTGCAGATGACTCCAGACACCCAGCAGCTCTGATGTGGTCACATTGGCCTGAGCCCGGAGCAGCGGGGTAATATCACATGACATCAGACCGTTTGAAGCTGTCAGCCTGGAAACTGTCACCTCACGGATTGACCTTTTTGAGTTTTTTTTTAGTTTTTTTATTAGGTCACGCACAAGCTTTTAGGTTTTTTTGAATTACGGCGTTTAAAATGATTGAATGTTCACTGGTTTCCCAACCAGGCAAAGCAGGAACTGGCCCCAGACCTGTAGCGGGCCCGGCTTTCCGCGTGGACGTGGGCGGCTTGTTCTATCGAGTTCTAGTTGAAAATCGTTCTGAAATTCAAGGTGTCTGCTATCAGGTACATTTATGTAATCACACTGGCCCATTGACTCTGTGTTTAGCATCCCTTCAATGCTACGACTCGTTGAGTTTCTCACAAATTTGGCATGTACGCATTTCAAGTTTGGTAAAATGTTTCTGCTCACAACTCTGGATCGTTGATTTGACGAGATCATGTGAGCTTGTTTCAACCTCAATGACATTAACCTTTCTGACAATACTTACACTTGAGAAAAAGAAAAGATTTTCATAAAAAAGAAATCAAAGTCCCGCTCTATGAATTTAGGGACACTTGAGTGTTGCTCTAGGACCAACTAAGCTTTATGGGGTCAGCATTTAGAATGTTACAACATAGTTGAGACGTTTCATTTATGGTTTCTTTCAGACAAATGGTCACTAACTAATTATTCTAAAGTAACGTCTACATATGTAGACTTTTTGCAAGTTTGTTATGTAAGTAAAACTAACACAACTATGGCTCATTTTTGTACCACAGATGGGGAAGTTTGACCCTTTTGAAGATGCCGTGTGGTTTGTGTTTATAAATCAACAATTTTATAAATAATGATGTTTTAAACTTTGCGCCACTGATACAAATGATGCCAGAAAGCATCGCATTCAACTTGGGCTTCTGGACGTTGTGCCCTGCTGCTAGTAAGTGGCTCATGTGAACAAAGAGGGATCCCAGTGTGACTGGTACAACACGGCAGCACATAGCATGAGGGAGGGCCAAGGGTTACGTAGGCATACACACCACGTCCGTACTCCTCGCCCGGCCGGCCTACATGCTCACTTCCCCAGCTTTGTTTGCCCCTGGTCCAGTGCCAGCACAAGGTTTGCGGGATGCAAATGCTTGGCTGAGTGATTCATTTCTGTGTGTGCGTGTGTTTACTGTACAAGAGGAGTGCGTCGCCCGAAGAGGCTGGCAGACTGGTTCAGGAGTGCACACACACACACGTGTGTGTGTGTGTGTGTGTGTGTGTGTGTGTGTGGCGCGCAGGCAGGCAGGCTATTCTAGTTACACAACCTCAGCTGCAGTTGCGTTGGTTGTGTCAGTGTCAGTTACAGAGGGAAGTCTCGCCGTGTCGGGGCAGAGCGCTGCTACAGCCGGGCCTCAGCTCGCTGGAGGCTCTGCGGCTAAACGCCGTACGTCGAGAACCCGACCTCGAACTGGCTCACCTCTAAAAACAAATGGCAGTGGAAACTTCGCCGTGCGGTACATGTTTGGTGCGGCCCCTATCTGTGACGTTTACCCAGCAGTAGTCCGTTAATGAGTTTGGCTTCACCTCCATTGGAAAATGATGGGATGGTTTGAATGAATAAAGCTGAGTACCGGAGTTATTTGTTCTGACACAAGTGGTCCGAGTCATTGAAATCACATCCGACAACAGGAAAACTGGGTCTTGCTTGGTCAAACGCTTTCGGAAAAGAATGTGGCATTTCCATATGTTGGTCCCTATTATATAACCACACATGCGCGCGCACACACACACACGCATGCTGGCTCTGGAGGGCACATGAGCCCGTCATGTGACCAGCTCCTTGCGTCTCCGACGGATCAGATGATCACAGAGCATCAGCTTGTAGCCATCCTGATGCCACACTACTTGTTTGCGGACAGCTGCAACAAACGGCCCAGTGTCATGATGACGTCAATTAGGACACAACGGAGCACTAATCAGCTTTTTCCCCCCCTCGCCCCCCTTTTGTTGTTTCAATGGAGCTTTCAAAAAGGCTTACAATTTAGCAAGAAGTGATTTACTGCTGCTCGGCACGCTCCTCTCCTCTAAAATTCCTCTCTGTATTCCTCCTCACATGTGTAGATTGTTTACGGAGAAGAGGAATTCTAGAGGGATGGCGGTCCGTGAGGGGCTTTGTTGCTATGGTAACTAACCCCTGAGCTGGGTTGCATTTAGCAGGAAGGAGGCTAAATTATTTGCAGACAGAAAAGAGTAAACTTGTACGTCAGTATCTTGCTCAACAATGAAGAAACAGTCTCTGCTGCAGCAGCACTGCCCGGCTTCCCGGCGTGTGCGTGTGCAGCTCAAAGAACTGGCTGCTCTAAACGCTAATCAAGACGCAGCGTCATACTGTTTGTACGGGGATCCGAAATTTGTGGATCAAATCGCACTATGCTGTCCTGTGGAACCTTAACTAATAGAGTGTAACATGCTAGGATACTTTACATTTCTGTGAATTGATACTTGTGTGCTCGTGAATAACCCAAAGCTCACTGCATGCTTTTACATACTGTGTTGAAATGTTGTCTGAAACTGATTTTGTTATTGTTATTAATATTACTATAACGCACGTTAGCGGTGGGGTCTGATGCAACCTGAACAATGATGAATCAAACTCAGATATGAAATAACTTTTCTTCTAATACTGTATTCTTCTTCTTGTCTTTCAGACCACATTAACAGAGGTGCAATTTGGACCAATGAAGTTATTTAAAGACCCACTTCAGGTATTGTAAAACGATACCAACCATCGGAATGATTGATTGTGGTGGTGTGTGTGAATGCATTAAGGCTTTCCATGGAATTTTTATGCTCGTATCATTTAGGGGCTTTTAACCGCGCTGTGGAGCTAAACTTTGTGTGACTGTCAATATTTGGTAGCATATTCCATTATTAGCATATAAAAACGTCACCTACTTGTGTTTGCAGTTCAGACTAATCTTGAATTTCTCAATGATACCACACCTGAGTGAGAGATAAAAGGACCCGCGCAAACATTCAAAGAAGAGGAAGAAAAATAAATGTTACTGGAAGAATTGTGTGCTATGCAGCCCAGGGTTGTCCCGGCAACAAGGCCAAACATTTATGACCAAGAACATACCATAATGAACAATGCACGTTATGGAAGAACGGCACAGAGGATCCATGGAGCAGTTTGCACACTGCAAAGAGGACATTCTCTGACGTTCAATGGTTCATTATGCAGTTTGGTACTGTGCTAGTTCCTTTGGCATGCGCTACTGCTCGTTGAGTCAAGAGTTGGAGTCTCGGAAAAAGACGCCTTTTGAAAGATAAAATGTATTTTGATAGCCTACAAAATTTCATTTTTGTTTTGATAAACTGTTTTGTACATCTTTTTTTAAACTACAATGACAAACTTTTGTTGGTACCAGCTGCCCAAATGTGAAGATTTGCTGCTCTGCCTTGTAGGCACAGTCCTAGAGGTCCAAGCCTCCTTCATTCACCATGAAAACTACGATTTTTAAGAAGCCTCGAACGTAACATCGCAATGATGGTCAAAGGAAAAGCAATGCACTAGATGTCCTGTAATTTACTGCCACGGGCTGTGCTTTATTGTCTGATGCGCTCCAGTGTGGCACCGGTAGGAAAGCGAGGTAGAGAGATATCCCCTTCCTGTTTTTGTCACTCACAGCTGATCCTGACATGCCCTCCTGCTCTCCACTCCTCCTCTTTTCTCGCGGCTCACACGATCTGGCCGAGCCCTCTGTGTTTCCAACAATGATGTTCTCGAGACCGAGCGAGCAGACCCCCCCCCCCCTCCAACACGCTGTCACTGAGCCTGGGTGCCTGGTCTGAGCACGGACACCTGGAGAAACCTTATCTCGGCCTATACAACCCCTCTCTACCCCCACCTCTGCAGGGAATGTTGACTTTTCTACCAACATCCCAATGTGGAATTCTGATCTAATTCCCTGTGTGTACTGGACAGAGCTGCAGGAGTCAGTGGCGATGTACTTATGACCCGGAGACGTGCCGCTGTGCGTATGCTGAATGTGGTTTGCATTAGCAACGCCCCTCACAGGCGTAAAGGCTCTGTGCTTACTGCATACTGAAATAAAGCCACACTGAATAAAAACAACCATTACTCTGCAGTTTTCGACCAACAGAGTAAAGGCTTGTTTGTCCTAACTACATCTTACAGGCGTGATGCAAACTCAAGTGCGCATAACAAACTTCTCCTTCCTCACGTTCATCCTGCTCCCTGCCAACAGTTGGAGATGACGTCCGTTTGAGAGCGTGACTCATGAATCTACCCTTAGTGCAGCACTGCTCTTGGAGAGGGGGGGGGCGAGGGGGGCTAAATCACTAGTCCAGTATTTACGCAAGTAAGGGGTTCCATAAAAGTATGCTGGGGGAGAGAGAGAGAGAGAGAGAGAGAGAGCGAGCGCACTCTCAATGGCTAAGTTGGCGGTAGCAGCAGCGCTTTCTGCCACGGCCTTGCGGACCGGTGGGAGTGGCCGCGGCCAGTCGAGGCCACATCGGCTAATTGTGTCATAGATCACGGCAGCGGACAATAAAATGTGTGACGCACCCGAGTACGAGCTGGACCTGATCAATCAGGGCCTGTCTGCTGCCGGCCTGAGGTCACGACGGGCGCAAATGAGCATGAATGCACCAATGATGACTTCAGAGCTGTTGATACACTGAAGCATCGAAACCACATTCTTCTCTTGTTTCGTACTCTACGGATTCTGTAAGCCCGGATAAAGGAGGCGGCCCCTTTGTGATTAGTGATGTCGTTTTTTCTCATCCGATGTTTGCTACATATATCGGTTAGTCCTCTATCTGGAAGGTTTTATCATAGATAATATTTCCATCTGATTTTAAATACTGGAGCTTCTGGGTAATTGTGAAAAATCAGATAAATAAATATCAAACAAAAATATAAAAAAATGGTTTTTTTTTTCTTTTCTTTTTTTCCATTTTTTTATTCCTCAGTTGTTTCTATTATATTCTGCCTTTTTTTTAGACATTAAATGTTCATTTTGAATTCCGGGCAAAGGTCGACGCAAAGGTCGACACAAAATGAAACTAATTGTTACTTGCAGCTCTCAGTCTATGTTTCAAAGTCATGCTGGAACCCTCAGTATTGCTGACCTTTAGGAGCTAATGCAAGCAGATTTACTGCATATTTCAACGCTCTTTTTAATACTGCTTCGCATGCAAGTTTGTTTTTAAATCTGCCTTGTTTTTTTCCACTCTTCAATAACATGTTTTTCTCCTTAATATTTGCGATGTATGTTTTTTTTCGTGGTTGTAGCAGGACATTGCAAGAGGTTGATTAGAAATACAGAATCCTCAGTTATATATAAATGTTCTTAATCATCTCTCTTTTTGCAGGTACTTTTAGTTTTTGCCAAAGAGGACAGTCAGAGTAATGGCTTCTGCTGGGCATGTGAGAAGGCCAACTTCAGGTGCAGCACGGCACGAACACCCGAGTCGGCTCTCGAATGCTTCATGGAGAAGCATCATGATCTCGTCATCATTGACCACAGACATTCCAGACACTTCGATGCAGAAGCACTATGCCGGTAGGCCACACCCACACTCTGCATCAAAGTATATGTACTTAATGTTGTACTTCTACAGTCCTTCTCCAGCTCCTTTTTTTGTCTTCCCCCACATTCCTGTCAAATGAACTCTAGTTACCCTCATCACACCTCATGTTCCAAATGGGTACATTTCAGTTGAGATTGTTGCTACTTAAGACTATTGATTATGTACAAATGCAACAGTTCCAGCCAATGGTAAGGAAGGTAAAGTCACGCATTCATACTAACCCTGGAGAGGTTTTCACCATTTTATTCCCTAAACCTGTTTTATCAATTTTCCTCATGATTTCCACCATTTCTCAACTTTTAGCAAACTATTTGAACAATGTGTCCTCTTTAGGCGTGTCTGCTCACTTTGTAACTACAGTAGTTTTCACACACACTCAATCACACTCTCAATGACGTCATCCTTTCAGGTGCAACGGCTGAGTCATTATATACATATAATGTATATATATATTATAAAGACATTGTATTTAATTACTTGAGCTGCTCCACAATGTTTTTATTTTTATATCCTCTGGTAGACGACACACTTGGATTAAATCCTGTTAGTGACGGTCATCCCAGTCCACACACCTATTCCAGACTCGGAGATCTTGATAGGAAGGTTTAACTCGCACGTGTGTTTGAGTCTGCCAGCTCACTTTGGACTCACTAGCTTCCATCGCATTCTGCTCCATGGAGTCATGTCAATTCTGAAATGAGTGCCTGCCCACACCAGCCTCTATCTTTAGCCTCGGCCCAAACCAAAAACACATTTACAAACATTAATTTGCCCTGCCCAGCGTGTATGTTAACCCCATTCATTTTGGCCAATCCATATGTTGAGTTTACACGCAGAGGCTCCGATGGGGAACTAAAGGGCCTTTATGACCGCTGGCTGGGGGAAACCACAGACGGATGAGTGGCCCCGTACACTGCATTCTTTCAGAGGCCGGCAGGCAGAGCTCCACCGCTGGGCTCTGCCTGCCTGGGAGAATCGGAGCGTGAAAAACTAAAAAAATACATTTGATTTTGATGCCATTTGGTCTTCTCGCTGCCTTAAAGGCTCCCTCTGTTTACCTCCAGGTCAATCAGAGCGGTCAACTCTTCAGAAAACACTGTGATAGTCGCCGTTGTGAAAAGGTAAGGTACAAATCGCTGACCCCTCCTGCCTCCGTCTGCCCTTTCATGGCCTTCTCCCTGTCTATGTTCATAGGTACCTAATGATTGGGAGTATTTAATCGTCTCACTCAGTTGATGTGTTCTAGGTCATATGAAGCCTTATGTTTGTCATGACAACATGTTTGGGTACTAAGATGTGTTCTCCTTTTTAAGGCCAGACAGAGAGGAAGCCTCTGTGATGCCCCTGATCAATGCCGGCTTTAATAGGGTGAGCATCGTTTCATGTGGACGTATATATGTGTGTGTGTGTGTGTGTGTGTGTGTGTGTGTGTGTGTGTGTGTGTGTGTGTGTGTGTGTGTGTGTGTGTGTGTGTGTGTGTGTGTGTGTGTGTGTGTGTGTGTGTGTGTGTGAGCCTTCTTCTGCCTGTGTTTGTATTATTCTTTCCAAATGCTTTTTTTTTATATCCCTACTGTCAACACTCGCTGTGAGGCAGGAATACAGATTGTAAATCCTCTCCGTTTGCTCAGGAGACGTGTGCATTGAGTTCCATTTACCCGAATCATTGTTACCACTAAATCCGATACACCGACATGAAAAGGGGTTTCATTTCATCTGTCTTTGGTTGACCCATGTTGCCCTCTGACCCTCAGAGATATGTAGAGAATGCCAACATGATGGCCTGCTATAATGAGCTGCTACAGCTGGAGCATGGAGAGGTGCGGGCGCAGTTCAAACTAAGGTGAGTGGTGTCAGTGTTGCATTGAGAGTCCCGATCAGTCGCATAGAGTACGAACTTTAATCAACGGTGAGCTTGGAGCAAAGCCTCAGACAGAGTGTCTGCTTTTAACAATATCACTTTTTCTTGCCAATATTAACTCTGTCTTTACAAAGTATGAATCAGTATAAACATTAGCGGGACACTGCTAGTTGCATATGTTAACAACTTTTGTTTTCTCCTTCAAAAGGGCTGGAAATGCTATTTTCACAGCTCTAGAACAAAGTCAAGAGGCCATTGAGATCACTTCTGAAGATCAAGTAATTCAGGTGGGTTTCTAATAAACTTCTGGTAGCTTTTATTGTGACAGTTCATCACTGTGCCGTTTTAGATGCTGTTCCTGTCTTGTGATCCTAGATCTCAATAGTGCTCGCTGAGCTCTCTGTCCGCCTGAATGGCTCCTTTTGTCACCATCGAAGCAGTGCGATCTGTCGTTGCGTTATTAATATCACGAAACATACGTTTCCGAGCTCATTGAAACAAACAAACAAAAGATGTGTTTGCTTCTCTGAATTGTTTTGGTCGGTAATGTTCGGGGAATGTCGTCACCTTAAGTCTTTGTGAACTCATTGTTGATTTTATGAACCGTCATCTCAGATCGAGCGTGAACGCTGTTGTGTCCTCTCCTTCGCAGTATGTGAACCCTGCCTATGAGTCCGTAATGGGCTACCAACGAGGCGAGCTAATAGGGAAGGAAATCAAAGAAGTGCCTAAAAGTGAGAAGAATAAGCCTGATCTCCTTGAAACAATAAATTCCTGCATACGGAAAGGAAAGGTAAAGTGCATTCATTAAATCACCTGGACTATACATTTCAGCTCCAACACAATTTTCAGCGTGGTTACAAGGTACACTTCCTAAAAATAAAGGATCAGCTTCCCCTGATTGTTGATACTCCCACATACACCGTTTTGACATGAAAACTAGCGTTTCACAATCGGATCACTCTGCAGATATCGGCCTTTTAACCCGTGCGTGCACGTTCATCCGTGCGTGCTGTAAATGTGCACCACTGTGCAGCTCTGTTTCACGCGGTTGATGGCGGCGCTGTGATCTCACTACACAGAGAGCGAAGGTCAGTCTCAGACAGGCCAGCAGCGGGACGAGTCTTTTCAAGCTGCCACAGCAGTCTGTGGGCAGGAGGGGGGGGGGGGGGACATGAAACGAGCACGCCGGACTCCAGGAGCGTGCACCCAAATCCATTGAAGCACCTTGTTGCTCTCTATAATGCGCTCACTCTCCTCTATTCAGCATCTAACCCGTACCACCACAATCGCTCTCACGCTGCACCCAGTCCATCAAATCATTCTAATTATTGGATGTTCTCGCTTGTTACGATTATGGTTTCTGTACATTTTGTGTCTGTGTGTTTCATGTCCTCTCTCTCTCTCTCGGTTCTGTCCCCTTGGGTTCCAGGAGTGGCAGGGGATTTATTATGCCAAAAAGAAGAATGGAGAGAGCATTCAGCAAAATGTGAAGATCACACCTGTAATTGGACAGGGAGGGTGAGTGACAGGATGTTCAGGCCCGGCTTGTTCAGTCTTGCTTCATGTAAAATAACTTTCCAGTGACTGAATGGTTTTACTGGATGGTTGTGTGTTGCGTGTCCTGTGTTTTAAAATCTAATTAGGGTGTTTGTCGTTCACAGAAAAATCAGACACTATGTGTCTATCAACTGGCCTTTAAACGATAATAATAAGGTGAGATGTGTTTTTACTTTTGACTATTTAACAATGAATGAAATACGTTTTCTGGCCGGCATGCATCAATGTGCTCCTCTGTTCTGTCCATGCAGATTGATAAATCCACTGAACGTGTGCAGGCAGAGTCTCAAACAGGTAAGATGCATGCTGGGATGCATGCAGGGATGCATGCTGGGAATGGCCACTTTAGGTGCACGACTGCTTGGTCTTTACTCTTAGAATAACGTTACAGGTGATGGATTATGCCAAAGTCCTGCAGATTTGAGTAGTTCAGGATCTCTCTGCTGGGCAGTTAGCTGCATTAGCGATGGATGTTCTTTCAACGACGGTGTCACTTGTGATCTGTCACAGGTTGGAGGATGTGAGGTCCAACAGCGTCTTTGTCGAGGAGCAGCGCATTAGTTACAGTTTTACGCTGATGATTTTAACTGCAAATACCAAATATCTGTAAGACATCTGGAGACACATTTTGCAACCTGCTTTTTGTAAACTCAGAATCTCTGGAAACATGTCAGAAAATGTATTGAGCCGTGCCAGACAACCATTGCTCTCTTAAATCATTAACCAAATTCAAAGAGAAGACTAACAGAGTACTCTGTCCTGCTTTATAGAGTCAGAAATACATCAAAATAAATGAATTTAGTTGACCTTGAAAATGTTATATCCAAGTGTTCCTGTCCTGTAAACTGGACTATTGTTCCTCACTGTACTGTGGTATCAACAGTAAGGCCAATTCCCAGTAACTGATGTCAAAATGCAGCAGCTACGCTCCTGACTGGCCAACTAAACAGGGATCGTATCGCTCCTGCGTTGACGTCATTTCCCCAGCTCACTGAAAAGAAGTGACTTGCAGCACAGTATATTTCACTCTTGTATAGCAGCCCTGCTGCATCCTCTAGGTATTCTGATCAGAAGGTTGACTAAGCTTCTAATGTTATGGTACAACGCTACTGATGGGTTCAGTCAGCAGGCTCATTTGCTGTTTTCAGAAAAGTATTAAACATTCCTTTTTCTTCTCTTGAGTATCCCAAAAGGACTGCGTTTTAGAATTTATTTTGATTTTTTAATTTACTTTGAGTAATAATTGTTTTCTATCACATTAACTGCATTTAAAAATGGCAAATGAGTGTTTTGTCATTTAAATGTTATTGAAATACACAGTAGGTCCTACTCTAACAAATAAACATTTCCTCACTACTACTTTTTTGTATTTTTATTACTTTAAAGTTTGTCTCCACCAGCTGTGGACAGAGGTGCACAGTTACTCACTCACCCATGCATGATTCTGCTGGCAGAGATAATAACATCAACCTTTTCCTCTAAATACATGGGACAGATCTGACTATAGAACACAAAATAGATGGATTGTGAGTAGCTATGCAATGGAGAATGTTTATAATGAATAAAATTCACTTGTGTGAGTCATAAATCTCACTGTTGTGCCTTTGGTTACTTTGCAATTATTACAACTTTACTGGATTAAAAATTAACTTTTAACAACTGCAAATTAAGTTATACTTGCCAAAAAAGGATAACTGATTGGACTGATAAAGACATCTCCACTTCCCAAAGATATTGTGATCGGGCCAAAGCTCAATTTGTCACTAAACTTGAGCCATGTTTTTGTTTGCCTGTTAATGTCAGCTGCTTTCATTTTCCCCAGACATCCAATCCAGTAAGCACAAAGACCGGAGGAAAGGCTCTCTGGACGTGAGATCCACGACGTCTCGGGGGAGCGACGGTGAGAGTGAAGGGAGATACATGATGGAAAACTCGTCACCTTGTGAAACCTTGTTGATTGGATACACGCGCAAACACACTCGTGAAATGCAAAACTGCAGCTTAATTAGTTGTTGAGTTGCAATATGGGTCTATCTTATTGCGTCTGTATATATATATTTTTTCTTCTTCCTACCAGGGAGCTCACAGCGAAGGCACTCCTCAATGGCCCGAATCCACTCCATGACTATTGAAGCTCCCATCACCAAGGTGAGGTCCAATCATCCCTCCCGGCCGCAATCACATGATTAGCATCTTGTACTGAAGTTTTGTATCTCATGACTGAACTCTTGGGTTATAAAACTGCCACTAACGCCACGAGCGCTCCTTGTACAGCTGCTAGCATCAAAGGCTGGAGGCCACGCATACCACGTCAAGTGCAGATAGGCTGATAAAATGCCACATTTCATGCATAAGACAGGAAAGCATGTAAGACCAGGATGACCCGCTGTTTCAATGGTTTATGCAGCCCGGATAGTCGGAAACAGAGAAAGTCCCCAGGGATGGGTCATATGACACGCAGCGGTTCCACTGCTGTATCATTTGACTGTGGAGTCAGTCCCTGTAGGCGTCGTCCTCTGCAGAATAAAGAACTGATACAACCGCTGGAAGTGTGTGTGTGTGTGTGTGTGTGTGTTCATCAAGAAATATTTTCTAAATAAACATTTTAAAATATGTTTTAAAAAATATTATTTTTTCATTCCTATCTAATATGCTTTTTTTCTCTTTTTATGTCTGGTCATATATCTATTTTAATCTTTATTCCTTTCGTGAAAGGTTATCAGAACTTTGCCTGTTCACTCTGGTACATTAACTATCTCATTACCTGCTCTATGTTTTCCGTTTGCTTTATCGTAGATCTTTTTTAAAAAGTGCTTTGTAAATAAGCATGGGCTCACTCTTTGTATCATCATCAGGTAATCAACATCATCAATGCAGCGCAGGAAAGCAGTCCCATGCCCGTGGCAGAGGCCTTGGATCGGGTCCTGGAGATCCTGAGGACAACTGAGCTCTACTCCCCACAGCTGGGCACCAAGGATGAAGACCCCCACACGAATGACCTCGTGGGGGGGCTGATGACGGTGAGCAGCGGGCCTTGTAGAGCACGAGGGTCCTTTCAGAAGCATGTAACACCCAAATAGCTTCCTTCCGCTACGAATGAATCGACTCCCATATGATAACTGGTCCCAGCGTTTGCAGGATTCCCCATGCGTGTCTACGTCAGCGTTCCCTCCCCATGAACGCCCGTGGTAATGGGTTTTGCTTTTGTGAGGATCTCTGTACATATTCAGGAAAGGGAGAGGAAGACGGATGGAGATATTAACAGACGCAATGGTGAAGTACAGAAGTAGAAAGAGTGCCAAGTTGGCAGTCTTGGCAAGAACCCCAGAGGAAGTGTTAGATTGTCCTTTGTGCTCCTGTAGGCTGGAGAGGAAAGCCTACTCCGCCCTCTCTTTCTCTCTAAACCCCCCACCCTCGTTCTCTCACTGCACACACTCGCGTGAAGCCGGTCCTCTTGATTCCACACGCATGGAAACATCCTGTTCTTTGGATCCCACGAATACGCGCGGCTTTTTCTTGTACGTGTACTCTCTGGACACACAGAGACGGGGAGGCATCGCACACCGTCCTCCTCCAGAAAGACTTGTTCTGCATAAGTGATAAAAGCTGATGAAACCAGAAAGCCATGAGGCGCGAGTTGAGGTTTGTGTACAATCATAGTGGTTTACGAGGTGCCTGGTTGTCAGAGTGACGTGTTTGTCAGAGTGACGTCTGAGCTCAGAGGAGGCATTGGAAATTAAGAGAAAGTCTTAAAATAACCGCTCTGTAACGAGGCAGCGCCAACATGAGACAATGCTCGGGTCAAAGATGTCGCCTCCTCTTTTTCACTTGTAAAGTAAACATTTTCACTCGCGTTTAGCCACGCCGCTAAAAACCATTGGATTCGTCTTTACTTTAATTCCACGTAGTTTATTATTCACAGCGGATACAATGACATCATCATTATTCTTCTAACCACTGAGAAGTCTTTGATTATTTGGGGCGATGAAGTGTTACTCCCCGTTTGCTTTCACAGCATGCAGCACCGCCCAGAGGAAGACACAAAGTCTTAATTGAATAATTTGCTGTCGATTGTCTCGCATGTAAATTAATTATTCTGATGTCATTTCTGACAAACTTATTACACTTCATAAATATGATTTTTTAAACTGCATATTGATTTCATTAACAAGCTTCTCTTTCTCTCTCTCTCTCTCTCTCTCCGTGTGGTTGTTGGGTCTTATTGTGACACTGTTGTGATCTGTTACACGCTGGACTTCTTCGGGCTCCTTCTGCAACTTTGTTCAAAATGCAGCAACAACAAATTCAGTCACACAGTAATATGATCAACAGATAAGATTTGTTCTCTTTCCTGGTAAAGTGATTGAGCTATTAGGGCACAGTTAGTGATCAAGGCTTTTAGTTGGATACAAACCCCAATCTGTTCAAGTATGCCTCGTGCTCCGACGGGCTACAAAAGTTTTCTACTTTTTTCTAATCTAATCTATTTTTGGAGTAATTCTACCTGGCATGTTTAGTGGGTGAATGAATAGCAGTGATGGTTGATGACGTGGAAGTCCCAGTAACGTGACTGGTGTCCTCTAGCTTTCTCCACTCTAAAGTCCAGGCTGACCTTTGTGTCTGTGTTGGGGCTCCTAGCAGCTTAATCTAGCACAGACTACTTTTGTACCAGCACTGATAGGAGAGCAAATGTCTCATAGCAGACAAACATTTTAACTGTCTACATTATTTTGGAGACCATTGCAGCTTTTCGACGAGCTGTTAACACTCGAGCTGAACTCCTCATGTGGGCTGTAGGTCTTGCTTTCCCCCATGACACGTTCCGCCTTTCTTCTTCACAGGATGGTTTACGCAGATTGTCGGGAAATGAATACATCTTGTCCACAAAACGTAAGTATGCATGAAGAGCACAGGGAGGACGACAACAAGTGCTGTGCTACGTTTTAGCAGCTCTCTTTATCGGAGACTCTCTTTATCTTCCTTTTTCTCAAAGAGGCCCACCATATCCCCAGTCACCTGGCCACTCCTCTGTCTCTAAATGACATCCCCCCTCGCATCGCCGCCACCATGGAGAATGAGGACTCGTGGGATTTTGACATTGTCAACTTGGAGGCTGCGACCATGAAAAGGTGAGGCCACAACGCGGCGGAGGACTACCAGACGAACGACGTCTAACAATTTGTAACGATGCTGAATCCTCCCGCAGGCCTTTGACTTACTTGGGCATGAAGATCTTCTCCCGATTTGGGGTCTGCGAGTTCCTCAACTGCCCCGAGGCCACGATGCGCTCCTGGCTACAAGTGATTGAAGCCAACTACCACTCCAGCAACTCCTACCACAACTCTTCTCATGCAGCGGATGTCCTGCATGCAACGGCATACTTCCTCTGCAAGGAGAGGGTCAAGGTAAACTAACAAGTGGTAACAACTCATTGGAATACCAGATAATCATGCAAATGATTCCTCTTTTAAATGAGTGAACAAAACAACCACATCATAGACGGGACCTTGGAATTTCCTTGTTTCTTTTTTTGTTTTTTGATGATTTTTTTAAATTTTTGTTACATAATCAATGAAGTAAATGATTGCAGCATGGATTGCTGATGAATTCAATTCTTAAATGCAGCCACTTCTTTTTTAATCGTTATTAGCTTTTATTAAAGAGGCTTTTGTTTATTCATTGAAATGCATAAATATGATTTCAGTGTTTGGTAAGTATGCCATACTGAACACCCTTTACAGCTCTTTGTTTTGTCCAGGAAGTCGACATTTTTAAGCATTAGCGTGTGTTAGAGGCTGCATCCTTTTGTTGCACTCTGCACTGACTAAGCTGATTACCAAACTGTCTATTCGTGATCTTAGTGGAGGAATCTTTCATTGGCTCAGCCAGTGAAGTTACATCAGCCAAGGTTAATGAATCCCTAGAGGTCTACAGAGAGGTTAGCCCGTCTGCTCAGTTGCAAATTGATTTAGAAATGCAAAATCATTTTGATGTTGTCATATTTTCTATACATATATTGTTTCATGAATTTTATTTATCATGTATTTTAATATTGGATGTCAATATTTTACAAATGTGACTTCAAAGTCTGGACCAAAACTTTTTTTTTTTTAAATTTTGGTTAATGTCAATTACTTTATGGTATTTGCTTGACCTAACACTTAATTGTAGCTGCATATACATTTGCATATATATATACAAGTGTGCACTTTTACATCGTGTTTTGTAACTCGCATCATCCTAATTATGAATCACGACTATCTTCCACAATGAAGAGCTACTTCCCGGTTCAACTCAATGTGACAATGTAGTTGAAGGTTTATACTTGGTCAGCTTTGGCCCGATAGTTGTTCATTCAGAAACGTAAAACAAGGAGGTAATAAACCAGACTTTTCCATTTTAATTCCCAACAATTTATCCAATCTGCCCCCCAAAGCAAAGTTTGGATCCCATCGACGAGGTGGCTGCTCTGATTGCTGCAACTGTGCACGACGTGGACCACCCGGGACGCACCAACAGCTTCCTGTGCAACGCGGGAAGCGAGCTGGCCATTCTCTACAACGACACCGCCGTGCTAGAGAGCCACCACGCAGCGCTGGCCTTCCAGATCACCACCAGAGATGACAAGTGCAACATCTTCAAGAACATGGAACGGTATGAGATTTCACTAGAAGAGTAAAGAGGAGGAAAAGTGGTCGTGACCTCCTCCTGCCCTGTTCTCTGGACCAGCACACAAAGAAACCCAACGTAGACCTTCTCCTGAGCTATTTAAATCACGTGACGTTAGAAGTCCTGAAAGGTCAACCAAACGAATACGTGCTCTAATCTAACTATCCATTAAAAAAGTGCAGCGTGTGGTCAAAAGACCAACGATTCACTGTAACTTCATGACGAGGGCGAGATTTAAATTTTAAAAATCCTCAAATTAGATGGATTTGCTCACTTCTGTGTTTGGACATATCAATATTTTTTTGCAAACTACAGTAGAAAAATGTTTGTCCAAATCAATAAGTTTTAATAACATAAATTAGTGTTGTGTGTGTCCTCAAATAGAAATGGTCTGTGATCATCTGAGGTATCATAAGGGGATGAATTAAGTGTGCGTATGTGCAGATAAAACCAGTACGCTGTGTGTTGACAGCGGTGGGATATTAATGTGATTTGAGTCCCAAAGCAGAATAGCTCACATGTGCCGGTCCCCTCGGATGGGGGGAGGTGAACAAAGCATCCATTCATCGCCACTGTCACTGCAGTGAGAAGGGGAAAACTGTTCACACGGGTTTCCATGCTACTTACCACACTGTCATCTCACCCACTCCCTTTTCTCCTCTCCTCCTCTCCCGGCCTCCCCCTGCTTTGTCTCTCGGTTTCTCTCTTCCTCTAGGAATGAATATCGAACGCTTCGACAGGCCATCATCGATATGGTGCTCGCGACCGAGATGACCAAACACTTTGAACACGTCAACAAATTTGTCAACAGCATCAACAAGCCCCTGGCTGCTCTGGAGGAGAATGGGGTGAGATTAGATTTACTGTGAAATGTAGAAACAGTAGTTCTAATGTTGGCGTCTTCTTTTTATAGCCAAGTGTTGTTTGTCAGGGAAGGCAGGATACACAGGAGCATTCAGACACTAGACAAACACAATTATTGTAATCTCATTTGGTTACAGAGCACTGCAACAGTATGCAAGCAACAATAGATTAGAGATGGCGATCGGGGTTCAGGGGACCTGAGGCCGGTTGTCGCCGGAGCACTGATATCTTTGTAGGGAGAGAATTTTGCAACTTGGTACCATCTTTCTCGTCTGTGTGTGTGGAATGCTCGCCTAGGATGTTTAAAAGTCTTCTTGCCCTTTAAAGGCAGGAATGAGCCGAATAAATTATTGGATCCCAATCATTTTATACTTAATAAAGCCATTTTTAGAACATTTAAGCGTTTGATTTAAATTGTATTGGAGTTTAAGTGTAGTTGAGGGGGGAAGTAATAAGCTCTTTGGTTCTTGTGTCAAATACTTTCCTTCAGTTTAACCTCGAGACTCCGATAAAACAGAGACTCAATCATCGTGGCTTAAATGGACCGTCTGTTCTTGTGTTTAACATAATTGTCAGTGAATTCAATTGTGAAACTCACAGAAGGCAGCAAATCCTGTGACTACAGGAGCCGTGCTCTACTATTTTACATGTAAGTGTTGGAGGAGTCCATAATGACCACGTGCTGAATACAGACTCGCCATAAAGGAAACCTTTATCAGCTGTCAGTGCCAACTTCAACTTCCCCTTTTGGTTCATGTACAGACACAGTCGGTCAGTTATTTTTAAGTTGTGCAGCTGCTGTGTGTGCGCTATAAGGGGCGGTCTATTGCCACTAATAAGGATAACTGTCATTGTGCTATAAGTGCATCTTTTTTTTATTTTATTTTTAGGGAAACGGCGATGAAGAATCTGTCAAAAGCGTTCTTACATCGCCTGAGAATCGCATCCTCGTCAAGCGGATGCTGATTAAGTGTGCAGACATCTCCAATCCATGCAGGCCTCTGGAGCTCTGCATTGAATGGGCTGGACGAATCTCAGAGGAGTACTTTGCACAGGTACGGAGAAGGAGAGAATAACACAGTGCTCTTGGTTCTGGTAATCGATGCATTCATTGAGTGTGATGATCACTTATGCTGTCGTCTCCGGTGCAGACGGACGAGGAGAAGAGACAAGGCCTACCGGTGGTCATGCCTGTGTTTGACAGAAACACGTGTAGCATCCCAAAGTCCCAGATTTCCTTCATCGACTACTTCATTACGGACATGTTTGACGCATGGGACGGTAAGACATGACGCAACACACCAGAGATACACAAACCGCTCTGAATCTACGTGAATAGAATAACACGCAAAATCAAAAGTTAAAATGCTAAAAACACTTCATAAGTAATGACAAACTTTCTTTTTTCTGAGTGTTAAACAACGCTGTCAAATTAGACAACCGAATTAAAAATCCTCTTTTAAATGACATCATACCCACACCAATTTGATACCGGCCCCAGGTATTGACCGTTTATACTCAACTCACCTAGCTTTGGTTCATTCATAAGTCGTTCACAAAGACAACCTGATGGCACTGTGGATGCTGATTTGAAAAACAAAACTCCTTTTGTTGTCTCTGCAGCTTTCGCAGACCTCCCCAATCTCATGCAGCACTTGGACAACAACTTCAAGTACTGGAAAGGCCTGGACGACAGGAAGCTGCACAGCCTGCGACCGCCTCCGGAGTAGGCCGCTGCTGCGTTCGGTCCTGGGACCCTGGAGTCCGGGGCAGCCCTCCTCTCTCCCGCTGGGGCGTCTCTCTCCCTGCCAGGCCGGCCAGCCGGCCAAAAAAAAAGGCCTCCTCGCCTTCACTCTCCTGCTTCTGTAGCGCGCCGAGCATCCACGTGTCCGTCCACACGGAGACCACAGAGGGACTTCCTGGCGGGCGGTTTGCAGCGGTGACACTGCCGGCTTCGCGACCCCGTTCAGATGGAAACTGTGACAAACGGACGTGGACACACAGCATCCTTTGCAAACTTCTCGTGCCTCTCGGCCATTTGCGGTGTAGCTGGTAAAGTGACGTGACTAAGAGAGGGTCCTGCAGGCCTCGTGGCCCAGCATCCATCCCCTCATTTCTGCCGGTGAAGTTGCTCTCTGAGTAAAGACTTGTAGTTTACTGACGGAGCGCGCAACGTTGGAGGGGTGTGGGTGGATATGAAGGTGTCCAATTCTTGTCAGGCCATATAAATCACCTTTGACCTCCATCCCTGTGCTCACAACTTTACAGGACTGCTCCTTCTGCCCCTCGAGGCCAAACCATGAAATAACACTCCACTTCTCCTCTTTTGGCAATATTTTCACGTGTCCTTCAGAAATCCATCCACGTTGACACAACGCTTCCATAACACACGTGTAGGGGAACGCTTTCCCTGTGGGTGAGGGAGCCGATCTTTACTTTAGGCCGCCGCTGAGAGACGAAAGACTCAACATCGTGATTATAGGTAACTAATTACAGATGATTTGGTTTGTTTGTTTTTACTAGATGTTCCATATTTTCTTTGTTAAGATTCACAAACATATTAGTTGATAAATAAATAACAACAAAATTTATTTCAGAAAGAGAGAGAAAAGCCAAAGTTGAAGAAGACAAAAACTACTATAGCTCTAAAAAAAACCACAATTATTATTCATATGAAGCATTACCATAATATACATTTTTATTTTCTTATCAAAAGTAAAGTACAGTTTTGATTGAACACTTTTGTATTGCACTGTAAACAATATTACAAATATCTACGTCTCAGTGATTTGTCCAGGGATGGGATGTTGCATTTTAGAATAAGCTGTCATTGTTGATCATCAGGAGTTTGTGTGTGTGTGTGTGTGTGTGTGTGTGTGTGTGTGTGTGTGTGTGTGTGTGTGTGTGTGTGTGTGTGTGTGTGTGTGTGTGTGTGTGTGTGTGTGTGTGTGTGTGTGTGTGTGTGTGTGTGTGTGTGTGTGTGTGTGTTCATGTGGGTGCGTTTGGGTCATAGGTGTGGGCGTATTCGTTGTTGCAACAGTCCCTTACTCTTGGTTTAATGCTGTATACCGCTTGACATCTGACAACAGCAGAAATATGTGAAAACATTTTGGACTTGAACATTTTTTTCTCCCAGAAATTTTTGTATCTGGTTTATCCTACTGAAAAGACTGCCTTATTTTATACAATATTTATACAGTACTTCCCACTGTGCAACTGCAACGGACATCTGGAGTTTTTATTATGACATAGTCAGAAGGTTATGTTCAAGTAAATCTCAATATTTTTATAGACAATGAATTTTACACTGGATTTGCAGCAAATGAGATCAACCATTATAGCTATCTGAATACCTGTGAATTGGATGGTCACACTGAGCATGTATACAGAGAACTAAATGGTTAAGAAGGATGTGGATCGCAGAGTTGTCTATCACTGTCTTTAAGCAGTCTCCTAGAGACCAGCTTGCATTGAATTCTGATCAAACTCCATCCTATTTTGGCCACTTGTCCCACACCCTTATGCACAGACCCAGGGAACGGCTTTATGTTCAAGGGCGGTTTCAGTTTGGATACTAATATATGTTAAAGATTTTCGCTTGTTAAGAATATTTCCTCTTTAAACAGTATATAAATGCCATAACAATTAAGCAAATTATGGTTAATGAGAAGTTTTGACCACAGTCATCTTTGTTTCTCTCGTATGAAAGAACTGTACACTCAATCGGGGGATTGTTGGTTTCTTCTGATTCACGTCTTGGTCCGAAGGCACGGGGGGAAAAAAATAGAAACTATTCAATGAAAAATAAAATAATTTCAATTTATAAGTTTGCAGTTTATTTCCTGCAATGGTTCAACCTGTGTCCTCCTTACTTATGTCCTCATTCCTTGTCTTTTTTCTCTCATTCTTTATTAGCCTACTGTATGCCTTATTAGATATTAGATATTTGCACCGAGTCTGTCTTGCTATCTAACTACCTCGTTAGATCACTTGTTTTACTAGTTACTAGAGCGATCAGAAAGGACCATGTTTGAGTTTTTTTAATAGAAACGAAAGATGTACAGCATCTCAAACTACATGGCGGCTGATTCAGACACTAACTGCACCTCCTTTTAAGGGCAAATGAGAACAAAATTAAACAAATTTCTTTTATTCCAGGCAGTCTAATGTTCACATAAGAATGCCTGATCTCAGCAGTAACAAGTGGTATGAGCAGCTCACATTATCTCTCATTATTTATCATTTGAAAACTTTTTTTAAAGAACAGAATGCCGTGTGTATTGAATTGAGGGATAGTTTGTGAATTCAACTTTTAATTTGTAACTGTGTTTCGTTTCTTTCAAAGGTTGACTATTAAATATGTTCACTTTTAAATTGAGATTAAGGAATGTTCATTGTTTGGTTTAAAGACTATTTGATCAAGATAAGGAAATAATTGTGGTCGTAGTTATACAACAGTATATTGAATTTAAAAATTGGTAATGGTCTGCCATGTCTAAACCACTTTGTGGACTCGTCCGTCTTCCTCTCACTCCTCTTTCATGGTCTTTCAAAACAAAAAATACGTCATTCAACTTCAAAATATCTTCCTTCCAAAAAAGTATCCGTAATTCCCACTACTGTTTAAGCACCTTGTTATCTAAATAAAATATATTTTAAGCATTTTAACAAACAAATGGGCTCTTTTTTCATAAATATATAGTCCAATTTGTGTAAAATGTGTTTGCTCGTTCATAAGGAACACTTAATGATATCCGTGTGAACATTGTTTGATCACTCCATTGACATGGATTGTTAAATGTGTCTGAGCCAGCGAGGCTTTCCAACTAAATTGCACCACAATCAAGAATAACAAACGGGATGTGATGTTTAAATATTGAGACAAGTGATCACACACTTTAAACAATCTTTAAAGATGATGCCTCAGTTTGTAATCCAGTAGTGTAATGTTCTACTAATAATGCTAGTTTTACTCTTGTTTTTATTCCTAATATCCAAATATCAGACAGCCAATGATAATTGGAAGGTCGTTAAAAAAAAATTAGGCACAACAATCGTCCTTGAAGTTGTTACCCACAATAATGTTTCATATTTTTAGAATATTGTCAATTAACCAAAGTTGTTGGATTAAAAACTAAATCTGAGCCGTGCATCTGCCGGAGTTGTGAGTAGATTATGTGAATGTATTTTAGGGGCCCACGTGCTCTCGCAGTGTAATGTGATCACATCACTCATTCAAATGGTGCCACAACTGTTTGCAATTTTCTACACTTAATCATACATTTGTAAAACAATTGCATGGGAACCCTGTGGAAATCTCAAACGGGGTCATCTGATGACGTCGATGAACGACCGACCGGTCTCTAGAAGAAGATCGTCTTGCGTAACATGAAAACAGTTTAACTTCCGCCAAGTCAGACTTTGCGACGAGTCGTCAGAAGAAGTCGCCGCCAGGAGAGCAGACCGATGGCTCCCTTCCTCCAGCGGCAACTATTGTATTAGAAAGTCTTTTTATTTCACCACATATTGGTGCTATGTCTTCAGGAATGACTGGACATACACCGTAAGTGTTCCGTTGAGTGTGAATATATTAGGTATCCGGAGGAACATACGCTGTTAAAAACACTGCATATTTGCATTGAATAGTAGCTCGCTAGCTAGCATTCATGGCTGCGGCCTGCTATTGGTTTTTAGTCTGCGTGGTATTACTTGAGCACTACCAGGAGGCTAACCGAAGTGCATGGTATCAAAACACTTCGAACTATATTTGCCTTTTATGGTGCCTCTATAACTGTATCTAATGTTTTTTTCTGTTTACATGATTTTCCCAAAACAGGATCGTAACTCAGCGCGTTCGTTGGCTGGCTAGCTAGCTAGCTGCGTCAGGCTTACCTTTAGCATTAACGTTAGTTAAGGCTAACGTTAGCTAAGTTTGGCTATTGTTAGCTTAGCTATAAACTCTTAACATTACGCTGTTACAACGCCGGTTTATTTTTGCCCTTTGTAAAAAATGGCGTTGGGCTCTTCAAATTACAAATGGTTTGTAGTCAAAAGGGCTTTGAAACTATTAACGCCACATGCTAACATTAGCATTGTACGACTGGCTGGTATGAAACGCCAACCACGTTAGCAGTGTCGTCTGTAATGTTTTTGTATCCGGTTTTGGAGCTATTTCGAGTGCAACGATGTTTGTCGAACTGTGCAAGTTTAAACAAATAATGTGTTGTTAATTTGCTCCTTCATTTTCCACAACGCAGTGCTTAAGCTACACTTAGTCGGTCCTATCTTTACGATTACTACTCGTTCATCAATTAAGCATTTTACCTCTTATAAAGTATTTCTCTGCAAAGGCACAGACGTTGCCGCTTGACGAGGTTTTGCCACTCATCAAACATTCCACACGTCCATTACTGCTTTGTTTTAAAAAAGTTTGCTAATCGTGATTTTGAGTTCTCTTCATTTGTTTGTATGTTGTTGTCTTGTATTTCTCAGGTGCCTAACCAGCCGATGGGATAAGACAGCCCAGCCTAAACAAAGTGTGGATGTGCGGCAGCAGAGGAGCAGTGAGAATGCGGGCCGCTCAGTACCAGGACTTGCCAGCCCCGCTGGTTCAAACAGCCCAGTTTCCCAGCCGCCACAAACAGGAGAGAAGCCAGCGCCTCCGGGTGGAGTTGAAATGGCAGCGGCCATGGCTGCTAAAATAAATGCCATGTTAATGGCAAAGGGGAAGCTGTTGACTCCTCCACCGTTACTTGCAAAGGTACATGTGATTCAAACTGTAGGAAATAACAAGTTTATCTTTGCTTTGTTATTTTATTAGCTATTCCATGTCATTGCACGTGTCTTGCAGACTGCCCCAAATGTGCCTGTGCCATCAGCCACAGAAGAAATGGCCGTCACAGAAGTCGACATTAACAATGTGCCGCTGAATTGCCGGGACCTTCTTACTAAAGGCAAAACACAGGAGGAGGTAAGTGGACAGTGGCCATGGTAGTCTTGCAATCTTGCAGCTCTTAACGGCTTTAAATAATCTATATGTTTTAAACTTGCCATTTTTTATTTTTCAGATCCGACAGTTTAGCGGCGCGGTCTGCTCAACAAAAGGTTATTACATGCCTGATCCTACAAAAGGAAAAGCAGGGTATGTACTGAAATATAGCGTTGTCTTCATCCCATAGGAGATCATACTGATCTTTGTGTTATTTTATTACCTATTCCGTGTCTTGCAGACAAATGTGCCATCAGCCGCAGAAATAAGCTATATGAGGAGATCATACTGATGTCATATAGGATCAATATGGTTCTATTTTCTACTCATATTTCCCTAATTAAGTAAATAAGTCATATCTATTCATACATGATATGGTTCTTGTGGAAGTAATAATCCATATAGTTTTACATTACACATAAAAAGGTTAACTTGATGGTAGACAATACATCAGTAATTTGTTTCAATGAAAAAATGTTCTTTATCATAGTTTTAAATGGTAGTCGCAAGCTAAACAATTATCAAACGTGAAAATTCTCAAGCTGAAGAAATAGTTTGGAGAACAAAGTCATCCATTGTCCTTGACTTTTCTGATCTGCTTTCTTTTAGACAAAGACCTTTGTATTTACATGTCCAGGGCAAGAATCAGGAGCAGGTCAACAGTAAGTAGCACTTTTAAGATTAGATAGTTAAATAGTTGTTTGGCATTTTCTTTATCTAATGTAATTTAAATAAATTGTAAGCTGATGTCCAAACTGTGTTAACTGTTTCATTAGAGGCCGTGCTGAGGATAAAGGAAATCATCACGGAGGACCTGCTGAGGGCCTCTGCAGCATCAGGACAACAGGCGCCTGTCATGCCTCCGCTCACACTCTACCCTCAGCCTCCTCGCCTCGTCAACACCCCAGCCGTGCCACGGACGCCCAACACCAACTCCGTGCCAGGACATCGACCATCCGCTCCTCATTCTGGGGTAGGACCATGACTTCTATAGCGTACACCCCTCTCCACAAGTGCGGACTTTACTAAACAACTAAACTACATTACTAAACGTGACCATTGCCAATATTTCTACAATATGCCTCATAGCAGGGAAATGCCTCTTCCACCATTACATCTTTCAATAGATGTGCAAGATTGGCAAATGAAATGATTTTCTAGAAATACAATTCATAACGCAGCTTGGGTCTTTTGTGCTGAAATTTGAGTTGGGATTTTGTCAATGGAGGTTAAGAAAGTGGGGCAAATGAAGACCATGTTGCCTTCACTGATACCCACCTCCCAAATTAAGCAGCAGAAAGAACGTCCTTGGTCAAAAGGGAAAAGCCTTGGATTTCTGCATCTGCTAACAAAGTTGTTCTACGTTTTATTGTGGATGTTAATGTACAACTTAAATAAGCAGGGCATATAATGGATCATGTATTTCCCCTGTGCAGAGTTTTGTGCACACAAAGATATTTGTGGGCCTGGACCAGACTTTCCCCTTTTTCAACGTGAACGAAAAGATCGAGGGTCCGGGAGGTTCCTACCTGAGTCACATCCAGACGGAGACGGGGGCCCGAGTCTTCCTCAGGGGAAAAGGCTCTGGCTACATTGAACAAGCTTCCAAACGGGAGTCTTTTGAGCCTCTTTACGTCTATATCAGGTATGTTCATTCCCAAAAGCCCACCTTTTTTTGGTACTTTTTCACACAAGCTTTGGGTTTAAAAAAAGTTTACTTTAAAGGGAAACTCCAAAAATATTCATTTTAATTACTGGCACTGTCACTACTAATTAACTAATTACTAAACTAATTACTGTCACTTGACTCTTTTTGTTTAGAAGTTACTGGTCTGAGTTTTGCTTCATCGTATAGAGCCTTGCTTGCATATGAATGCAGGACATCTTTCCATCAGTTTCAGTGGTCAACCAATCACACCTTGTTTGTTGCAGCCACCCAAATTCTGCTGGATTGGATTCAGCGAAGAAACTCACTGAGAGTCTGCTGGAAACTGTAAGTTCATGATATCCCCGTAAAAAATAGTGAGTTTGAACTGAATAAAATGAGAGCCCAACAGGAGGTTTAAGAAGGTGAAGCTATTGAGGCGTATAGCTTTCACTGATACCCACCTCCTAAAGTGAACGTGGTAGCGTGAACCACCTGATCTCCAGAGATAGGTTTTGAGTGCTCTGCACCTACCCACATTACAACTTGACCCTCAACAAGTAAATCACTCGTGTTAGATCGTGATCCAGCTGCTCACCTAGTTCCTGTTTTCTCCGGTTCTCCAGGTGAGAGATGAAAGCGCCCGCATGGTGTCGACGTACACGGCCACCGGCTCAACACAACGTAAGTGTTCTTTTATGTCTTGAAAAAATTCCAACAGGGTGCCCAAATATCAGGAACTAGCTTACCGCATTCTTCTTGTGGTGGTAAATCATCCCCTGACGTCTTTAGTGGGTAAACAATAGGTTGAACTATCACCTTAAAGTTGTTAAAACACCGTTATTGATTCATGTGATATATGCTTTTAACTCCACGTTCTATACTTTCATTTCAGCATACGCAGCACATGGATTTCCACCTAATAGCAATTACTCTAGCCAGGGGTCCTGGTATAACTACCCGGCAAATGGGTATGCTGGAGGCTATTCAGCGTACTCAGGAGCCAGTGGTTATTGGAGTAATGCAAATGGTCCCCCAAGTCATTCTAACATGTCGACAAACCCTCCATCTTCTCAGGCAATGGTTCAGTATCCGGTGTGTCCTAGGAAAGCGCATCCGTATCTCGTCCAGGTAAATGCCGAATATTGAGGCTGCCCTCAATTATTGATAACCTCAATTGTTGATTTTAGACTAGTAAAATGCAACTGTGCAACTTTCTTATTTTATTCAAAGACCTGGGAAGGTCCTCTTTTGAGACTGAAAGGCAAAAATACAGAGCTCTCTGCATGGATTTGGACCTGCGACTGTATATTCCAGCTTTTTGAAACACGCAGCTCCTTATTAAAGATGAAACCAGGCGACGGAGTGGTTAACCTTCCATTATTTAAAGCTATTGGCGCTGGTAAAATATTTATTTTTTTAATGGCTTTATTTAGGCCACTAGGTAATCAATTGACTTGTTACTACTTTTGTCAGCAGTCTAATCTGCTCGCAAAAAACACAATCTGTCATTATGTTGTCGTGACACTTTGAGGCGCTTTTTAAAATGCTGCTGCTGCTGTATTGGTGTGTGTGTGTTTGCTTTGCTCTACTCAAGGATCCTGGCCTCAGTGAGACTGTGGACCCTGAAGGATCGTTAAACACCCCTCTTGACTCGGGAAGTCCCAGGCGTCATTTCCAGGAGGGGGCCAAGCAAGACTCGGTGAGCTGCAACACGTGTTCATATCACTGGAGGATCTGCAGTTTCATTATAAAGTTTTGAAACGTCTTAAATGTTTTGTGCATTTCCTGTCCAGCCTCCCAGCAGATCTCCAGAGCGTCCCGCTCATCAGGAGTCTGCTCTCCCTGCCTCCAGTGTTGTCGAGGAGAAAGTAATCCAAAGGTCAGTTAATAGACCTCATGTTCCTTCTATGTTGTTCGTGGTGTAGATTTTGACGGTTTTTCTCTTCAGGATTCTTATGCCGCCACCGGCGCCTTTCTTCGTGGCTCCGGGCCCCGTCGCACGCAAAAGGCCGAGAGACCCGGTGACAGAAGGGCCGCCTGGCAATGCCGTGTCAATGGGTATGCATTTCCATCTGCAGATATCCTGGAGTACTCAGACATGTCCGTTGCATGGAATGTCATCTTGCCCTCATTGAGGCGTGAGGACCTGTGTGAATCTCTACCGACGAAACAAACTGACGTGCTCTTTTTTTATGTTCTTTGTCTTTCCCTTGTTTTCTCTCTCAACATGTGTCCATGGACCTGCTGCCGTTTCATTTGATACCTGCCCTCCGGCTGTGGGTAAAACTAACTCTGAAACGACGCCAACACGCGGCTCCGATATGGGTTTCCCTTTTGTCTCCTCTCGCCCCGTCGCTACTTTTTCTTTCTCTTTTCTTCTGTATTATTATGGTGCCCATAAAGGTGTTCAGGACAAGGTGAGTGAGAAGAAGTCTAAAGTGGAAGAGGATGCTTCCGGGCTTGTGCCATACGGGGGGGATTCCTCCGATGAAGAGGAGGAGAGGACACGCAGCAGTAAGGCTGATCATTCATAACCCCAACGTCTGCTCTGAATACAGCACGCCGAGCTCAAACACAGCCTAAAAGGACAAATCCACCCTCACGTTTTCCTACTGTTTAAGCCCCTTTATTTCAAAGAACAAATGTGTTATTGCGGACTATTCTCGGAGCAAAGTTTGACGTGTATATCCAAGTAGATGTTTTGCATTCATCAACAAATGGCATTTTTAGACACCCTTTCACAAATTTCTGGTGTCACTTGATCACCGAGCATCACACACTGTCAGGCTGACAATCAATACAGCGTCGATCTTAACACATAAAAACATGGGTAGTCTTTGCTCGCCATTGATTTCCTGGAAACTTAAGAGGATTTATTTTTGTATGCTAGTGTAGCTTTAGCCATGTCCACTTCTGTTTTTTACTTTAACCCCTTACCTGATGGGAAATTTAAACCAATGGCCGTTTATAAAGCATCTGTAGCATATGACAAAACCAATTAGGAAAGTCTGGAACAAATCTTTTCCTCCCCTGTGTTCGTGCAAGCTTCTGACTTTAGAACACGCACTTACTAATGTCTTAAATGTGTCAAACTAATCCCATATAAGTATTCAGGGTGGGTTCTTCCTTTTAAGACCTAACTACAGTTGTATAATATCTCTATAAATACATATTGTGAAATGTTTTTCTTATCTTGGAAAATGGTGTAGGCCTGTTCCCATGGAATACAATAATAAAAACACCTGAAACGCCCTCGTCCTTGAATACTACCCATGCTTTACTATTAATTTAGTTTTTATTGGGGCTGTCATCAGGATTTTGTGAATTAACAGATCTTCAGTCCAAGTTAAGCAAACGCATACTTGGGCGCCTCGATGCCGGTGTGTACCGTGAGCGCTCCGGGGTTGTCCAGCCCAAAGCACGGTTGGACGTGATTCTGGAAGTGACATTGGAAGGTGTGCAGGTGCTGTTCCAGAGCCACATTAAAAAAGGACAGAGTCCCCCTCTCGTAGTCCAGCGCCACTCCGATCCGCACGGGGTTCACTGTGATCCTCAGGTCAGGACTCCAGCCGTTGTGCAGAAACTCATATTTATGCCTGAACAGAAGGAAGGCACGCGTTATGATGGTGTGAAGCAAAGTGTAAGGCTTCTTCCTCATCCGGTTAGGATCACATCCTGACTCGCGACAGCCGTTTGTAAAACAGATGCTCTTGGATGAGCCGACATCGGGATTTCAAACTGCTGCAGATGAAAGGAAATGAGAAACGTGGAGGCAGAATCACAGATTCCCACTAAAGTAAACGCATTCACGGGTTGTGTGATATGCCGCACTGAATTATTAGCTAAATGTGACCGTTCAACTGTCATCCTTTTTTTTTTTTCTCAAGTTGTCATAACGCTTGTGAAATAACATTAAACTCCCGGCTTAGCGCTGCATGGCGTGGATGCACACTCAATTTTGAAAGGAACATTTCTCGTGGCTAAAAATAAATTCTTGGCCCAGTTTTCATGTGCTGCAGTAGTCGTCCCCTCGAGGAGCAGCGTAGTAATTGTAACAGATCTGCATCTACTTGCTCCTGTGAACATTCTTCCCAGTTTGTACAATAAATGGAACTTCAAGTGACAGAAAATTCACAGTTTCATATCCAAAAGCCCCCATATGTTAATACAATTACAAAATCAGTATTTCCTCCCGTCTAGACGTTTATGTTTGCAGTCGGTTCAGCCTCCTGTAGACTGATACGGAGCAGTAGCGCAGTCTACCAGTCGGAGGCATAAATACAAAGGATTTTCATGCTCTATGTTTCACAGCCGGGGTCTCCAGAACCCCGAGCGCGACAATAAGGTCATTACTGTCCACACAGCTGGTGCCTTGTTACCTGGCTGGAGTGAGAATGTGTCTCATACACCAGGACGTGTTGTTGGCGCCGAGGTACGAGTTCCTCTCCGTGTCCTCGGACGCAACGCCAATCCTGAATTCCGTACCGTCGTCCACCTCGACCTCCCAGTAATGCCGTCCTCTCACTGGGATCAGACCCCCCAGGACAGCCACACACCTGAACCCACAAGAGTCTCTGGTTGCACATATCTGACACGCGACCTTAAGGAGGTCACACTATCTCCTGTCACACAAGCAGCCATTGTGCCGCTTCACCTCGTGAAAGCGTTGTTGTCCTCTAAGGCCATGGCGCTGATTGGCAGCTCCTCTTCTCCGTAAAATATGGTGAAGCCGTCCTCGGAGATGCACAGGCAAGGATGGGCAGTGTCCTCCAGGAGGGAGAAGAGCGTACCTGCACAGGCAAGTGATCATGGGAGGAGAGTGTAAGTTACTGAAGTACTGCGCGGTTTTATTTCTACGATTATTGAACCGCTATATCATGTTTCCATAAAAATAGCATGGTCAATGAAAAAGTGTAGTATGATAAAAAAAAGTATTAAAATATGCAGTATGTGAAAAATACTATGTTTCAAAAAGAACAACTCATGAATAAGTCATATAATGTTGAATAGAAATAGAAAAGTTGTGCATAACATATTTGACTTAACGATACTTCAGTGGTTCCCAACCTGTGAATCAGGACCCACACAGTACGTTCACTTCAAGCTCAACGTGCATCTTACTCCGTGAACGGGCTGATCCGCGAGGCCTCTCACCTGTTGTGGACACAGAAATAACTTCACTCCTGCCGCTGGGCCCGCCGATGTTCACTGCTCGCACACAGATGAGGTAGCGGCGTCCCGCCTGCAGCTGGATCAGACACTGGCAGGTGGGCACTGCTACTACAGACCTGAAGGATTAACCAATGAGACGCACAATGGTGGGAACTTTTCGGATTGTCATATCTCCTGCCCGACTGTAAATGGGGTGTTTTGTTTTTTAACCAAAGTCTCATTTCAGAGAATAAAGTTTAGCCTCCTCTGTGCACAAAAACACAAACTATTAGGAACAAAACGTTCAACTGTTCTCCGATTCGACCACATGAAAAATGAAGCACAGCCCGAATGTGACGATCTAACAGTGCTGCAGGAGCTGAGGCTAATAATAGATTTTTTCTAGGACGGAGTGTGTCTTGATCCAGCCGCTCTATAACCACGGGACCTGAAAAAAAACACCAGGCAAGCACTAACACAGGCCTGTTTATGGATGAAGCACAGGCCTAATTAAAAAGGACAGGCCAGGGAAGATGAAGACCACGCGCTGCTGCGTCTTTGAAGCTTCGCAAAATCCCTCGGAGCATTTGGCTTCTATCGGAGCTATTTCTAGTCTACCTCTGGAAAAACGTGACATATTTCAAGAAACGCCCAATTAAACGTTGAGCCCGTTTCCGCGATGAATCCCTCAACAACACAGCTCCTACTCGGCGATGGCGCTCTCTGGGGCGCCAGTGCCCGTCTCCCTGAGCTCCACGGTGTAGGAGTCCACGGGGTCGGTGTTCCCCGACTCCCAGCGGATCAGAGCGGCCTCGGGACAGCTGGCACACTCCCTCTGCTTGATCACCGGAGGCGACGGCACTTGAGGGAGGGAGACACAAAAAATCTTCTCTCCAACATCGATCAACGTGAGAGAGCGAACCTGCTCCGATGGCGACGCCCTGAGCGGGTTACCTGTCACGTATAAGGTCTTCTCGCTGGCCGGGCTGATGCCCGTGGTGTTGGTCGCCGTCACCCAGAGCTCGTACTGAGCGTTCGGCAGCAGGTCTGTCACCGTGCAGTGGGTCTCCTTCACCCTCACCTTGCTCACTGAAGGAAAAGCAGACGAGACCCACATCAGCAGGGTGGCGTTTCAACAGCAGAGGGTGTGGTCATGCAGCGCGCCTCCGTGTTATACCGTGTGGTGCGCAGGTGCTGTCCGCCGGCGTGTCCTCCAGCACCGGCCGGTAGTAAAGCTCGTAGTACTCCACCGTGTCGTCGGAGAACAAGCTCCAGCACACGCGCAGGGACGTCTGGGTGGCCGAGTTGGGCGTCTGCGGGTTGATCACTGGGGCAGACGGAGCTGTTTGGGTCAAACAAATATGGTGTATTGTTCATTCAAATGTGTTTTTACTTTCCTGAACACCAAACAGGGAAACTGACCATAATGATAAACGTGAAAATGAACCTTGGATCGCAGTTATTGTTTGTGTGTAAACCAGACCTGGGACAATGTTGATGGAGTCCATCATGGTTTTGACATCAGGCAAGTCGGCCAGCGGGGTGTTAAACTCGAGACTCGTGGCCAGCGTGAGGTCAACCTGCTCCTCGGCAAACTCCTCGATTCTGGTTCAGAACATGAGGAAAAAGAACAACGAAACTTTGGATTCATTACCTGGAGTCACTCAAAATATCATCAGTAGTTTGACAAGGAAAATCTCAATGCTCAAGCAAGTACGAGCACATTCAGCACAGACTGCAAACTTTCCTTCACTTCACTTTCCTGCTAAAAATGTATACTTTAATAGCATTAGTATATAAATAAAGGCAAAAAGAGCACACAAACAGCCCTGGGCCATTGGTGGTTAGTCATTTGAAGTCACAGGCTCACACCATGAGGAATACTCACTGAGCAGCTCCACACTCACCTTCTCATGGTGGGCATAACTGCCTGTCAATAAACATCAAAGAAGGTATAATTGGACAAAGTCAATAAACTAAGAAACGCTCTATATTTCCTACCCCAGATCCCATACGCCGTCTTTTAATTATTTCCCTACAAACAGGAGCGTGACGGCTAAACCGCCCGCTGGAAGCGTTTTTTTTTTGTGTACATGGCTGGAATCTGCAGGCGACACCGAAGCACACGGGAGGAGCGTCTGGGACACCTTGAGGAACAGCCTCTCGTCGGGGCAGCGGTAGACCTCCTGGGCCGTCTCAATCAGCTCCTTGGAGACGTCCATCGCCTGACCACAAGCCAGCAGCTGCTTGTACAAGTCCTCCAGCTTGCCCTTCTTCTCCTCCTCCAGCCCCGCCGCCCGGTCGTCGCACCGCTGAGACAACGTCTGCAGCACGTCGTTGTAGTGCTGCTCCAAGTGCTGCTCCTGGCGGCCAAAATTCTCCTGCGCGCACACACACACACACACATTTATACGATCCGATATATACGTGGATAGAAAGGAAGAACGAGGCGAGGGAGGCAGCTCCCAGAGCCACACGTGGCTTTACAAAACGGACATCTTGAAGCTCTTCCGTTTTTGAGTTTAATAAAACAAAAGAATAATAAAAAGAAGTATTCCCAAAAGCTCAGAGAGAGAATACATACATAATAAATCTGTCAAAATACATTACACCAAAAGTCTTTTGATGACATTTACCTCCACGGTGAGAAAGATTTCCTCCAGATGACTTGCAAAGTTCTCCATCTCAGTGACTTTGCCTTGCAGCTGCTTCCTGATTGTTACGCCGTCACTCTGAAAACAATTGACTTTTAATTCTTTCTGCTCATATCTGTGGTTTGGTAAAATAAATATCTTTCATGCGGACAGTTTAATCCTCTGGGATTTAGCTATTTTTTCCTTTTTTTTATTTTTGGGGATACGCTGGGATGTAGGGTTGTGAAGATTTTGGGAGTCACTGAGGCATTTTAAAATAAATTCTAGGACGTTATTTTGCACCAAAAAAAAGTGATTTATCTTTTAACAGAAACAGTTTAGCTCATTCATCACTGGCCAAAGCCAAGTTGGTGTTCCCACCTCAGCTCCTGCCACTTCAAACACATCGCCATGAAGTCCACGTTCTGCCCCGATGGGGGACGGAAGGCCGTCCTCGCAGGGCTCAAAACAAAGGGACTCGTCGGTGTCAACAGAAAACCTCTGGAAGGTGGAAACTCCTCGGGCCGCCCTCAGTCCCCCGTCTGCCATGTTGGTCGACTCTCTGCTCAACTCCTCAGCTTCTTCTGTGATCACATCCAGTCGGCCTCCTCTGATGTCATGCAAGTCCATGAGGAGAAGCTCTGTGGGAGGTTTACAATCCATTTAGGATTCAAGTGACCGACACAAACGCTAGAATAACGGAAGATCAACATTTAGACCACTAATTCTAAAAAAAAACTACATTCAGTAACAACGGAACAGAATGATCACGGTGTCAAATGCCAAATCTGCACCCTTCCACCAAGCAACTTGCGTGTGCTGATCATCTTTATCTTCAGTTATCAATAATAAACGAGCAGCAGCATAATTTACCTCGATAATTCAGCAGGCGAGTCGGTTCTAAACAGCCATTTCAGGCCAACAGTGACGTCCCGACCAACCGGGTCTGCGAGCAGACCAACTCTCACCCACAAGCTGGGACACAAATAGACGCGACTCGGATTTGCTCAGATGTCGATGGCATGCAGAACATCAATGTTGGAAGTTAGTATTTTATTGATTAAAAAAAGAAAGCCATAGGCCTAAAATTCATACTAATCATACGCATCAGTTATATAACCACTGTAACCCTTGAAACCAGTTACAGCTTTGATGTATTGCTGTACGGAGGTGGAATTCCCCAAACATGTGATTCAAAGGTCAAAGTTGAACACTGGGGGACGTTGTGGTGCCTTCGGGGCTCCTCGTAAACTAGTGATTCAAACGCCCGTGTGCTCCATAATTATGCGGGCGAAGCCGTCGCTTTTCAGTCAGTCGGCAATAGAACAGCCGGGGCCTTTTCCACAACATCAACACTGACCTGCTGAACAGAACAAGTACAATATGTCAATACGTGTAGTGTAATAAGCATTAGGAGTGGCGCTCTAGTTCATTTCCTGACTAAATAACTAATCAGCACAACGAGAGCGCAACGCGACGATCCGTCTTTTGACAGTTCTGAACATAACGGAGGTCCGTGAAGGCGGCTTACGTCACGCCAATGGCGGACGTTGTAAACACAGCCAGCAGCTTCCCTTTGGCCGAAGTGAAAGACTCCTTTTCAAGATGAACAGCGTGGAGACCGAGCGGACGGACAGCCTGGAGGGCTGGGTGGCCGTCAGAAGTAACCTATTCGAGGAGGCCGAGGCGTTTAAACTGGGCTTCATCGTGCAGTGGAACGTCATCGAGTGTAAGTTCGCCGTCACCTGCCACAACAGGACGCTGCAGCGGAAGAAGCGCGGGGCCGACGGGGTCCCCGGCGACCCGCAGACCAGCTGGGCCGGCCTCTTCTCCGTGCGCGACCTGCGACACGTCCACCAGCAGCTCCGGTGCGTGGCGGACATCTTGGCGAGCTGCTTCCCGGACCTGTCGGAGTTCGAGGACGGAAACATCTGGGACGTGCTCTTTCTGAACCGGCGTTCCGCTTCGGAGGACGACGAGCGGCGGGACCTCGACTCGCCGTGTCGGAAGCTGGAGAAATACTTGAGCGCGGCCGTCGACCTCTGCGGGCGGGAGATCGTGCTCGACACGCTGTTCACGCAGGACGAGCGGGACGTGGAGGAGTACTTCGAAAACCTGCAGGAGTTCAAGAGGAAGACCCTGCAGGAGGAGATGTCCCGCGCGAAGGGCCTCCTGCGGCAGGTGAGACAGGTCACAGGTCACAGGTGATCACATCCGGGTCATGTACAGACACGCAGACACCTACAACAGCCATGCACCAAATACTTGTGGTGATCATACTTGCAGGAGACTGATACGTTGTCAATATAGAGACACCTCTTAGTGTGACACAACCGAATACTACTATATTACATTTTTAATTTGTAGACTTTTTAAAGCAGGACTATTTGTCGTATGTGTGCACTATTGACACATACTGTACTGAATAGATCTAAAAATGCCATAAAAGCAAAGACCATGTTTGTTTTGATGATAGAATACCATTAGTTGTGCATCACAGCCAAACGCACAGGGCCAAGACGCACACACAACATAATTCTATCTTTGATGTGCTCAGACACAAACCTGCATAAGCCAGAGCATTATTACCACACCTAGTTTTGCTTGAATGAAATAATAAGGATGGAGGATTCAGTTAAGTTTGGGAAACCTCTGTAGCAGGAACAGCACCACGCGGTGGTGAATCGAGCCTACTATGACACAGCAAACGCTCGGCTTGCTATTGCGCACATATTCCCCCTTGGGGATTAATAACGTTTCTATCTATCTATCTATTGTTATCTAACACAAGTAAATATTGGCGAGATGTGCGTTGCAGGTATCATGACAGCCAACGTCTCCATTTCTAAAGCCCAGAGATTTGAGACACTGGAGAAAGTAAAACATAAACACCATGTGTACATCACCACGAGCTAATGCAATCAGATAAATACCTGTTAGAACTATTAGAGCATGTGATGCTTTTGTTGACACCGTGTCAGAGAGCAGATTTGACACCATAGCTTGTTGCATTATTGTATTTAATATGTATTAAATCTCAACCTTCTTATTTCTCGCTTCAAATACATAACGTTACTCTACCTGACAGCATGTCAGTTATTGATCGAGCTGCACACAAGTTCTGTGGTCTAAAGGTGTCTAAATGTGCATTTCATTCTGGAAAAAACAAATATATGGTAAATATATAATATATAATATACAGGTAAAGGTGTGCATGTCTTCCATGTTTGCAGATCCTGCGGAGTCATGGCAGTGCAGACCGAATGGTCGCGCTGCTCAGCATCTACGAGGAGGAGGACGAGGCCTACCAGGACCTGGTCACCGTGGCCACCACCTTCTTCCAGTACCTGCTCCAGCCTTTCAGAGACATGAGAGAGCTGGCCTGCCTCTACAAGATGGAGATCCTGGTAATTACAAACATGCATTTTGGCAGCTACCTTTTTGACATCTTGATATTAAATCTATATTCATCAGAGATTGTGATGTTTAACAAAGTATCCAAAGAACATCCCACTGTATCATATGCTACATTCTCGTTATGACCAAGTACCCCTGTGCATCTCTAACAGTCTGGTTGGTTAGTGGAAGGATTGGCTTGTGGAATATCACACTGTTACACACGTAGCAATCGAGGGATTTCCACAATTCAATATCTTTACATCTCATTCAAGCAAAATGTCCAGTTTTATTTTCTCACTTAACAACTTTGACTAAAAGCTGAATGTATAATATTTGTGGGTTTAAGTGGCCCCGTTTTTCTTCTTGCGTTGTGTCTCTGCAGAAGTCTTTGGAGTTCGAGGACTTGGGTCCTAAGAGGATTGCAGCTCTGGAGAAGGAGGCAGACGAGTGGAGAATGAAAGCAGCCGATGCAGTCGCCTCAATTCAGGACATCACCGTCACTTACTTTGCACAGACATCAAAAGCTCTGGCTGGTAGATGTTACTGTGTTTATTTCTCTTATTTGTGCATTGATGAATTATTGAAATAGTTTTATCTGTCATTCCAGGAAATGCAGTAGACTTGCACACTGTTTTTCAACTGCAGACTAACAACATACTTATGATATATGTTATGCAGAAGCCCATGAAAGACATTGTACATTTTTTTTGGGCTGACTTGAATAGATTAGTATCCATGGCTATTTTGTTTAGTTTTATACATGTGTTTAATCACATACATATATCCAATGCCCTTGTGTGTGTGTGTGTTCAGGCATGTTGAAGCAGATGGAGGAGGATGCTGGTCGTTTCGGAGCTGCTGCCTGGGCGTCTGCAGCTCCCAGACTGGAGAAACTGCGCTTCCTGTTGGCCAAAGAGACGCTGCAGCACATGAGGGCTGCAGAGATGTGCCTCAACCGCAAGAAAGCAGGCATCAGACAAAAGGTGTGTGCTTTATTTGTTTCTATTAACACCCCCCAACCTTTCTAGTGGTTCTGTATTTAGTCAGCTTTAGTTTAGTTTAATAAGTCGTTATCTCTGCTTTTGTAATGGTGTTAAGTCAGATGGGACGTGACACAGTGGATCCTTCACTTATATTCCAGTCTCACTTATATTCCCTTTGATCTGTTTATGAAGCCTGTGAAAACAGAGATACGCCCTAAAAAAAGCTGCGTGGGTCAGTGGGTCCGTGTCTATATACGTAGATATTCTGAACGTGTCAGCTGCTGCAGATGCATTCCTCTGAGTACGAGGGTGGGGACAGAGGGGTATTTGGGGTAAACAGCAGCAAATAACATTTGTAGCGTTGTAAAACAAGGGAGAGAACCTCAGCACTTTGACCTCCATGTGGCTGCATTATTCACGTGACTAAACGCACAGGGCATCTACCTCTGTGAAATCCAAACCAGACCACTATATGTATATATAATCTATTCACACTTTGTGTGCATTTTATACACATTTGATCTATTTTCATGAGAGATTTTGAGGAGACGTGTCTGCTTTGAATGAGTAAGGTCATTCACTTCATTTCAGGCATACTTAACATTACTGTCCTACCTTGCGGGTGACTGTTAGTTTCAGCACATTTCATCAGAGTGTGAAAGCCAACATGCAGAGATTAACACTGGCTGGAGAGGTTATCCAGCACTGATCCGTTGCTCTTCACCTGCTAATTGGAAACAGAGATTGTTTGGAGAACTCTTCTCTCACAAGCAATCGTGTCAAGAAATCCGTCTCAGAAGGTTGGAAAATAAGAATCGCTGAACTAATCGCTTCCACTAAACAGCTGCCTGACTTTTAGCCTTGATCATTCAACGCGGCTTTAAAACCAAAACATTAGCGCTTATTTTGAACTGCCGGATCTCTCGGGAGCAGTCAGAACGGGGGTCTGCTGGACGGGAGTTGGTCGGGGGTTAAAGAGGCCTTCAGCCCCACGCTTAGCCCACATTTAGAATACAAGTTGCAGTGCAGTTTATCAAATAGACAGTAGTACATTTCAGAAGTACAGGCCTTTGAATCTGGTTGCATTGAAGCAGCAAACCGAAAAGTCTTCCGTCTTAATTTGAAGCAGCTGAGAGTCTCAGCAGACCTGCAGCTGTCTGGGCGTTTGTTCCGGATATGTGCAGCAGAATAACTCGGGCTGCTTCTCCATTTTTGGTCCCGACTCTGTGAACGTCCCAGACGACCCGAGAGGTCGGGACGGGTTCGTGGGGCGGCAGAAGGTCAAACATGTTTTCTGGCCCTAAACCATTCAGGGCTTTATAAACGGCAGGATTTTAAAGTCAATCCTTTGTTGGACAGGAAGCCAAAGACCTCAGAAGTGGAGTGATGTGACCCACTTTCCTGGTCTTAGTGAGGACTCGACCTGCAGCGTTCGTTTTACCGACATGTGATCGCACCTTTACAGCAGTCCAGTCTACTGACGATGAATGCATGGACAAGTTTTTTCCAAAAAGTCCAAAGTGTTGAGACATAAATCCTGTAACCCTTGATATATTCCTTATGTGATAGTAGGCTGATTTTGTAATGGTCTACATGGCTGTTCAGAAAGTCCAAATCCACAACGCCACCTAGATTACATATACAGACAGATGACCGTCAAGAAAGTTCTGGCACATCCAGGTGTTTATTTGTTCAACGCATTAAACCCGTGTGTGGGATTATAGTCCCCTGGAGATATAGTTCTGTAGATGTTGGTGTCCTTTGCATAATGTGTTTCTTCTCCATAATCTGAGAGAAGGCAAAGTCCATCAGTATGAGATAGGAGGTTGCTACAATTACGGCGAGGCGCGGTAAACACTTTTTCCCTCTTCGGTTTGTTTTTTGCATTATTGGGGGATAATGCAACAAACAAATCTCTGAGTATCAAATACTCCAAAAAAAATTTCACCTGTGGACAGACACAAAGGTGCACTCAAAGGGTCACTCACAGACCCACACGCGACCCCAAGGGAAGAGAAGGAAAGAATGGAAAGCAGCAGCTGATTCAATTCAAATGTATGGCATGTATTCACCAGAAGGTCAGCCATGAGTCTGCACAGTCCCGCCCTCATTAGGCTGCAATACGCAAAGTGTGATCCTTTTCAAATGTGTCTGTTGTGGTGCAGCTGGGCGGCCTCTCTGCCGCAGTCAGGAGCCAGGGAACTGGTTGCAGGTCTGCGCGTGAGGACGGCCCGCAGCAGGAGACGGTGGACCAGCTGGAGCTGAAATTCTACGAAGCGCAACTAGAGCTGTACGACACCAAGTTCGAGGTCCTGAGGAATGAGGAGCAGCTGCTGGTGGCTCAGATCGACACGGTGCGACGGCAGATCAAAGGTACAAGACACACGGCGCCGAGCGCAGAACTGTGCGCTGCTTCCGCTCCACAGGAAACGGGATCGCCGAGAAAGGGGTGTCCTCGCCGTTCACTTTAGAACACTGTAGCGACATCGACTTGGAGATGCACAAATCACTGAGTGACACCACCTCCTTTGGAGGAAAGTGTAACACCAGCAGCTATAAATACAAAACCCCGCCGTTAAATAGGAAACAGGCTCACGGTCGCCTCACACTGTGAGACGGTTCACAGAATCCCATCACAAACGTGCTTTCTGTGCCTGAACACTTGGGGGGAACGTGTGTTATTGTAAACACAGCAGCTTTTGACCTTTGCCATAAACAAGCCCTGCGATCACACAGTGTTGAACCAACACCTCCCCGAAACAGTGTCGGCTAGGGATAAATATCACATGTTCCACCATGTTTCACGTGCTCATCACACAACCAATGTATACGGCTACATTATGATATTCAGGGGTTTCTGTTTTTCTGGTCACTTGTGCACAGGCTTTACTTTGGGGGAATATTTGGTGCATGTAAATATTCCCCTAATTGCGCCTCCTGGGACCAGGGAGGTGTGGTGTGTATGTACTGTACATGCTGTGTGTCTGTCTGTCGCTTTGCCTCTTTCAAGGTTCATTTCCACAACCAAAGCGCGGGGAAGGTTTCCTCTTAACTGCTCGGTAAAGAAAGCAGGAGGAGGGAAAATAATATGAGATGTGTCATGTCAAAGGCGAATGCGAAGTGTGTCAAGCTTTTCAATAGAGTTCAAAGTTTATACTGTCGCTTAGATCCCCTGGACGACGTTTATTTCCAATGCCCTTGTTGGAATATATAAATGATGTTCTTCGAGATCTCATTACTTTATCACACAACCGACACAGGTCAATATGCAGGTCACCTGCTCTATTGTATTCGTGTAACCATATTCACAAAAGAAAGAGATGTTTCCAATTTGAATACAGCTGTTCAATAATGAAGTCTCTCCTTTAATACTTAATGGTATTCAGTTAATATCATGCTGCTGCATCGGTACTTGCTCTGAAATTCCTCTTTGTCATGCAAAACCTTTGAAAAACGGCTTGAAATCTCAAAGAGGAAACCTGGCTTCCTGCTGACATGTGGTTGCATAATCAAGTCTAGCACCAAAGCCTTGTTGACGTCCCGCCGAATTCAATACCAGAATAACACCCGAAGCGTCATGTCCTCCCTGTTGGATAGCGAATGGAAAGTGCCGATGTCAGACGGGCACTCGTTTGAGCTGACACGAGAGCTTCTGGGGAGCTTTGAGTGATCGGAGTGGCTTTGTGCGGCAGAGTTGAAGGACGAGGTGGTGTACTACGACGTGTGCGAGGACGCGGAGGAGCTGCAGAGCTTGGTCCACACCGGTGTTCAGCAAGCCGACCCTCCGGCTGTCAGTCATCTCAAAAGAAGCCTGCAGGCTTTGGAGACCAAGAGAGGCAGAATCTGTGCCCGGCGCGCTTATCTCCGCAACAAAAAGGTGAGCCTCTCTCCGCCACATCATACATAATGGTTTTGTACACGTTTTTAAGGTATTGATAAAGTCACATCTGTGGGTTTAGGATCAGTGCATCGAGGCCAATGAGCAGAAGCAGCTTCCCGCCAAGCAGAGCTCCATCCTCTTCAACCAGCATCATCACGTCCACCTGGTAGGTCTCCACGGCGACGAGACAACCCCGAAGGTGGGCAGGAGCCGCGAATGAAACCAGTTCTGCGACTGTTAACGCCCTCGGCTGTCTCCCCCCCTGTCGTCTGCAGAAACGGGAGAAGAGGAAGGAGGAGGAGCAGAGGAGGAAACAGTGGGTGGACGAGGAGCGGGAGAAGACGCTGAGCAGATTACGCTCCTTTAGAGAGGTCAGGCTCGCTGGCTGTGCTCCGCGCGACCTTCCCACTGCAGCTTCTTCTGCTAATAAGACCCCAGAGACCCCCCGTTCTCCCCCCAACCCCCCAGCTTTATGCACGCTTAATTCAGCAGCTTTCAAATCAAAATTCACTCGTTAATTACTGGACTCAGGGGGGAAAGGTCGCGTCTGCGCGTGCCACAAAGCCGTGATGTCGCTGCTTTGATGAGGACATGTGTTGCTTGTCACATCCCGCTGTCTCTTCTCCCTTTTCCCGCCTTTCTTTTCACCAGGACGAGGGTTTTACCAGAGAGGAAAGCGACACGGTGGTAAAATGTTTGTTTGTTTAGGAACAGGGGCTTTTGTGGTTTGGTTTGAAATATCTCATCCGAACTCTTTGGAGACATTCTGTACGGACTGTCCCGGTCCCCCCGGGATGACTCTGGTTTTCCCTTAAGCTTTCATGTAGCGTCACCTTTGCATAAAACTTTCAACTTATAATGTTTGAATTATTGATCCAACTGGAGGAGGTTGGGATTTTGTGCACATTCTCTCTGTCGCTTCTGGTTAAACTCAATACAGTGTGAGACTTATGTGGAGCGAAAGAAGACACAAAAGAGTGGGCGAGTGTCCTCATGTGTCCCCGTCGTTTTAACTCAGAACGTTGGACGAGACGATGTCAGATTCCTTAAAGCGACTTTCTGCCTCTTCTCTTTTTCAAGAAGCGACCGGGCCAGTTCATCCTGAAGACTCACTCGCAGATGTCTCCTGCAGAAGTGCCGTGTCCCTCCCAGCCGCTGTCCATCATCAGCCTCGGCCCCCCTGGAGGGCCGCCGCCCTCCGTCCGTCCCGCACCCAGACGCAACAAAACGGCCAGAAAGCAGCAGCCTGAGGACATCCCGGTCCACATCTTCTCTGCAACGCCACCTCCAACAACAACCTGCCCTACTGCACCTCCGCCTCCCCCTCCACCGCCTCCCCCGCCGCCTCCACCACCACTGCCTCCCGCCATGCCTCCCCCACCTGTCCCCAAAGACTCACCGATGCCTCTCAGAGAAAAAGAGGACCCTCCTTTTCCAGCCAAGAACACGCTGACACAGAATATAGGTGAAACGCATTCATCTGCCCGTGATAAACAGACACAAGAATGTTGTTGTCCTTCTGGTGGATTTAGAAAAAATGTGTGGATCTGTCAGACTGCAGGGAAGGAGCGTGTGTGATGTTAGTGCGTGTGTGTGTGTGTGTGTGTGTGTCCGTACATGGTGTTCTGTCCTGAATTCCCATCTTGCCCCATGAGGCCGGAGGAGGCATTTTACCTCAGTTGTGTTCCTGCTGATGCTCGCTCTCCGCTGCAGGGAGACTGCAACGTCCAACCCATGTTGTCTGAGCTTTTGTAAGAGGAAGGTCATTCGCGGGGAAGCTGTTGTAAAAAAAAAAAAAGGAGGTGGAATCTGCTTTGCGTGGGGAAAATGTTTAAGATGCTCCATCATTGTTCTTACTAACGCAGCTTCTGTCCTTTGCCTTCGTTGTGTTATCGCCGTAGGAACGATGGACAAGGTGTTGGCCTCATTGCAGCGAGGACAGATTCAGCTTCGGAAGGCGCCCGCTCCCGGGGCCACGCCCCCCGCCGGGGACACGAGGACCAGTCTGATGACGGCTATCCGACAGGGAGTCGCCTTGAAGAAGGTGAGATGATCCACGAGAACGTGCAGCAGCCTAAAGCTCGATTGACTTGCCTGACGAGCAGCAGATAGTGTGTGTGAGTGTGTGTGTGTGTGTGTGTGTGTGTGTGTGTGTGTGTGTGTGTGTGTGTGTGTGTCTCTCTCAGCCAACAAGTAAGTTTCAGTGGAGAATTGTTTTGTGTGTTCATCACACTGTGGCTGTGATCCATTTAGCTGCTTGTGTTCCTCGTGCTGTGCGTGCAGCCCTACATGGAACCGAGCCACCACGAATGTTCTCATCAGTTACACCTGTGCTTTCCGATTAAGTCTAAAATAACCGCATGAGAAGAGATCAAAGACACATCTAAGAGCACTGTGCAATGTTGAGCGGGAGTGACGGGACTCTGCTCGTGTTCTAGATGGTTCCCGCTCGGGCAGAACTCCACGGCAGCGGCGACAACGAGCTGGAGCGCAGCATCAAAGCCGCCATGATGAGGATGAAGAAGGTGGCGGCGGATTCTGACGACGAAGACGACAGAGGAGACGACGAGACGCAGAGTACAGACTGGGACAGCTGAGGACCCCTCCTCCCCCTCCCTGTCCCCACATACACACAGCAATGAATGATCTTTTACGCTTCTGAGCGTCAGCTTAGGTTGCTGCGATGGGATTACGCCTCTTCTCACGTAAACATTGCAGTCTTCAAAATAGCACCGAGAAGTTGTAACGCATCCAAATCCATGGCTGTTTTTTTTTTCTCGAAAATCCCCACCTGTGCGCATGAGGCGCTCCAGCGCTTCATCGAGAAGAAGCAGCATTGCTGTAGAACAGATGCCACTTCTTTAAAGTCGCCATTTGAAGGCCTTTCGTGAGAGTCACACAGCCTGAGAGACGATCGCGCTACACAACCGCGTTTTGTAGTTTTGAGTTTTGTAGTTTTTTGCATTTTGTTACTAAACAAAGAGAAGAGTTGTGTCCTGAAGTGCAGCGGTGTGAATGATTTGCAGGCAACACGTTTAAAGTCCACGTCACTGTTTGCGTTACAGGTTTCATGCACTGTCCTCCTGGTCCCGTTTTTCCTCCTCGTGTTGGAATGACGGGAATGTGTGAGGCTCTTTCGGGGCGTATTTTATGCGTCATCCGTTGTTTGTTTGTTTTCCTGTGTGATGCCGTGACAAATGAAGTGAAGTTTCTTTTTCCCTGATAACACTTATACGACACAGAGCACTTAACCAAGGAGACAAAGCTATGATGTATTGAGATATGAAACTTGATCCGGTTCGCTGCGGCTGAAACACACTTCAACTGCTGTGTTTTAATAATAAATGAAGACACATTGGCTCATGAACAGTTTGTTGGTGATTCATCTGTTGGAAGATGATGTTTTCCTGTGGTTTGCTCGTTGTGTTCCACCGGTTCGGGCCGGTGGGAGGACGGGGGCGGGGCCACATTCCGTCGGCCACCTGATGACGGCGACTATGGCGATGAATGGAACACGACGTGACGTCCATCGCGGCCCGGTTGTGATTGTGTTCATTCAGCTCGGCGGAAGCTGCTAGCAGAGTTTCGTTGTGCACGCTCCCCCGAAGCATCGTCACGGGGAGCGTCCCGCACAAGTACTTGTGAGCATATTTATTTGTGTGTGTGTGTGTGTGATTTATCATCCAGGTGATCTGGGGAGAACACCAGTCACGCCCCTCGGGGAAGTCACACACACGTCAGGCATGTAGAGAAACCAGACGGCGGAGCATCAACATGAAATTCCGCAGCCTGTTACTATGGCAACAGGAAGTCTCAGTTGTAGTGGCCCGCAGTACATTCTCTCTCTCTCTCTCTCTCTCGGACGCATGCAAAGAGCAGCATAGTCTCTTAATGATGTTTCACCAACTCGCCCACTCGTCACTGGTCACACAATGAGCCCGGCTGAGAGAGTTTGACGCAGCATGAAGAGCAGAGATGCGGCTGTTGCTGCTTCCCCACTGTCCGTCTCTGTTTTGTTTTTCAGCTTTCGCTTATTTCTCATTAAATGAATTCGCGATTCAGTCAATGAAAAGAAAATCTGGATATCTGGAAAATGTTAGTTTGCCTACAAGTAAAACGGAAAACAGTTTGGTATTTTCGTTTGAAAAGTATCTTCATGATTTATTTGATCATCAAAATGATTGATTCATCCATCAACAAAAGAAACGGATCCACCGTACAGGGATTTAGCTTCCAATGTGAGAAGCTCCCCAGAATGAGGAAGCTGGAACCGGAATATGTTCTGAAATAATCAGCCAAAGCAAAAATGGCAAACATTCTAACACTGAATATCGGCAGCTTTTCTCTTTTCCATAATTGATCTATTTGTATTGTTGATTTAGACAAAAGCAATTTCAATATGTCCAAGGGGATGTTTTCTTTTTAGATTTAGACTTTTACATAGACGGGCAGATTAGTTTATTAGTGAAAATAATTCCATCCGCTGACTTCATTTCATCAATTATTTAAGCCCTAAACGAGGGCTTAGTCTGCATTTTAATAAATCCCCCCCCGACGCACCTGTGGCGTCCAGCTGATCTCAAGTGGAAACGAATACGAATCGGTGCCTTTAGAAAGATCAACATCAACAAGAGTGAGGACTGTTTGTGTAACAAAGGGATTCATTGTTGGAAAGTTGCTTGCTATCTATACTTTTCGTTGTCAATCATTCAAACTGTTGTTCACAACAGAAAACCAGAGGGATTAAGTTGCCACGGAAACGTGTCCCCTGATCCAGCCCTGCAGCTCTGTCCTCAGCGCTGCAGTGACGCTGTATTTTCCATCTCTCAAACAGGCTCATGTCTGCGTGTCGCTTCATTTGTTCTGATCCGGCACGTGCGACTGACTGGATAAATCCCACTTCTTTTGCTTGGTTATGTCTGTTCGGCTTACATCTATATTTAGTGCTGTGTAAATCAACAGTGGAGACAAAGCTTCTGTGCCGGGATGCAGCTCTGGCACCGTAGGTTCAGCCCACCTCCTTCTCTGGGATCCTCATCCAGGAAACGAACGCCTCAAGACTTTAATTGCTGCATATTAGTGGGCTTTGACAGAATTTCGGTTTCCTACACAGAGCTAACAATGGTGATTTGCGAGTAATTGGGGATTAGGGAAACCTCTCCTCTCTGCGGAGCTCTCGACAAATAAAGTGCTCCACTAACTTCAAAAGACGACACCAGGCTCAGCGTTGTAATCAAACTAAATTTTAACAATTGTCATTTCTATTGTACAATATTGAACAGGAGTCACAAAAGTGAACAAGAGGCAGCGGCCTCAAAAGAAAGGGTCATACTTTGGGGTGGGGTTCAACAGACAGAGGAGCAAAATGTCCCTTTGTAGATCAAAACAGTGCTGAAAAAATATAGAGACTTATAACATCATAGTATCACCCAGTAAATATGCCACGACCACATATGCCTTTGATCTCAAATGTGCCATGATTCAAAATAGACTTTCCCAAAAGCAGCTTAGAAACCACGGTCAACAAACCCTCAATAACTATAAAACCTGTGAATCCTGACAGTTTGGTTTATTTGATATATTATCGTACATCTCAGGACTTCAGGTGAAGGTTTTCACACTAGTTGCAGACAGGCTCCAAAATAAATATATATGTAAAACAGAAGAGTCCGGCGGTGCCAAACTAAATATCATCAGTGAAGTACTTTTTCACATTATTCACCCACCCAGCAGCACCGAGCAGCACCCCCCCCCCCCCCGCCACCATAACAAAAACTAGTGTGTAAGAAGCACAGCAGCAACAGCCCGGGAGACGCCTTTGTTCAGCACATGGACAGAAAGACTAATGCACACACCATGTCCTCAGAACACGACACCACACGTCACAGGAGAACGGGATACCAATTATTCATTTTGGGACGTTTCCTAAAACAAGAGCACGTTCCTCCTTCATGCAAAATATAGTCAAAAAGGAGGTTTCACTGGAGCCCCCCCACAAGAGAGTTGATGGCTTCCTGCTGCGGTCTTTCCTCAGACTCGATTTTTGTGCAAACACCTCTTTTGTCCGTTGAGCTTCTCGCCCCGTTGACTTCCATTAACATCCTGGGGATGGGCTCGCCTACTGGCGCTTTTCTTCTTCTTCTTCTTCTCTCGTTTTAGAAGTGGGCGTTATTACTTTGTTGATGGTCACCCCTTGGCCAGTTCTCCTCGCCGGGTGGGTTTAGACTCGCCTGGAGGCACTTTGTGTCACGTGTATGTGCATACGGGCTAATCAGTGAAGAACCGTCTTCTGACACACCTGAGATAGACGAGAGGCCACGGCGAGGACGCTCGGTACAAATTATCTGTCATTCTTGGAGGGGGGGGGGGCACAAGGATTACCACTGAATATTATTAGAGTGATGCTGATCAATATCGTCTTTGTTTTACTCATTTTAGCCCTTTCAAGTCCCCTCTTCTGCTCTGAGCTGCCGGTGAAGAGGCGCTGCACCCTTAAAAGAAATAATAAACACACACAGATGACCAGAATCTAAGAACACCCCCCCCCCCACCACCCAAACAGAAACAGATAAGTAAGCTCATGTTGTTGATTTAGTTTAGAATAGCAGGACACAAAATGGAGCCGTTTGGTGGAGCATGCCGGCCTTCCTCCTGCCAGTCTCTCTCCCACTCCCTCTCTCGCATGGTGGTGTTTATTAGAAGCAGATAGTGTCTGAGTGGACACCACCTTGGTGGGTGCCACATAGTTTCTGAGGACGCACTGTAGTGAATCCTTCGTACCTGACCTCTGACCCCCTCAGCTCGGTGCCACTTCACTTAGTTATCAACACCGAGCTTGGAGAGCCCCTGCCTGAACTCGTGCAGCTCGTCTATCTTTCCATCCAGCATGTCCATGAACTTCTTCAGCTCGCCCTTCATGTTGCCCTGCTTTTGTTGACTGTCTTCTATGTCCAGCTGAAGACCGTCAACTCTCCCCTCCAGCTCCTTGTTCCTCCTCTCAGCGGTCTGTGGAGGACATCAGGGGAACAAAACAAAAAGCGTTACATTACAGCAGCTGGTGGACACACGGAAGATCCAGTTCTTCTGAGGGATGCCAGATGCTATGTAGGTGCAGCCAAACCAAAGCTACCATCAAAAGTGAGATTGAAATAGTTCAACTCAGCGCTTCCACCTCCTCGCCATGGAGATCAAGCGAGTGTTTCAGACTAGCAGACGACACCATCGACACGCGGATGCTAAAGATACTATCGAAAGGAGCGGTTTAAAATAGGAGTGCTAAGTTCGACTGTCTCCTCTGCTGGACTCCAGAAACCTGACCTCCACGTGGGGCGTCCTCTTTAAATAGAGATGAGCCATGGTTTCCCTTTACCCGGTAACTTTTATCTGAACGAACTGTGGCTGCGGTTTCATTTTGGGCCTGGTGGATGATTATCCATGTGGGGCATTCCCGTTGTCTATGCTTCAGCTCAGTTGGCTAAATAAACTCTTTGCTTCAGCCAGCTTTGTTGTCACTGCCATTCATCCAGCTGGCTGTTGCAGAAACAAGCCGGGCGGTGGAGCTTTTTGAAGCACGAGAACTTCAGGCATGCCGCTGTTGGTTTTATTCTCCTTCCTGCCCCGGCTTGAACCGTAACACATGCGCGACAGCTCGGGTGATTAAATCCTGCTCCGAGTCAGTCAGAAAAGGGGGAGATGAGCGGCGCCACCGCTGCCGCTCATGTCAGACTTGGCCCTAATGTGGCGTAAAGTCATTCAGCGAGCCTGGCACACAAAGTTTGATATTACTCAATGAGAAAATCAGACTGGCCGAACAGGTGCTCTTTGTTGCAGGGAAGACGGGAGGGGCGTGAGTTGTTGTTTATGGCAACAGACGACTCTCACACCCAGCAACCCCCACACACCCACACCCGAGTTACAGACTTAGACATTAAACGCTCCCCTACTACCTTTTCTCTTGTAGTAGTCAGCAAAACTGATTCCATCTGAAACTAATTAGCCATGACAGAGATGTAGTATCTCACAGAAAGAGGCTTTAATCCACTGGGGGAGTGCTGGGGGTGGACCATTGTCAATAGATGCATTAACCACAGTGCGCGTTGGTGCACACGTGAAGGGAATGTTGTGTCACCAGCCCTCGGGCAGAACGGTGACTAGGAGCGCTCCTTCCCTTCCTCCGTGTGAAGGCGCTGCTCACGCCTCACAGCCGGCGCGTTGCCTCACTGTGACAGACTTCATGTATTCGCATGCGCTGCAGGCTCCGGCTTTTATACCCTGCTGTTAATCACAACTTTTGGACAAACCTGCAGTTTTGCAGTGATGCTCTCGCACTCCGCCATGAGTTGAGGGATTATCTCAGCCTGCGTCCTCAGGTTCTCCAACTCCTGCGGAAAACAGATACAGAAACATGTTAATAAAAAAATTTTAAAAAGCCAAAAGATAAACATCAGCATCCGGCTGATTTAATCAAATTTTCAAATGTTCAAGAAATGATGCAATATTTTAGGAGACTATTGCTCTCTCGCAGAGTTTGTTCAGATTGTTGGGATTGTTGGGTTTCCATTCGGCCGCGCTTAGCGATGTACTGTAGTGATGTGTTTGACTAACTCTCAGCAAGAATGAAAGGTAATAGCTTTGCATTTAACCCACACGCCGAGTTTCCATGTCAAACTAACTCTCGTATGTTCTGCAGCAGCTGCACAAGAAACACTTCTTTGACACAAACAAGGATGGAAGTAGCACAAAGCAGGTAAGGAACAACGCAAGTAAGAAAAACAGACAGATGTCTTATGCAAATATCTGTTTTCTTCTCAAACAAACATCTATTTTGCCCTGAAAGTTTCCTCCCTCTGCACCCCCCCCCCCACACACACACACACAAGTAGCTTTGTTCTGCTAGTTTAAAACTGGCCAGTGCTCGGGTCATCGCCACAGTGGATGCTCAATAATTCATAGGCTCCTTCTTAATTGGAGGAGCTGATGAGTCACTCGGCAGAGGAGCCCGTGTGGACTGTTGAGAGCAACGTGGCTGATACACAGACTGTGGAAACACCGAAGCCCCTCAAGGACTCCTTGCTCTTAAACTTTCAAAGTCGGCTCCTGTTCTTTGAACTACTTCCTGCCTGCGGTTGTGTAAGGTAAACAGCCCCCGAGGAAAGATGTATATGTTCTATTAATACTCAGGCTGCCTGGTGCTAAGCCAGAAGATCCCAGACACGCTGTTTACCTCCCAGCATTCAAAAAGCTCGTAACACAGCAGAGCTTGAGCGTCATCGAACTCTAACTACAGGATTAGTCAAATAGACAATTAACAGAAAAAAAACAATGAGTCTGCAACCAATATCGATAATCCCTTTAAGTCCTTTTTGCTTGGGGGGACCAAGCAAAACTCATTTTTGAGATAACATATTTGTGGAATCAAGAATAAAACCTAACATATTTGATTTCTGTTTCCTTGTGTTTTGCATACATAACATGTACTGACAAAAATATTCAGCAGATTAATTGAAAATGAAAATGTTTCCTCAGGTTTCCGGAAATTGGGACAAACTGTTTTTTGCCCTAAAAGTGTCTATGATACACACATCAAATCAATTTTGGTGAAAGTGTAAAGCTTCATCCGCCGCAGTGTCCAGTTAACAACCTGCAGGTCTCTGTCACTTTTTCTGGATTGAAGAAGATATTGAAAATAACCAGATATGCAATCAATAGTTCCACACCACTGCAAACAGCATATATAGCAATATATTTCACTGTTGAAACAGAAACATCTAAACGCCTCAATCAACGCCTCAATTTGGCTCATAGGCTTTGTCCCCCTGCTACACACGGAGCTGATGGTGTCTCCTTTTCACGACATTGATGGGGAGACAGCGTCACTATAGACAAAAGGCAGCCAGACTCTCACAATTTGGTCCTCCTCATGGTTCTGCAGACAGAAGCAGCATTTAACCAGCAGCAGGCAAAGGTCAAACGGCGGTGTGTCCGTGCGGGGCTCATCCTCATTAGAAATAACATTAGGCCCGGCCCAGCTGACAGTCAGCTAGTTTGGATTATAGTTGACCGAGGCAGCACACGTGGGGCTAATGGCATTCCTGCCAAAACTCCCTGCTGCTTTGACTCCAGACAAAGTCAAACCCCCCCCCCGGGTCGTTCTATTTTCGCAGAGTTCAGAGTGTAGAGGAGGTGTAATAACCTCCGGACGTTGTCTGGTGAGTAAGAACAGAGCTGTGTACACGGAAGACACACACTGAAATGCTGGAGTCAGGAATGAAAAGTCTGTAAGGAGACATGAAAACTAGGACTTTCATTGTGATGATGACAGAGAGATGCTTAATCTTCCACTTCTGTTAGAGAAAACACTGCTATCCATGTTCCCCAGCCACCTTATCAATTGAGCCCCAGACGTCTTACCTGCTCTTTTTCCTGCAGCTCGGTCTCCAGCTCCTGCACCCGTACAGACAGCTGGCAGTTCTGCTGCTTCTCGCGATCGGCTTCGTTACACTGAGCTTCTAGCACGGCGATCTGCAAAAAGAATCCAAAAAGGAGAAGTTACTGGGGAAAAATGTCCTGTTGTTGTTGGGAGAAGTAGTCAATGTGGAAGACGTGTCTTTAAATTGTATTGCCATTTTGTTTGCATATAATATGTATTCATTTGTATTTAAGATTCCTAAACGTGCTACAAAACTGAGAGTTGCAATTAGACAAAAATGATACTTGAATTAGAGAACTTGCAGCATGTTACAAAATGAATAATTGCAAAACCAGCCTAGCTGCAGCAACGGCTCCTATCAGTTCAACCAAAGTTTTTTTCTGTAAGAAAACTAATTAAATCTGTAATACTTGAGTGTAATACTCACTCAAATTAAAGAAACTGGATTTATCAAATTCTTGTTCAACTATCAGTCCTAGTTAGATCAATCGGTCACTCAAAATCCTTAATCTACTCGTCCCGAGTCAGAAACGCTGTAGAACTGCATTGCCAACTGTCAAACTGTCTTTTTGTGGTGGCGTTATTCAACTTCCCTCTCTGCATTACCTTTTCCCTGAGCGTGTCGCTCTCGTCTTTGCAGGCGCCCAGTTGTTTCTTCCAGCTCTCGACATTAGCCGAGGACTCCTGCAGTGCGTCTACCAGCCTGGCATTATTTTCTCTTAACGTCTGCAGCTCTGTTTCCCACTTCTTGGCGTTGGTGTTGCTGTCAGACAGGAGACAGAAATCCAGGAGGAGAGTTATTAATGGAAGAAAAATGCAGACAGGTCAGAGCGGAGGTTCCTGGGGCTTGTGCCCACCGGTGTGACACATAATGCTAGAATATCCTTCCAGTCGTTGTTATGTAATTACATGTGACGTATATGCTGCTGTCAAAAGATAAGTGGTAAAACTCTCAAAGATCTAATGAGCTGCGGACTTGCTCTAACATACAGTACTTTTTATTTCCACACCACAGAGTGTATTTCTGTCCCATCTATAAGGTCAAAGAGGCTCCGACGTATATTTAGTATGCATGGCTGTTCCCTTCCTTGTGCATGGCCGGTTTGAGGTGCGCTGCTCTCCGTCAAATGTGGACGGACGCGCGCGCCGCAGCCTCCTGCCGACCTCGGCTGTTTCACTGCTGTCGCACATTTACAGAAAGGCACGAAAAAAAGGGGAAAACAAAGAAACGGTGGCCAATCTGTGGGTCGCACAATGTGCCTTGAGACGTTCAAAGAAAATGTTCCCTGACTGTTGCTTGACTTTAGTTAGTTGTCGATAGAAATGTACTCAGCTGAAATTGAAGTATTATCAGGAAAAGTCTGCTGATTTGGCTTTTCTTTATCTACTTAATATTTAACCAGAAAGCCCCTCCCCCCCATCTGGATCACATATGTCAGTTTCTTTAGTTCCATTCCAGTATCAATCCAGTCGAAGTGTAGCTGCTGTAGTTTTAGTTGACTCCGATGCCCTCGGGTCATTCCAATCCCATCTGGTATTTCCTGCATTTAGTGTTTTATACATCTGGATTATTAAGGATTATAACCAAATGGAAGTTGAATATAGAAGCTGGCTCTTTAGATTGGATCAGAGGATTTCTGAGCCCTTAGGGGCCATGATATCGTCCCAGTAGCAATAGAATGGAGAGGGGGAACATTCGGGCACAGTTTGGGGCAGAGACAAATGGCATGAAAGAGATCAGGAGCTGCTGGGAGTTGAAATGATGTGATGGCCCTTGAAGGGAGTGCTGCTGTAATGTGAGATTACGTGGTGGAAATACACTTAGATGCATTCACCTTCGTGAGGTCGTTCTGAGGTCTCCATGAAAGGAACCCTTACCTCTCTTCTACCGCACTCTTGAGACGTTCGTTTTCGGTTTGCAGCACAGCAGCCTCCGGACTGACGTGAGAGATTTTCTCATCATCTGTTCCATTAATGCTGGATGCCTGGGGGGTCGACTGCGTTTCATGTCCAGACTCCTGGTGAGGGACAGTGGTATGGTTAAGGGCGGCTTTTGATTCCGTCCACCTGCAGCTTTCTCAAGAGCTCTGAAGGGCTCCACCGCGTCGCCGCGTCTCATAAATCACGCCCCGGCTGCAGGAGCGGCTCTCTGACACCGAAAGAAGCCCTCAAACGTGGTAAAACACCATGGACACGTCAGCTATGACAGAAGAGGGGTGGAGGAAAACTGACGGCAGCATTCATCACGTCGTCTGGCCCGGCAGCCCCGTGTCTCGGAGCGGAGTCCGTGAGGGAGCGGATCTACCTACAAGCAGCGCCGTTCACTCGACTGAGAAAGGTGTGTTGCTCTGTGGCGCTCGCTGGCTTCCCTGATTGCTGTGGTGATTAGTATCTCAGGATAAATGACTGCTGTTGTGTTAACACAGTTTATTTTGGACACTATTTAAACTGATCTATTTGAATACTCGATCATGCCAGAAGCTTCTTTGAAACACACCATCAGAAACACACAACAGCTGGTGGTGTTTTTTTAGGAAAGTAACCAAAGTGACATTTTTTAATTACTTACTTTCTTCTCAGTGTAACAAGTTTCTCTCCTTAGAGCCCAACGATGGCTGGGAAGAAGACAGTACGTGAACAGACAGCAGAGAGATTTCGTTTACCTCAGAGTGATTACTCAACGTGTCCACCTTGTCTTGAGATTTGTCCCTTGCCAGCTTGGCTGCCTCTTTTACCTCCTGGAACTTCTCAGAAAACTGTAAATTTGAGAGAGGCACGAAAGAGCTGTGGTGATAATGAAAACTGCTCAATGTCAAACTGTGGCTCATCTAAAAACATTTTGAGAGAAGGGAGCCAATTATCTAGTGCTCGTGAGGATTCAACACAGGACATCTGGTTGCTTCATATCCCCTGCAGGTGTCTAGAGGACATAACTGTGCACTGTTGCGCTCAGTTGTCTGTGGGCTTTGTCCCTGTGGCTTCATGTGATGCAGAGAGATGCCTCCTCTCACCTTGGCCAGTTGCTGCTCCGATGAAAAGCCCAGGCCGAACACGGTGTTGGCTCTGCTGTCTGCCCACTGGCCGAACTTCTGCGACGTCTTGGTGAACGTCATGTTGGGCGTGATGGTACTGTTGATGATCACCTGTAAGGCCAAGATAACCCGTCAATAACATCCCAGCGCCGGTGGAGATGCTTCTGGTAAATAATAGAGAAGCCCAGCATGGCTCTCAGGTCCATGTGATGATGCTGGTGAAAATTCAGTGTCTCATTCGAGACATTAAAGGAGGAGCCCGAGCATCTGCATTGACAGGATGAACCGTGCTATTGATTTAGCAAAGGACAATCCTCTATTGTAGCTCCATTCATAGAGAGTAAAAGGGTTTCAGCATGCCAACGCTCAGCTTCCCTCGTAAATTGCCGTATTTATATATATCTCTTTTCTTAGAGCGATCTGCTTCATGAATACCGTCTGATTCATGAACATTTGAGAACCTTTCTGTAACACAGAGCTATTGTGTACATAAAGCAATCTTTGGATCTAGTCCAGCCGTGGCGCTGTATCGCGAGTGTCTCACTACGTCTTCATTCAAAGCATCTTCAATCCACAAACACCGACAGACTCCAAATGTATACGTGTTAAACTCATTTTATGTAACGAAATGTATCCTCAAGATTTTACATTAACAAATAGTGTCAAATGTGTTACTTCGAAGCTGCCAACCATATTCATTGGGAGGCTTTTTAATACATTAGTGTCAAAGGTTTTGTTTGAATGGACAAATAATAATTAACTAAATGCCACAGAACAATTGTTAACGGAGTTGTAGATTTTACAGCTGCCAAGAACTTGATAATGTTGAGAAACATTATTTATGTTGATATGTAATTTGTACCCTAATGGCATCTGAAGATTTACTCTTTAAGAAAAGAAAGATGGTCAGACACAACCTCTGAGAAGTCAAATTACAGCCTCTGCACTGGCTGCAGTAGACGTTCACCTGTCATCACAGCTATGCAGGAAATCAGCTGGTGGAAAACATCTGCTGCATTTCTAAAATTGGAACCAATGCACGAGGCAGCAACGGTAGAAAGCAACAGATTCCCAAAGACCATTTCAACCTGAACCCGACTGCATCAACTTCATCGTTGAAATCACTGTAGAAACAAACAAGTCTTATTAATATACGGAGAGTGTGAACACAAGCAGTTTTTTTTTACTTCTGCCCATGTACAGAGACCTAAGGACCCTACCGAGACAGAAGAGAACCTAAAAACACAGGCCACGCAAATCCCCCCGACAATTAAGACACAATAGAAGACAGTTTAATCACAGTGGAGCCCTCGTTTCATAGCAACATGGCTCTGATCACAGGATTCAAGAACATCAATTGCTGACAGACTTGTGTCCTTTTCTACACCCCCTCCGGCTGCATCTCCATCTTTTCTCCACACTTTGCACCGCATCATTACCGGACACAGAGACTGAGTCAACTGAAAAGCGGGCGAGGACCCTGGTGGACAGTCAACGGCCTCTTAGGAATTCTAATACGTGCAGAGCGGTGCTAATGGATCCAGAGGAGCGAGATAACAGCACGTACACAGAATTCAGCATTATCAGTGTCATATACTACAGGTTTACAGCCACAGCCCCTGATTAAGGCTTTATTCCCACGAGGGTTTTTAAAGGACAGTAGCAAAAAGCCACAGAGGAGGCAATCGGATTAAAAATCATCACGGTTTTAGAGGCGAAACAGAGATTGGCTCATTTCTCCCGAAAGGGAACCTGAGTAAAGCCTGAACAGTGTGAATATTTAACCCAGCTGGTCGCGTTGGCTCAAAGAGAAGTGTTAAGATTAGATGAAACTTTAATGACCATAGTGAAGAAACTGGGCCGTTGCTGCAGAATGGAGAAAAGAAAACAAGGAACCAATGAGGTATGCAGACGGTTCTCAAAGAAACAGCCCTTTTAAACAAGAAAAAACATATTGGTTCCTTTTTCGAAAAACTGAGGATTCCCCTTAGATGTATTCTATTATAAATGTATATGTTCAGAAGTGCAGCTTGAGGTTGGTTAACATTGAGCTGAGGTAGTTAACATGTCCCTTGTTAGATTTCATGCCGTGTGACTGACTTTTGAAACAAGAATAGAAACGGGGAATTTAAAAAAAGACTGAAATTGGTCAGATGAGACCAGGTCAGTGAGTTTCTGTAAATGAGCTTTTGGTGTAAATGAATAAAAGTAAAGCAGCAATGAGTTTGCCCTCAGTTTGTGGCGCGTAACAGGACAACGAGATGCATGAGCTGCAAATGAATTGAAATCAAAAGTTTTAATTTTACATGTATAAAAGAATCTTGATTGATGTAGAGAGGAACCAAATTACGTCGATTAATCACTCTTCGGGGACAGACAGAAGTTTTAAGTCCTGTTTCAATCAAAAATACCTGTGTTTATTTCTTAGAATTGTTTCTCTTTGGCTGTTGGGGTTGCTCAGACTGAACCATGGACTGTAAGAGGCGGACGTAAGTTTGTCGACTACACGTTTTTGTTTGGCATATTGTGGACGTCGCCATCTCGTTTGTTTAATGTGTGGAGACAAATAGAAGTGAATTGTGGACAAGATATTTTAGAAAACCAACAGGTTACAATAAATATTTATGAAGTGAGAACACTGTGAATGGGACAAAGTTTTAAGATGACAACACAACGGACGACTCCCACGCAAGAAAACGCTGCGGTAGCGACCTGTCAATCACATTGAAGGTAAAGGAAACCCTGCATCGGATCCACTTTTCATACACAGAGGTTGTGTGAACAAACTAGACATATCCCTTCAAATGTTACATCACATGAATTGAACTTGACATCGAATTCAACCATCCTGCAGGATCGTGGCTGCACACCTACAGAAGCGTGGGAAGGAGCACGAATATCAACGCGGGGCATCAACAGAAACAGGCGGACACAAATGATGTGGAATCCCAACTAATCATCTGCGAGTTGATGTACAAGACTATCCGATCGCCCACATCTTTGTGGGCCCTGCGACTCAATGCTGTCATCTATGAGTGCACAATGAGTGAGCGAGTGGGAGGGTGAGAAAGAGGGAGGTAGAGCCGAGTGACGCTGGCAGCTGTGGAGCCGAGCTGCGGATCAAGTGGCACAGGAGGCGCAGAGCGAGGCGCAGAGCGAGGCGGGGCTGGCCGACGGCCTGAGGAAATGTTCGGAGCATTGAGGCAGCCAGGAGGTTAAGGGGAGACATCTTCCTGGGCTGCTTACGAGTCTGTGCTGAGAATCTGCAAAGTTAGTCAAACAGAAAAGGTGGCGGAGCGCTGAAGGGGAGTCTGTGGGAGGGAAAGCGCTTTCATCACTTGGCAGGCAGCAAATGACTTCAGGCATTGCAGGAAGAAAAGATGGTGGAAACTTAAAGACCGTTGTTATCCTAAGAGTCACGGTTAACGTGTGACTGCTCATAATATGTGATATGTCACTGTTTTACACACTGATTTGAAAATAATTTTAGTCAGTGTGTTGCAGCAGGTTTGTGAGGGATATATTGAGATAACAGTAACCAATGGGCAGAGTGATGGAGGGGATGCAGAGTGATGGAGGGGATGCAGAGTGATGGAGGGGATGCAGAGTGATGGAGGGGATGCAGCGTGTGAGGCAGCGGTGTCATAACTAGAACGCAGCCAAACTACGTCCAGACGACGGTCTCCGCGTTCTCGTATCAAAGCGCAAAGCAAAATGGATAATTGTGATTGCTCGTCAAGCCGAGGTGTGATGTAGATGAAAATGTTAAATATTATTATGTGTCTGCGAAGCGCTTTATGGACTTGAAATCTAACACCATATATTAGGCACTGCAAAAACACGCTGCTCCCCGGTGGCAATGACGCACGTTTGGCGTCTGAGGGCGGATGAGGGTCACCTTAGAAGGAGTCGGGTGTGCACCGGCACATTCCAATTTCAATGAAGGTGGATTTATGCAAGGTGGACGTCTTCCTTTCATCACGAGTGGAAACAATGCCGTTGGGAATAAAGCAGTATGACACACAGGTGGAGAACCTGTATGGTGTAGTTGCGGTGCAGCCTGTTTTTACAGGGCAGCGAGGTGATGATGAACACAGGAGAATTGTCTGGAGCTCCTCTTCACAAAGAGGAATTTAAATTCTTGTTCTTGGCAGAAGACTCAAATAAAAGAGAAAAGAGTTAGTTAGCGGGAGACCCAGATGCTAGATAGAAAACGTGAAGAAAAAAGCACAGAAAATATTACGTTAGCTCGGAAAGTAATCACACTTGGAATTATTCATAAAGTACAGCAAGAACCTTTCACTGCGTTGTCACAGCGCTGCGTCGCTGTATGGAAAGTGCGATTGAGGATAAGGAAGAGTCAAAAGTGCTGATGTGCTTCTCTACTCGGAATATCACGGAGAGACGAATGTAAGCCGACAGTCCGTCACAGTCAGCCGTGCACGGACTCTTCTTCTGGACGGACGCGTCTCCCTCGCAGCCAGCGCACAAACCACAAACCACGCGTAACATGCATTGGACATGACTCGGTAATTCACTTTGCTTATGCCGACATCTCCCTTGTACCGACGTAACATTTGATTCAATACATGCCAATCTTCATAGCTCACGTATAGCTGCTGCATGCAGACATTGAATGACACGCACGGCACTGTTGCTCAAGGTTACAGGAGAGTGTGTGTCAACAACACACACCACACACAGTTAATTATTTTCTGCCTTTTTCTTGATTTTATGAATTTAACCTTTTTCTTTTGAATCGGATTTATACTTGATCAGCTTTGACAACGACGTCCTTGTTACACTCACACATGCCGAATTCAGTAAAGAGACAAGAGAACATGACGGGTGACGTAAATAGAAGAGCAGGGAGAGGACGCCTTGAGGATTTCCAAACATGTACATCCCTGTAAAGAGGGAACAAAGGTTTTAGAAATCATACAAAGAAGGGAGGGTATTTTTGTTAGATGGAAGATGCAAGCAGTGTTGTGAGTGCTGAACCTGCATAAGTGCTGCTTGATGACATAACAGATTAGAGTCTTGCCTCTGGTTGCTCGCTGTAGGAAGAGAGCTATTTTGAAGCGAATATATTTTGACTCAACAATGCTATGCAGGAATAGAGAAATAATTATTTTATATGTAATAATAATTTGCACGGGAACCTATTCTGATATCTCGTGTGTCGATTGAGTCCATTTGTCCCCGTTAAGAAGTTATGTCGTATGCAGCAGCAGGAAATGCTGGCTATGCAAATACTCTACATTTCACATACATCCATGTTGAGAGACCCACCCTTCAGCTGTCGGGATGGTAATCCTAAATCTCAACCGGCCCCTCACCCAAACAGAGAGGCGCATGGTAAAAAGGCCGACCATGGGATCAGAAAGGGATTAAAACATTTGTCAGCCCGCCGGGTTTGAAGTGGCTCCTCAGGTAATCTGTCGGATTTGAGATTGTGCGAAAGGTGATTGCACGACAACGTCTGCAGAGGGATGCCGCTGTCATAACCCTCCTCCGGTTTTCTCACACACAGGGAGGTTTTTGATCGCCATGGAAACACATAATCTACTCTTTCAGCGGGGGAAGAAGGTGTGAATACGGTACAGAGGCAGAATCAAATAATGTTTTATCCAAGGATCCGTGATCCCTGTGAAGATCAATCAAATATAAGGAAATGAGCTGAATGTTTACATACAGCGCTACGCTATGAAACCAAGCGGCACTCATGGCTGAAACTAAATTCAAACGAAAAACGTCTAATTGGGCCCAAAATCAGTGCGGCGAGACTTTGTCTGGAACAAAAAGGAGTTTGAAAGCTCTGCAGTCCTCAAAGGACGAGCACCGTGGGCCGATTGTTGATGTCACACTGAACAGGTGTGCAGCTCTTGGCTGTATATCTGTTGGAGCGGTGCTCAATCGTGCTCAGACTTTTAGTTCAACCCACATCTTACTTTCCTCTGCTGAACTATTGACATATTTCTGTGTCACACAACGCCTCATAATGCACATCCATCCCAAGAGGCCAGGATTCAGGGAAGGCAGCCGGCTGAATCACATTTAAAGAGACGCTGAGCCCGGACATGAATACGTGTGGCTGTGTTCAAAATCTGAGATATTAAACTTGATATTAGGTTTGGGGTGTAAGTCTCAGCATGTTCATTATCATTAGTAGTCGAAGCAAAGCATACAGCAGATGCTTGATATTTTTGTTTTTACAGTTTTGCTTCTCTGCCAATAATTCTTCTGCATTTGAACGACTTTTGGGGTACACAGCGACAAGTACATGCTTAAAATACTCAGTAATCATTAGTTGCTACACCAGTTAAACCAAAGACAACGTGTTCCTGTCATCTGGTATACTTTGAGTGGCGGGTGAAATGTATCCTTTGCATAAACCACCCACATTGGAACGATACAAAGGCGTTGATTTCTCTTTTGACACATACGAGTCTCATGTAACGCACGGTGGTCGAACACAACAGCAGTTTGACCATTAGAGGTGTTTGAAAATTATTAAACATCCTATTGATTGAATTCACTTTCTCCAATGGTCTAAAAAGTCCACATTTTGGGGCGAGAATGGGCAGCTGTAGATGACCGTGGAGGAACAGCGGAGCAACACAAATATCAAATGCTGCACAGTTAAGTTGTCGATCAGTGGGAGCTACAGGTGTCTAATTTATACCCTTTTTTAATTCCTAAATTCCTTTCGTCTTTCAGTGATTTTCCTCAGCCGCCACTGTCTCTCCTGAGAGCAGTCAAGTGTTTCCCATTATGTCTTTCTCATCGGGTTACACACACACACACACACACACACATACCTTGGATCCATCCACGCTGATGATGCGGTAGCTGTTGCGTGTGCTGTCGTAAAAATAGGAGACGGTGACGGCCTGCTTGCTGGCAGGGACCCAGTTCTTCTTGGTCGTTGGGTCAATTTGGAAGACATGGGCCCTGGTGGTGTAGATCGGCTGCTCCCTGGAGAGCGGAGGACACAGCAGGGGGACAGTGTGAGGGGAAAGACCACCGCAGATGTTAACTTATGTAAACAAAGAAACGAGGACGGGGAGACTGAGAGTCGGACTGGCAGGTGGCGATGCAACAAACGCCGACTCTTTACAGCAAACCAAAGCCCGTCAACACATCGTCCCCTCTCAGGGGCGACAGGAACACAGAGCTAGGCATTCGTTAGAGGCGTGTATCCATCCATCGACGAATGGAAGGTTTCCTTTGTGCAGCAGATACGTTTGGGACGATTGTCTACTCGTGACGAGTCAAACAAGACACGAGGAAAACAAACCGACATATTGAAGTGACGTCCGTCAAAACACTTTGCCTGACACACACAGTCCCATTAGGAAGAATGACTTCACATATCTTCTCTTCCCTTTGGCCGCGAGCGGCCCGTAAATACGTTTCTCAATAGCTAAAAACATCATTTTGCACAGCTGATTACGAATCAGCAGCTAGATTTACTTTTTCTTTTCTTCGGCTGACACCTATTGCTTCGTGTTTGCCACCCGGGGCTCATCTCATCGGAGGAGCAGTTCAGCTGAAGATGAACCGTGTCAATCAGAGCCGGCAGTTACACCAACAAAGTAATGGGGATTATGAGCAGAATACGAGTAAAATAAACTATGATCCAACCATCATGAGGACAATGAGTAAGTAAGTAAGTAGGCAGCATTCACATTTTGCAGCTTTTCTGAATCCAAAACGACAGCTTTCAGAGCAAAGACTAATGGTTAAAAGTTCAAAACCACGTCACCTATTGAGGGTGAGAAAGAATCCGCCTCACGGCAACCAGCCTGTTGAACTCCAATGATTGCACTCGGAGAAAAACACAGTCAAAATATTTCTCCTTAATGCAACACACACACATTTTTCTCTACACGCACACACACACACACACGCACGCACACAGAGTTTAGGGAACCAGCGTACCACGCAGGCATCTTTGTACTCATTAAACTGCTATAGAGCACGACTGTCCCGGTGTGTGTATTTATAGTCTGCTCATTTAATTCCTGCTTACTAATCCAGCTGTTTGTTTTGTTTTTTATATCAGCAGCAAAAGGAATGTCCGGTCTTCTAAGGAAGAGAATGTAACCTGTCGTACTTTTCTTGTTCTACCAGTTTTGACCTGCGCTCCAACCAGGAATGTTTCTAGAATGTCGTCGTGCAGCTTGTGGGGAAACCGATGGTCCGCTCACATCGTCAGGTACACACAATCAGTCTTGGCCCTCGACATTGGAAGAACACCACTGGGGCAGATAAAAAATAGAATAAAAAGTTTCACTCTTTAAGCGGGGGACGTTGGGACAGAACCCAGTTCCCGCTGTCCACCGGAAGTTGTCGTTTGAAAGCGCGACGGTGGTTGTGATGAGCGAGGCACAATTAGGTGGAGTGGCTGGATGAGAGGGATCAGAGGACACCTCATGAGCTTAACAACGGATGCTGATGAAGGGCGTGGGGGGAGACAGATGGGAAGCACTTATCCTTCTAGAAGTCTAAATGGGAACGGGAAGGTGTGTCTTTCCGACGGGGCAAAGTTCACTGGCCACTCAGTGCCTCACACTTATCTTTATAGCCTACTTGACAAAGTTGGCGTATCTCCCGCGTGAGTCGGCCTCAGTGCGTCTCTGCGTCTTCTCATCTTGTTATCTTTTAGGTTATTGCTTTGTCCCGTCGGCCCGACACACTCTTCACTACCTCGAAGATATGTTGTTGGATGTTTCTCCTCTTCTTCTTCTCCAAATGCACGGCCTCACTAACAGGCGGCAGTACGCAAGTGGTGCCCCTCCTCACCGTGCATCACTATGCAGTCCACCTCTTCATCAACGTGTGCGCAAACTTGTATAGAATTTGAAGGTGCAGCAGCCGATATGCCAGCTTGCTCCCTTGTGGACTCTCCTCTGTAGTCAGTTAAAGGCACCGATGGTTTGCAAAATGATTTTAAATGATTTCTGTGTCAGACCACAGGAAGGTTGTCACTTACAACCACTTTACAAGGGAGCCCATTAAGTCCTGATCCTTTATCCCCGTTCCCTCCGTGGCCTTCCATTTACTTTAATGACAAGAAAGATTTCAGTTAAATAGAAACTATGGTTAAAGGTTGTCAAAATAGGCACAGAGGCACAGCAAAAAAAAAAAAATGAATAAT